>NW_005871057.1:5414930-5486190 GCF_000147115.1 Myotis lucifugus | reverse complement strand
TGAGGACATTTGCAAGACTTAGAAGTTGAAAGGGATAATTGAATTCTGTGAAATGGAGAGACCCTGAGGGCAGATTCCAGAGGTTGAAAGCAGTGGTGAAGCTGGAGAGAGCTAGAGGAAGGGAATGGAATGGAAGAACTTCGAAAATTTTTCTTAAATTATTTTATGTGATTGCAACAAATCTCCTTTTTCAGTAAAATATACATGTAAAGCTGTTGCTTTCTAGAATTGCATTCACTTTGCTGGAGGGTGTACATGGGGTTCTTATTCAGAATGGGCACAAATAAGTGAGATGCTGATCAAGAGGACCCCATCACACTTACATTACCCAGAGTTCCAACTTACATCTGCACAGTATAATTCATGCTGCTTTTTAAGTTGTATTTTCAGTTAACAATAGGAAAATGATGTATATAATCTTATAGCAATACATTTATAACAAATAAAATGATATTATATTTCCAACCATAGTTTTCTAATTTGTGGACATGTGAGAATTATATCTGAAAATTACCATTTTTTGTTTGCTACATCATATTCATATTTTTAATCAGATTTGCATTGGTAACAGACAGCCATTTGCCATGTTGTAGTTACAAAGTAGGTTTTGTCATATTTGACAAACTTTAGCCATGTCTTTATTTTTTTATCTCAATTATATTATTTTAGAGAACTGTGGTTTTAGTGTGTCCAAGAAAAAAATATCCCGCTTAAATTCCTTTTCTGTTAGATTATGTAATTTCTTATAGTATTAGAAATTAATAAAATTCGCTGAATTACTATCCCCTACAGATAATTCCCACCTTCCTTTCTACAAAAGAAGCTTTCACATAAAATTCCCATCAAAATAATTTTAAGACTCATACAATGTTGTATGCATGTAAAATTCATGTCACATGTACATTCACAAAGGCCCTTCATGCTGCTACCATTAGTGTTGGTGAGAACTGATCTAGTGGAGTGGAATGCCAGTGTCCTGGGGGTGGAAGGGGTAAGATGATTTCTGCAGGGAACCTGAGTGCCGATGCTAGAGTCCTGATGGGATTCTTTGTTGAGACTTTCAACAGAGATTTTCAGTCATAAACTTTAGATGTTGGTAATTCCTACATTTTGTAAAATGACATAGAACTCATTTTGTGTGGTATCTTCTATCAAAAGAATTTACTTTTTGTCATTGACTGCCAAAGGCTGATTAGGCAACACAGAAGCTGAATACTAAAAGACTCTTTTTTTAAAAAAAATTAAAAAATTAATGTCTACAACCTTCTAGAATGAAAAAAAAAGATTGATATTCTGTTGCCAGTAGGATAAAGGGATTTTTAAAAAAAGGATTACACATGAAATAAAGCAAGACATTTAATGAACATGTATGGAATATTTGTTGAGTGCCTTCTTTGTGTAGTATGGACACTCGATGAAATGGCCTGAAGATTATTTCACTTCTCTCATTTGCCTGGAGAGAATGTTAATGATCAGGTGTCATTCTCTTTGTGTGTGTGTTGTTTTTTCTCCTCAATTGCCTTACAAATTGGTGTTTAAAAAAGGAAAGTGTGTGCCCGGCCAGTGTTGTTCAGTAGTAGAGCATCAACCCAGGAACCAAGAGATGGCAATTTGATTCCAGTCAGGGCACATGCCCGGGTTGTGGACTCAATCTCCAGAAGGAGGCGTGCAGGAGGCAGCCAATTGATAGTTTCTCTCTCATCGGTGTATCTATCGCTCTATCCCTCTCCCTTTCTATCTTTCTCTAAAAACCAATAAAAACATATTTTAAATAAATAAATACATAAATAAATAATAAATATTAAAAAGCCAGGCTTGTTACTATGACCATTTATGTATATTTGACTGAGTCGTGGAAAATATGTCCTATAGGAGCAGCAGGACTGTCCACAGTCCTGCTGAATGTGTTTCCTATCATCTGCTTCATGATTCTTCACTTTGCTTCTCCTGCCCTTCTCTAACAATCCAGCAAACAGAAGGTAGCAGCAATCTCAATAGTTTTTCTTTCATCCGGCACCCATCCTCTTGTTGATTACTTGTTTCCTTGAGGTCAGATATCATCAAGAACAAACATAATTCATTAGAAGGCAGCATGTTGTGGTGTGTAGAGAGAGGGCTTTGGAGCCCAGGTTCTTCAGTTTGAATCGTGGTTTTGTCACTTACTCAGCAGCATGGACTTAAACACAAGTCACATACTTCTCTGTCACTTGATTTTCCTATTATAAGATGGTGGTAACAATACCTAGCAGGATGTGTGGTGTAATTAAAGATATGAGACATATAACATTATTAAAACATAAGAGGTATGACTTAAATAATAGCTAGATGTCAAAAGTAAAATCCAAGGTCTCTGTCCCCAGTAGCTTAGACTATAATCGGAGATACTTTTTTTTTGGTTAATCCTCACTCCATTGATTTTTAGAGAGAGTGGAAGGGAGGGGGAGAGATAGAGAGAGAGCAACATCAATGTGAGAGAGATACATGGAATGGTTGGCTCCTGCTCAGTCCCAACCATGGTGGAGCCCGCAACCAAAGTATGTATCCTTGACCATGAGGTATGTGCCCTTGACCAGAATCAAACCTATGGCTCTTCAATCTGTGGGCTCACGCTCTATCCACTGAGCCAAACCAGCTAGGTCTGGAGATACATTTTACACACACACACACACACACACACACACACACACACTCGGTATTATAATACAGTATGTGATTTTGCCAAATTGTTTATCAGGATTATCATTGCTAGAGAATTTTAGAAGCCCATGTGAAAGATTCCATGACATTCATAAGCTAGTGACCTTTTCTGAGTCAAGAGCACCACTGTGACATCTCTGTCTTGGGCACGTCCTCTTGACAGCAGTTGCCGCAAGACACTGGAAGTGGCTACGGGAGACTACAAACCTATTGCAAAAATTTAACAGTGTGTTAGAGGATGGAATTGTACAGGCAGATAATTCTGTTTACATTGGGATTAACAGCATTTAAAGACTGAGGGGAGCAAGTAGCACAAATAGGTAATTCTCTCCCGAAACGTTAACCGGAGATATAGTAAGCATAATTTTTTCCCACAGATAGATTGGTAGCATCATTGACTTGAAATGAATTCAATTGCATTGTGCTACTTATTAGTCCAGAGAAAACCAATTGCAGCTATGTGTAAGTATCTTTCCAAATTATTTCCCTAGCAAGTCCGCAGCCTGGTGCTAGTGTTGAATTTAATAAAACAGGGCCAAAGAAGCTGTGGAAATGGAAGCATGTAGTTTAACCGCAGAGCTGAGGGAGGGCACACAGGGCTTTATCCAGACCATTTCACAAAGATATAATATCCACAGAAAGCACCTCAGGGTTTGCTTTCTTATAAATTCCTCATCTTTTCTTCACTCTTGGCCTCCTACATATAGGAAAGATTAAAAAAATTCTACTGCCCAATAGAATAATAATAATAACAACTGTCTTATCCTATATTGGCTTAGTGCTTTGGAGTTGTCATAGTGAAATCACATATATCTTAAGCCGTTTTTATTGGCTATCTTCTCTACTACTAAATTTCTAAATATCTTAAAATATATTTTATTGTCTCAAAAATTGCAGACAGTCACATTATTGGAAGACAGTCTGTGAATTAAATTTAAAATGTCCCCTATGTTAAAATCACTTTAAACACTGATGAATAGAAACATGAGAAGTTTGGTCAGAATAATTATGTCTCTTGGTAGGAAAGGAAATGGAAGTGTGAAGAACATGGCTTTTATTTAAGAAACCAATATGAATTGTTTGAAATAGGACATTGAAGATGGTGAGCAATAGAAAAAGAGTAACATGTTCCCATATACCTCACCCAGCTTCTTGAATGCATCAGTTTAGCATTAATATTGAATCGGAATTTTTGGACTGGAACCGTTTTCTTTGTTCACCGGAATCGAAGAATGAATCTATGGACAGAAAGTGGTATAGCAAAGGTGGAGATTTATTGAAGAACAAGTACAGACTCCCACATGGGGAGAGGGAAAGAGTCCCACAGAATGGACTGCCACATAGGGAAGAGGAAAGGGTCCCACTGAGTTCTTTTTCCCTATGGCTTATAAAGGCTGCAGATCCTGGTGCCTTGATATCCTCTCTGATTGGTCACTATTCCCTTAGACTGGTTACTATAGTAACTCCTGAAATCAAAGATCAAACACCACTTGGGACAGGTGATGCCCTCCTCCCTCATTGTTCTTTTCTTTCTGGCTTTCTTCCTTCTTCTTTATTTTGTAAATATAGACCTTTTGGGCTACTTCCAGCTCCCTTGTTTTATGGAAATGTACTGTTTCTGCTTCCTTGTCTTATGGAAATGTAACTGCACCTGGCTTCCTTGTGTTATGGAGATGTACCTTCTCCCAATCTGTAGCCCTGTGTTTTTCCATGGACCCCAATTCTAAAAATTCCCTAAGCCTGTCTATATGCCCCTAAAATTCCTTTCAATATGATTATAAAAGTCTTTCAGAGAAAGAGATTGTCTTCAGAACTCTAAACTCCGACATTGAGAACAGCAAGTAATCTATGAGCATTAAAGGTCCACTTAAACGTAGTGTGCTCAAGGACAAGTGCCCAAGTTGAAAAACATGTATTGCTCATTATCAATTGTAATGAGTGTGAGTGTTGCACATTGCAATCCATCTACCAGTGTTCCTGACACGGAAAGGTATAGTTTTTAAAACCTGTGCCCTGAGTATATGAGTCCACTTTTCAACTATAGGAATCTATTGTTAAAGCATAATAAGCTCAAAAGAAGTCAAATAGTAGGAGAGCCTTTACTGTGAGTGTGTGTGTGTGTGTGTGTGTGTGTGTGTAAGAGGGAAAAAAAGCACCTAGCATAGATAGAAAGTTCAGATAAATAAACACTGAAAATAAAATTTTTAAGTGCTGTAAAAGATTGTGTATTTCATAGCAATGATTCTGAGTATTCACTTAATATTTTCTAAAAGTTTAAGCATCCTATTTGGGAAAGGCCAGGAATAATAATGAAACTAAGCATGCTATCTCTAACTTTTGCTCTGTTCAAATATACTGTGAGTGTAAATTCTACAGTCTATATGAGATCACATCCAAGGATATTTCAATGAAAATGTCATAATATTAATATTTAAACTATTATTAAAATGAGAATTCTGGAGAGAAACCAAGATGGTGGCATAGGTAAACACCGGAAATTGCTGCCTCGCACAACCACTTCAAAAATACAACTAAAAGACAAAACGGACATCATCCAGGACCACAGGAAGGCTGGCTGAGTGGAAATTCTACAACTAGAAGGAAAGAGAAAAGCACTGAGACTCAGAGGAGGTGCAGAAGTAAAGTGCAGAGGTACAGAGGCGCACGCCGAAAGGGCTGGCAACCGAGGATGCGGTGCATGTGGAGAGGGCTGGCAGCTGAGGACACGGTTGTCTTTCTCAATCTGGAGGGAGTCTCAAGCTCCCGACTGCTCTGAACTCCAGTTCCTGGTGAGTCTCTGGGGACCCAGACTCATACTGGGAGAAACTGGACTGTCTGGCATTGGGCAGAACTCAAGGGCGGCTTTCTCTCAGAGGTGCTTGCAGAGATTACCGGGACACTGAGACGCGGGGCCTCTTAGGGTAGGACTGGGGAGCAGCCATAGCTGCTTGCTCCGCCCTGTTGATCTCCTGAGACCCCGCCCCACCCACGCTGTGCACAGAGGCTTTTGCATATGAAAGGCCTGGCCCTTTGCAACCTGAAAATTACCTAACAAACTGCAGCTGAAACAGAGAGACCCAGAAAAGAAGAGGGAATCTCTCCATAGCTCCTGCTGGGTAGCCTCAGGCAGAGGCTAAATTAGCACCTCCTTAGAGATCCAAGAGCCAGTGTACCCAGTGGTCAGAGTGGGACCATCCAGATTACAACTCCTCAGATCCATAAGGGACACACTCAGGGGGCAGACTCAGTGAGCACCAAAGCCCCACTGAAGCAAGTCTTGCCCCAGAAGGGTGTCTCCAACACAGAAGTTCTCCCACTGCAGACACAGCTGATTCTCACAGCCAATTGGCCTGGAGGTCAATTCCTCCCAGTGATACCTACAACAATCAAGACTTAACTACAACAAGACTGTGCACAAAGCTCACAAAGGGGTGCACCAAGAGTGTCTACCTCAGGTAATTGAGGAGGCTGAGCCACTGGGCCCTATAGGACACCTAACACAGAAAGCCACTCTATCAACACAGGGAAGCATAAAAAATGCGGAGACAAAGAAACAGGTCACAAATGACAGAAATGGAAGAAAGCAAACTACTGGATATAGAGTTCAAAACCATGTTTATAAGGTTTTTCAAGAATTTTCTAGAAACCGCCGATAAATTTAGTGAGACCCTCAAGAAATCTAGTGAGACCCTCGAGGTTATGAAAAGGGACCAACTAGAAATTAAGCATACATTGACTGAAATAAAGGATATTATGCAGAGTTCCAACAGTAGACTAGAGGATCACAAGAATCAAGTCAAAGATTTGAAATACGAAGAAGCAAAAATCACCCAACCGGAAAAACAAAAAGAAAAAAGAATCCAAAAATATGAAGATAGTGTAAGGAGCTTCTGGGACAACTTCAAGCATACCAACATCCGAATTATGGGGGTACCAGAAGAAGAGAGAGAGCAAGATATTGAAAACCTATTTGAAGAAATAATGACAGAAAACTTCCCCTACCTGGTGAAAGAAATAGACTTACAAGTCCAGGAAGTGCAGAAAACCCCAAACAAAAGGAATCCAAAGAGGACCACACCAAGACACATCATAATTAAAATGCCAAGAGCAAAAGACAAAGAGAGAATCTTAAAAGCAGCAAGAGAAAGAAACTCAGTTACCTACAAGGGAGTACCCATACGACTGTCAGCTGATTTCTCAACAGAAACTGCAGGCCAGAAGGGAGTGGCAAGAAATATTCAAAGTAATGAATTGCAAGAACCTACAACCTAGATTACTTTATCCAGCAAAGCTATCATTCAGAATTGAAGGTCAGATAAAGAGCTTCACAGATAAGAAAAAGCTAAAGGAGTACATCACCACCAAACCAGCATTATATGAAATGCTGAAAGGTATCCTTTAAGAAGAGGAAGAAGAAGAAAAAGGTAAAGATACAAATTATGAACAACAAATACACATCTATCAACAAGTGAATCTAAAAATCAAGTGAATAAATAATCTGATGAACAGAGTAAACCAGTGAATATAATAGAATCAGTGGCATAGAAAGGGAGTGGACTGACTATTCTTGGGGGGGGGGGGGGTGTGTGTGGGAAGAGACTGGACAAAATTGTACACCTATGGATGAGAACAGTGGGTGGAGGGAGAAAGGGCAGAGGGTGGGGCGGGAATCGAGTGGAGGGGAGCTATGGGGGGAAAAAAGAGGAACAACTGTAATAATCTGAACAATAAAGATTTAATTTTAAAAAAACATATGCATATAGGCATAACCCCATGGATACTGACAATAGTGTTGCAAAGGCGGGGGTGGGGGGGCTGTGGTGGGGGTCACTGGGCGAAAGAAGGGAGCATCTGTAATATTTTCAACAATAAAGATAAATTTAAAAAATAAATAAAAAAAAATAAAATGGGGATTCTGTGTATTGCCCACATTTTTCACATGCTAGGCAACATTATAGCAGAAGCTGGACATTTTGAAATAGCAGTTTACCAAGTGCATTTTGCCATACTTAATGCAAAAGTTAATAGTAAAATTTTATTTAAAAATGAAAAATCTTGGACAAATATAAAAATGAATGTGACACCATAACAGCAAGCACGATCCAAGGTTCTCTTGAGCAAACCAAGAAATATTGTCATTATGGTTAGGAGTAAAATTAGGAAATATGGTTTTAGGAAAGCTAAAAAAACTGTTCTGAGAAACAGGGCTGTCAGCATTGCCTACTGTTTCTGCGAGCTCAGGTTAGATGAAGCCTGGAAAGTGCCCATTTGGTGTAGTAACATGAAGCTCAAAGTTGACCTTCGTTAGAGAATATTGTTGCATGTTGTAGAATGAGTGGGTGCTCATGAAATGGAGAGATTATGGGTGAATATGTCAAGAAGGTTGGCTATGATACGAAATTTTTGGACTGGAACCTGGATTCTTTTTCCGCCCGAGTCGATGAATGAATCCACGGACAGAGGGTAGTATAGCAAAGGTGGAGATTTATTGAAGAACAAGTACAGACTCCCACGTGGGGAGAGGGAAAGAGTCCCACAGAATGGACTCCCACGTGGGGATGATGGGGAAAATGGGACATTTTGGGGGGCTGGCAATCTGAATCTGTGCCAGTAACTTGATGTACATTCTTGAGAGCCTATAATTAAGTCACTGCCCCTTTCTCCACAGTCTGGTATGGTGCGACCTGCTTTCCTGATTGCTCCCAATTTACAAAGGGGCCATAAACAAAGAATGTAACAGCTTAGCAGTCAGTGATGGCGAACCTATGACACGCGTGTCAGAGGTGACACGCGAACTCATTTTTTGGGTTGATTTTTCTTTGTTAAATGGCATTTAAATATATAAAATAAATATCAAAAACATAAGTCTTTGTTTTACTATGGTTGCAAATATCAAAAAATTTCTATATGTGACACAGCACCAGAGTTAAGTTAGGGTTTTTCAAAATGCTGACACGCCGAGCTCAAAAGGTTCGCCATCACTGGCTTAGCTAGAGGGGAGGTCACTGGCACCACCCAGAGCAGGCATTAGATACAATCTCACTTCCCCATTCTAACTGACTCAGGAGGGGCTGTGCAAGCCCACCCCAAAAGCCTGGCAGTTCGGAAACAGATAGAAAACAAAGAAACCAAAGGGTATAAAGAGAAAGCTTCCTCCGTATTGACTTACTCAGGATTTGGAGAACTGATCCCCTGAGTCACTAGAACATGTGAAACATCTGAAAATAAATGGATTTATCCTGGACCTCCAAGTAGTCCTGTGTATTTTTTGGCTGTCTGGTAAATTCTGTAACAGGGAGGGGAGAAGGTCCCACTGAGTTTCTGTTTCCATGGTTTATAAAAGCTGCAGTTCCTGTGTCCTGATATCCCCTCTGATCGGTCAATATTCCCTTTCAAATTGGTTACTATAGTGATTCCTGAAGCCCTCCTCCCTCATAGTCCTTCCATTCCTTCTGGGCTTTCTTCCTCCTTCTTTATTTTGTACACATAGACCTTTTTTGGCTACTTCCAGTTCCCTTGTCTTATGGAAATATAGCTGCACCTGGCTTCCTTGTGTATGGAAATGTACCTTCTCCCAATCTGTAGCCCTATTTTTTTCCCATGGACCCCAATTCTAAAAATTCCCTAAACCTGCCTATATCCCCCTAAAATTCCTGTTTCAGCTATAAATGGGGAAGAAATCTAGATTATTAATGGATAGTAGAGTAGATAGGCCCTAGGAGGGATTTAAAAGATAGATGAGGCTTGAGTAGGTTTGTATGTTTGTAATAATTAGAGCCAAAAGAAAGGGAGAGGTTGATGATACAAACGAGAGGTAGATCAATAGAATAAAACATGGAGAGAGCTCCAGAGCACAGGCATATATTTAAAGCCAATTTAAATGAACTTAGAACATGCTATAAAAAATTTGCTTGTAATTGTGTGAAGCAAACCTAAAGTGAATTAGATCCAACAGAAAGAACAGAAAAAAAGTACACTTATTAAGAGAGGATAAAATAATAAGTTATGAAGACAAAGTCTTCAGTAGTTTGAAATGAATTTCACTTTAAACTACATTAAAATAAATGAGAAAATATTAAGAAGGTATCATGGCAATAATGAGTTTTAAGTGTTTTTTTTAAATGCTGAATAATTAGGTCAGATTTTTCAAGTGAAGATTGAGTGATCATCCTTAGAGATGCAAAATACACATGGAACCTATAACAAGGATGTTATTAAAGTTTCAGATAAGTGTAATTCGGTTCAAAATAATAAGCTTTCATTTATCTTCCAGAATGTCAATAAAATTTAGCTCCAAATTTTTTATGGAAACTAAAATTTTATATAATAATTTTTACAGTTTCCAGATGAGAATGTCTGAAACTCTTCTAACGTTGAAAAACAATTTTTTGAACAGTTGAAAACCAGTGAAACTGCTATGTATAAATATAATTAAATAATTCCCCTGTTTAAAAACTTTGGTTCAATTCAGTCATTATATCACTTCTCACATAACAATGTAACTTGTTAAGGTTTAATTTATTGTCTACATTTGGCGGTATCATTCTATCTTTTCATTATTTATACCACTACTGGAAAGAAATCAATATCTGTTTATAAGCTATAGCTGATAAAAATAAAGTTTCTTTATTATTAAGGTACATGATGGAGTGGCTAGTAAAAACTTAAAATGAGAAAACCTATATTCTATTATAGGAATATGACTTTCTCGTTGTCTAACAATATAAAATCAGTCTATCTCTTTTTATATTTAATTTCTGCAAGAGAAAGAGAATGAGATAACTTTCTATATATTTATAATAGAACAAATTTCATGGACACAGCTATCTTTCCTTCCATAGCATTTTAGCAATACTATGATTATTAATGATATATTCTATTTAATGTTACCACTTATTTCATCCTATATTTTCAAATATTTATAATTAAGTAGCTCACTTGCTATCTGAGTAAATCAAAGTAATTTAACAGATTTTTATTTGTAGTGGTGAAAAGCTTACAATATGGCTTAGAAACTAGTATTTTTATCATGTAATGAAAGAAAGCCTATGAAAGACACCATATCTGCATGCATATGGAGAATATGATTATTAATTGAACTCAAAGAAATTTTAACATGTGACTTCAGTTTAATCATTAAAAATAAATCCATGTCTGGTAGCCCAAGCTTAGTGGAGAGAGGTCAGGCGTGAATCTGGAGACCCAAAATGACAGTGTCCAAAACACTCTCCTTGTATTATATCCTTTTCAAAACATTACAGAATATCAATTGTATTTCAAAACCTTAATTTGTTTAAGTAGTCCCTTAGGAATGATCATTAGTTTTTTTTCAGTTTTGACTATTATAAACTTATATAATGATGTTTTTTATCTGCAGAATGCTATTTTACATATGCTCAATGAAAGAGTATATACGTTAGTTCTGTTTCACTTAGAAGCTTTTGATATTGTTTAATGTAAGTAGCTGATATTTTAAAATCCTGTCTCTTACTGTACCTCCCTCAAGAATAGAGGCTGTTTTAAAATACTAAAATATGCCTCAAATGATGGACATAACACAAATTAATAGAAGCTCTGACTAATGCAGAACCTCTAGTGTAACCATGGTTTCATCATTGAACATTTCTATTGTTAGTTCCCTATTCTAGTGGAGAAAGGCAAAACAGCAGGACTTTTTGATATCAGGATAATTTGAATGTAAAATGATAGAATATAATACAAAAGGAAGATAGCTGAGCTTTTATGTGAGTATTGAATTAAATATATATGTGTATCTTAATTTCACAAAGGCAATATGAATTCTTATGCCAAAGCTCTGCCGCTAATTTAAACTTCAATTTATTGTGAAGAATGAAGTGCATGATGAAACATTAAGGCAAACTGTCAATACCAATGCTGAAATGTTGTGATTACAGTTGCTACTTGAGAGCAGTGATCATTTTGCTGAATTCCTTGCCAGTAAATTTATTGTTCAAATAATATGGTCCCTAAAATGTGGTCTAAAATGGATGGCTACAATCAATAGACTTATGATTTATGCATCTGTTGTAGATATTTTCATTGTCAGATTGCTATGTACAAAGAAAAGAAAGAGGGCATACCAGTGGGAAATATGTTGAAGATGCAAATTACAGAATATGTTTTCAATTCACTCAGTGGCAAGGAAATTTTAAGGTACACACCAGCTTCATATGTTTTTACTTTTTTTGGTAATTAGAAGAGAGTAAATGTTCTTAAGAAGGTGTAAAGTGACAAGAGACATTAGCTCCTTTGGTAAATAATATTGAACAATTTTATGTGTTAGTGAAGTTACATTATAAATTTACATTGATCAATAGGTCTGTGACATAATTTATTAAATTAATTGTTATAATGTAAAGTTTAAGTTTAAAAGCTCCCAGAGCAAAACCTTCAAAGTTAATAAATTAACATTCCTTTGACCTGTTAGCCAAACATTGATGGGCATAGAAGATAATTTTTGTTTGTTTGTTTTTAGAATTTTGCCCTGAGCTGCATCAAATTATGTTCAAATAAACAAAAACTCCTATTTCACTTTTTAGAATGCTACATCCAGGTTTCTATTTGGGATTTGGCAGATTTAAAAAAACAACACTTGTAAATATTCTCTAAACTGATAAATCATAATGGTGATTAATGACCCTCTAAGATAAATTACTTCTTGAAATAGATCTTAGAATGGCAGTTTTTTTTCCCCAATTTTCATGACTTGTGTTGAGATACTATGAACTTTCCATATTCATTTTTTATTGTCTAGTATTAGAAAACATTTTCTAACTAGTCAGAGATGCAGATGACAGGAATAATTATTTTATTTAATTTTAGCTTTGATTCTAAAACACTGTATTAAACAGAAAAAGAAACAATACTTATGACCTGATTTTCTTATAAAAATGGTTTTATTAGTAGTAGTATTAATGTTATCATTGAGAATTGATTTCTTTTTAGTTCACAGAATGGTGTCATATGTAATGATAGACAAGAATTGGTCTTACTATAGAAATCATATATGATTC
This sequence comes from Myotis lucifugus, assembly GCF_000147115.1. NCBI lineage: Eukaryota > Metazoa > Chordata > Mammalia > Chiroptera > Vespertilionidae > Myotis > Myotis lucifugus. The sequence goes on along the minus strand of NW_005871057.1, from coordinate 5,473,459 downwards.
TCAGGTTTCTTAAATGTGAATTCATTACCAATACAAAGTGGAGTTAGAACATTAGAAATGTATTTTAAACCCCACTCAGCATACCTTCTACTTACCATTTGATTTGACCATATTTTAAATTCTTTGGAGAAATGTAATATAATAAATTTTATTATCTTCTACAAATATATATATTTCTTTATATTATATTACATAAATACTGGAAGATATAACTAATGAAATAGGTACTGTCAAAACATTGTAAAATGAGCATGCAACTAAGAATATTTGTCATTTATGAGTACCATCTGCATGAAATATTTGATGCCCAGGCATTCCATAAACAATTACTGTTTTAACAGTCTTCCTTCCTCCCTTCCTTCCTTCCTTCCTTCCTTCCTTCCTTCCTTCCTTCCTTCCTTCCTTCCTTCATCTCTATTATTTATATTTACTAGTATATGAATAAGAATGTTATTTCTTTCATGAACTTGTACATTAGGTATTTATATTTTAATCTTACAGTATATATACAGTATATATATATAAAACAATTTTTTTCTGTGTATCACACAAAGATAAGCAAACGATTTGTTTTATACTGTTTCTTTTTGCCTTTTTACATTAGCTTTTAAAGTGACTTTACTTTCAAAGATCTGAATCAAAGGACAGTGGTAGCACTTAATTTAAAGGTGTCATTTAAGATTTTAATATACTTTCCTTTCACAATAATTAAATTGTGAACCGCTTGGCTAGAATGGTTCCTGATCTGAAAAACTTTTACTATAGGGATATTATTTAAGAAAAGATTTATTTCAGAAAACTGACAGCATAATGGATATCACATCATTAACCTTGAAACCAAGACCTATAATTAGCTAAAGTTGACAAAGAAAAAAGGTCACCATCTGAAGGTTATCCTGAATATCTTGATCTAATTTCTAAAGAACAAACCACTTCTTTTAACACCTGATCACAAAATAACTATAAATTAGTCTACACTAAATCACCTTGTGTATCTGTGGAGTGCTTTTGTCACATGATAAGCAAATGACAAAGAAGGAAATATTAGATTACTTTTGCTGATATTCACATGGTGCCTGATCCATAACATATACACTTACTAAGCTAGTGGTGTTTTATTAATCTTCTCCAATTGGTCAATGTGGTTAGTCCTTAAAATGTGCCATTCCTTCACCAAGTATAGGTTTTCCTAATGTTTTTAAAATAGATAACCCTTAAGCCTTGAATAGTCTTCCCACTTGAATAAGTTAAACATATCTTCAGGTCACAGAAAAATAATTAATCAAACCATTCAAAGGACTTTTAGGTAAAGATGTCGCCTTTAATTTACATGGCATGTACATTATTCCAGTATAAGACAAGAAAATAAATAAGTACAAATATAATTTGGGATTTTTTTCAACTAATGTAGGTTTGTAATATAATATAATGTAAGATTAAAATATAAATACCTAATGTACAAGTTCATGAAAGAAATAACATTTCTTATTCATATACTAGTAAATATAAATAATAGAGATGAAGGAAGGAAGGAAGAAAGGAAGGAAGGAAGGAAGGAAGGAAGGAAGGAAGGAAGGAAGGAAGGAAGGGAGACTGTTAAAACAGTAATTGTGTATGGAATGCCTGGGCATCAAATATTTCATGCAGATGGTACTCATAAATGACAAATATTCTTAGTTGTATGCTCATTTACAATGTTTTGACAGTACCTATTTCATTAGTTATATCTTCAAGTATTTAGCCAATTTTAAATGTGCGTAATCCTTCTGTACAGCTTGAATTTATATGGAATATTATGAGTTATTTGTTAAAATTAGAGCTTCTGATATAAGTATAAAGTAATGTCTTCTAAAATGAACCAAAGCATAAATTATAATGTTTATGGCAGTAAACATAACAGGATATAATAATACTAGAGGCCCGGTACACAAAATTTGTGCATGGGTAGGGTCCCTAGGCCTGGCCAGTGATCAGGGCTGATCAGGGCCTTCTGGCTGTTGGCCAGGGCCTTCCTTTGTTCTGCGCCACCCCCTGGTGGCCAGTGCACGTCAGAGCAAGCGATTGGTCTCCCAGTCAAACTCCCGAAAGGACAATTTGCATATTAGGCTTTTATATTCTTAAACACTGTCTGACAGGAGTATCAAGTTTATATTTAAAGTAAAATAAAGAAATTTAACTAATATTTTTCCATATTATAAAAAACTGTTTCAATCAAAATCCAATTTTAATATTCAGTTTTTTATAATATGCACCCAAATATTCAAATTGCTTTATAGTACTTAAAAGATTTTCCTGTAATATGCCTTCTATTTGGAAATTTTGTCTCATTTTACCATAAAAATAATATCTGGGAGGTAATTATTTTTAGAACCCCGTATTTTTTTTAAGATTTTGAAACTGGTTTCTTGGTTTGGCAGAATTCATCCTGCTTCCTGAAGCCTTATCAGAACTCTGGATAAGCCTTCCCAGATGTTGCAAATCAACAAAGAATTCCTATTTAGAGATCCTCACATTTTCTGTGTCCTGAGTCTTTCCTGCTATACCCTCACTTGCCAGCCTACTACCTCAATTTCTTCCCAAGGCAAAACTTAGGAAAAATTTTAAAGTAAGCTTAGAGCCACTACGGTGTTCATTAAATGTCATAAAATGATTGAATAACAGTGTGCCTTCAAAGGAAGACAGAATAAAATGTCTTCTCATAACTACTATACATGATGATATCAGAAGTTAGCCTGACAACATATTGGTGAGGTAGGAGGGATAAATAAATACAAAAATAAAATTGTATTTGATGTAGGAAGAGTTATTCGAGTGAAAGATGTCTTTGCATATTTTAGTTTAATATTAAAAAGAACAATTATTTTCTTTTCTTGAGTAAGTCCAGTGTGTCAGCTATTAATTCAAGTGCATTGAAGTACATACAACTCTTTACCTTTTTAAAGTAAAAACAATACCTTAGAACAGCAAGTTTCAACCTTGTGCCATAGCAGGCACACTGGTGTGCCGCAAGAATTTTTAAAAACATGCAATACCTGACTATTTAGTCAGGGCATTGACTTCTTTTCCCTTAGATTTTCAAATTAAAAACTGAGAACAGCCAACACAATAATAGCAGGCCAATTGTGAATGAGTGAAAGTTTTACTTATTTTTTCTTCAGATTGGCCAAAAAATGTTTTTTGGGGTGCCTCAGAATGTTAGCTATGAGTTCATGTGTGCCACAAAGTAAAAGGTTGGAAATTGCTGCCTTAGAACAGTTTAAGTAGATATTTATTGCTTGTTTTGACAGGTTGCTCATCTGTATTTAACAATCATTATGGTAACTGCTCAAAGAGAGTATGTCGGATTTATCCTATCAACTGTGTCTGGCACAATAAATATTTGTTGGATGAATTAATAATTTACTGTTTTAAACACAGGGATATTTTCTATAGATCTAAAACACATGTAATCCTAAGATAGTTGTATTATTAATGTTTTACCATGTGTTCTTATTTTTTTAAAAAAGCTCTCACATAGCCTTGTCAAAGAATAATATTATCTGAGATTAATAAACTAAATGGTATGTTGATGTCATAAATCTATATATATAAAAGCTTAAGCGACTATTATGACCAGAACGACCGGTCGACCAGTCGCTATGATGTGCACTGACCACCAGGGGGCAGACAATGCAGGAGCTGCCCCCTGGTGGTCAGTGTGCTCCCACAGTGGGAGCATTACTCAGCCAGAAGCTGGGCTCGTGGCTCGAGAGCGCAGCTGCGGTGCCTGGAGCCTCTCCTGCCTCCATGGCAGCACTACCCAGCAGCTGCGGTGGCAGGTGCTGCAGGGCAGGGATGAGCGTCGGCCGGCCTGGCCCCAGCTCGAGTTCCTCCCAGCCGCCTGCCGCTTTGGCACTGCTACATCCCTTGGGGGATGTTGGACTGGTGATTTTGGCTTGGCCTGCAGGGATCAGGCTGAAACTGGCAGTCTTACATCCCCCCAAAGGGTCCTGGATTGTGAGAGGGTGGAGGCCAGGCTGAGGGACCCCACCTGTGCACGAATTCGTGCACTGGGCCTCTAATATTAACATAAATTTTATATAATTGAGTTATATATTCTTTAGATGAAACCTCAGAATTCAAAGAATAAAGCAAGGTATCTATTAGGGACATCCCTGACTTCCATCTGCTTATATAAATTTGATCTACGGTGACCTCTAATTTTTATCTCACTGCAAATACTAGATTTTGCCTGGTTTCTCAGGTCTGGAAATACTGAAGCTAATAATAGCTGGCATTTATTTAGCTCTGTATATAAATGATCTCTTTTAATTCTATGATGCAGATACTATTTTATCTCTATTTTATACATAATGAAATGGGAAATACAGAAAGTCTAAATAATCTGCTTAAGGTTGGCTAGCATACGATAGGATTTGAAATGGGGCAGTCTGCTTAATTAATACTTTCAAGAATACGTTTTACCCCCTTACGTAGGCCAGTGTCCTCGCTTGCTCTTCCAAGGTCTCGTGGGCTGGAACTCTGCTCCTGTCTATATCTGAGTAAACCTCACATGCTTCCAAGCATTCCATTTGCCCCTACTCAACTGCTGGTGGCCGTTTGGCACCACTTGATGATAACTTACATATCTATGAGATTATTTTAGGTTCTGTGGCTGAATGGGAATTCATTGATTCCAGAGGACATCCAGTTGGCTGACGTCTGGTTGGTTGGTATCAGAAACATCTGGTTGGTTGGTATAAGGGTTTTGTTGTTTGTTTATTTGTTTTATTTTGGGCTCAATCCATGGAGCTAACACTGGGAAAATATTTGGGGTTATGAAAAACCCAGTTGCCTCTTCACTTGTCAAGATAAATTGTCATACGGGACATCACCTTGATACACTAATGACCTCCTAATATATTATCAGCAAGCTACACCAGTGGTCATGAAATAGAAAAGCTCACAGAACAAATTACTGAAATCATACATTTTATCAAATCTATTGAAAACACACGGAAGCAGAGAAAAGAGCTAGGATAAATTAACATACCTATGATAAGGTACAGTGTAGAAGGACACCATCATCTGTATCCTGGGGTATATAATGTTCAAATGTCCTGTTCTTCTCTCCGCTGCACCAACCTTCCACACTGATGGTATGGTTTCAAGGGCCAGAGTTCAAGTTTGAGCCAGGAGGAGTCAACAGGCAGAAGACACTCTGGGGCAACAACACATCCCTGTTCTATTAGAGAGACGCAGGAACAATTACACCTGGCCGATAGATGTAGCTCTCCAATTAGCCGAATGAAAAGTCATGAGCTTTATTTGTATTACTTAGCAGAAAACATATAGGGTTGTAATTGAGGTCACCAATGGACGGCCAAAAAAGATTTGAGAATGATCGTTTTTTTCTTTTTTTTGCATATCTAGTGTTATCTGAACACCTACAGGCTCTTGTATATTTAGTCTTAGACATATATACATATTATAAATATATAGTACCTAGGTGTCTCCTGAATATTTGGTATCTCTTATCTTTCCGTCTCTTTCTGTCTATGTTTGACACACAGGTGATCTGCTTTCTCATACTTAATTCCTATGAATTCTGCCCATCTCTAACAAACAGCTTATCAGCTACTTATATATTCCTTTTAGAAATATATATATTTTATTGATTTTTTACAGAGAGGAAGGGAGAGGGATAGAGAGTTAGAAACATCGATGAGAGAGAAACATCGATCAGCTGCCTCCTGCACACTCCCTACTGGGGATGTGCCCACAACCAAAGTACATGCCCTTGACCGGAATTGAACCTGGGGCCCTTGAGTCCGCAGGCTGCTCTATCCACTGAGCCAAACCGGTTAGGGAGCTACTTATATATTCTTATTCTTAAAAGACTTTGCCTACATTTTAAAAACCTATTAATGTAATATAACTGAATTTTTAATAATAAATATGCATTTCATAAAGGTAGGCTGCTGTGGCTGATTGTATTTGCTAAATTGGCTTCAATAATATTCTTATTATCATATGATTTTGATGCTCTTCACACCAAGAGAAGTGTGGGGGGTTGTTTTTTTTCCCCCTTGGAATCAAGAGAGCTTGTTACTATGATCTCATGACAGAATATGGTGGAAGTGACACGATGTGACTTTCAAAGCTTGGTCATGAAATGTGAAGCAGCTTCTGCCTTGTACACTTTTGACTTCTGCTGACATGTCTGACTGCCCTTAAGCTGTTGTGCTGTGATGAAGCCCAAACTATCCCATTTAGCAATACCACATGGAGAAGTCAAAAGGAGAGAGAGAGAGAGAGAGAGAGAGAGAAAGAGAGAGAGAGAGAGAGAGAGGCGCCTCATATCCCTCTGAGTCAGCCCTAGCTGCTTTAGCTGTCCCCACTTTCACTCTTTCAGCATCTAGCCACTGTTACACTGCACCCCATGAGAGGTTCCAAGCCAGAACTACCTAGGCAAGTTATGATAAAATTCCTGGCCTACTAATACTATGATAAATAACCAAAAGATTGTCATTTTAAACTACTAAATTTGGAAATGAATTTTTTAATATATGCCAGGACACTTGCCATTTTCCCACTTGGTCTTGACTGCCCTTCCACATCTCACTCCTCTGTACTCATTAGATATAAATTTGAGTCCACCTCATTTAAGACTGAACATCAGACAAGAGCCACTTACTAAAGACATATATAACAATCATTTTGAAGAAAGTTTTCTATACATCAACTCTCTAGGAATTATTCTTAATAATTTTTTTTATTGAAGATGCTGTCTTCTATTCACAGTCTTTATAAAGCATACATTTGTATTCCTCATTGCTCTATGAATCTTTAAACTGCATTCAATAAGGATTATCCATATAAGTTATTTTTTAAAAATATACTCTTATTGATTTCAAAGCAAAAGGGAGAGAGAGAGAGATAGAAACTTTAGTAATGAGAGGGAATCATTGATCAGCTGTCTCCTGCATGCCCCTTACTGGGGATCGAACCTGCAACCCAGGCATGTGCCTTGACCTGGAATCCAACTATGACCTTCTGGTTCATGGGTCGACACTCAGCCACTGAGCAATACCAGCCACACATTATCATTTTATTTTTATTGTTTAATTTATTATCCATGACTGCTTACATGTCTTTGAATGGTGAACACTAAGGAAAAGCTTATGTTTATGTTGGTGACTTTTCTTTCCCCAGTGATTTCTAATCTGAAGAACAGCAATACTCACTTATCTCAACTTCATCCACTTTATTTGTGTTGGCAATTGAAACACAGAAATATTGGATTGGTATCAGTGATGTCAATGATCAAAGTAATTAGGTAATCATTACTCATTTTGAATCAAATTCTGGAAGATTTATGTTTAATAGAAGTTAAAAAGTACCTGCCTAGCTTCTTTAGACACTTCATTTGAAAACCAGGAATTAATTCTACTGACTTTTATTTTATTCATCTGTAAAACTGGAATTAGATTAAAACTCCCAGCATAATATCCCATGATTCTTTAATTACAAAGTGAGGTTGTCTGAATTGGAATAAAGGCAGAAATGAAAACCTTTATTATGAGGGTTTATGTTAGAATAAATCTTCTCTCTAAGTAAAAACAATGAGAGAATATAAGTAGAATGTTTTTTTCCCTTTTAATATTTGATCTCAGGGATTAAAAAGAAAATATATTTTCTACAATGTTATTTTGTCCTTTAAAAAGAATAAAAAATATTCCAAAAGCCAACACTATTTAACTTATTTTAGAGCCCTTATATTGCTCCTACATTGATGTCTGATAGCATTAAAGAATGCAAAAAAACTCTAAAACTTGTTTTCTTTTATCACACCTTGACTTCAAAAAATAACTAACAGTTTTTGCTCTTCTGTAACACTAAGACATTCTTAGTTATGAGTTGAAATCTTGGTGACTATTCGTCAAATTGCTACATTTTACAGTAATTCCATATAAATGCATAGATAAAGGTTGATTAATGTAGCCTTTCACAACAATTTATTTTGTGAGAATTAATACTTATACATTTAGTGGAGGCATGAGAGTCAGCAAGTGTGTGTTTAATATCGCTTTCATATTCTGTAGTTTGCTTCTTTAGACAAATAAGAGTAATGTGTAGCATAAAAAACAAAAAACAAAATGTCATTTAATTGTTTTAATAATGTTAATATAAACTATTGTGAATATAGGTGAAGTATTTTCATAAATGGGTAGCTATATAGTTGAAATGAGGTGATATTAATATCAACATGTCTGTTACAACTAATATTACTTGTTTTCATTTTGCATGGAAATTATTCTTGTACTTAAAAGGAAATTACTGCCACTTACTAAATCGCTATTATTGTCATGGCCCATGCTTAATTACCCATTTTCTTTGGTGCTTGATTTAAGTAAACTTTATCTTTACAAACAAAACTATATTTGATTTAAATAAAACAAGTGCTTCTTCTTATTATTATTACTACTAGAAGCCTGGTGCACAAATTCATGCACCAGTGGGTTCCCTCAGTCTAGCCTGCAGGATTGGGCCGAAACCAGCTCTCCGACATCCCCCAAGGGGTCCTGGATTGTGAGAGGGCGCAGGCCAGGCCGAGGGACCCCACTGGTGCACGATCAGGCCTGGGGAGGGATGCGGGAGGTTGGCCAGCCCGAGAGGGACTGCGGGGGGGTAGGGAAGTTTCAGGACGTGTTCAGCCCGTCTCGCTCAGTCCCGATCAGCCAGTCCCCAGCAGCAAGCTAAACTACCAGTTGGAGCGTCTGCCCCCTGGTGGTCAATGCACATCATAGTGACTGGTGGACTATCTGCCCCCTGGTGGTCATTGCACATCATAGCGAGCGGTTGAGTGGTCTTAGTTTATCATTAGCATATTAAGCTTTGATTGGTTGAATGGATGACTGGACACTTAGCATATTAGGTTTTTATTATATAGGATCATTTTTACTACTAACAGAACACACAATATGTAGAATATCTAAAGAGATGGAAAGAATAGCCATCATAGTAAAAATGAGAGTGGTTGTACTTAAAGAGTATATAGACAAGAATACTCATATTTGAAATAAAATGCAGTAGAAGAATTAGTGAGTATGGCTGACAATATTGTATACCTCTATGGAGTAACTCATTTCATTGACGTTAGGTACTTAGACTAATGAAAGAGGTAGCAAATAGTTGACTATTTAAGAGGTAAGCTATTTCATCTTAAACATTGATTCTTACCTATCAAAAACTAGTAGGAGTAGATGATCAAGTCAGCATAATAATTGGTTTTATATTTGTATGAGAGATTTTTGTCCTGAGTGAAAATATTTATCAGTTGTTTTTCTTGTGCTGTAGAATAAATACTTACTGTACAGAACAAGAAATATTTTTTGTTCAGGTTAATTTCTTCAGATTAATTTAATCAGTGGTTCTGAAAGTTGGATTTCTGACCTATCACTATTATTAGCATTACTTAGGAATTTATTAGGAATGCAAAAGCTCTGGCCACACCACAGACCTACTGAGTATGAAATTGTGGGGCCTGGCCTGGAAATATGTATTGTAACAAGCCCTTTGGACATTCTCTTGCATGCTAAGTTAGAGGGTCACTAAACTTGAATAACTGGTGCAGGAAGTGACTTTTTTCATGTGAATTGTTCTACCTGATGTTTTCTGCAAAATTGCTTCTTAATAATGCCTCTCAGTTTGATAGAAAATGTTAATACACTCTTGGCCATAATGTTGGGAGGGATAACATTAGAATGTATAGTTTCTAAGCTGAGAGTATCCATAAAGACTACATCTTCTTAATTAAATATCTTTTACTTCACAACTATTCTCTGTCTTCCATGATCAAATTCTTCTTTTCTGTGATACCAACTATGGAGTAGACTTTCAACTCTGTTATATCAACTGAATGTGCAGGGTTTATACTTAGAATTGAAACTTTTATTTGATATGCGAATGGGAGTCAGGCAAATCAAGACTTTTGCTGGAAATGACCCTGTATTTGAAAAATGTTTACTACCAAAGAAATTAGAGCCAAGGTTTAAGAAGGAAGGAATTCTCGGACAAAGAGACATATTAACTGTCTTTTAAAATGTGAAGGTCTATCACATATAAGGACATTTTATGTCTTCTGAGGAATTCTAGAGAGTGAGAGTTATGAGCGCTGATATCTGATTATTATGATAAAGCTATCATCTAATCAGATGTATTTGAAAATGGACTGGACTGCCTTGTGTGCTAACGGGTTTCTTATGGTTAAGAGTATTTAAGTCACAGCAAAGGATGACATGATAGGATGGTCTGGAACTTTGCTGCTCACAGTGTGGTCCCATCTGGGAGTTGTTAGAAATGCAGAAACTCAGGGTCCACCCCAAATCCTAGTGAATCATAATCTGAAATTTAATAAGATCCATGAATGGTCTACATGTACATTAAATTTGGGAAAGTGTTCCAGTTGACATATAATAAATCTTCATATTATTCTATATTTAATTCTTACAGAATTATTTTGTGATTCAGAATTTGAATAACAATCTAGAAGAGACTGGGAAGGGGGTACTTGACTTCACATGTCATGGTGGAGTCACTAAATGAATGAAATGCTACCCTCAAAATGAAAGATCTGTATCTTGAATATTGTACTTAAGGGAGCTGGTATTTGAATATTATTTCATTAGTTAGCTTGTGACTCTTGGCTTTAAACAAAAATAAAACATACCTTTTAGATTTACTGCACTATGTCCTGAAGGTACTTGCACGAACCCCAAAATTATTCCTAATGTTTAAAACCCCTTTCCCAATTCCCTTCTGCACACCCTCTTTCTTTTCATGGACACTGAAACGTTTTCTCTTTTGCTGAGAGTAGGTACTGGTTTTGTCTTCTGCTTCCTCCCTGCCCCTGATGAGATGGGTTTGTATGAATGAAGAAGAAAAGGAGAATGGGTAAAAAGACATGTAGGTATAGAGAAACTAGAACTCTATGGAGACCAGACTTTGCCCAAATCTGAAATGTACTAGGGCAGGGAGTACTTAACACACAATCCTCACCGCCAAAGCAATGAATGGAGAGGAACTGGAGAGCTAATGAGAAGTGACAGATGCCGCCACACCCTGGATTGACTCAAGTCTTTACAACCGTGACTGTCACGCCTCGTCCTGGGAGAAGGAAGCTGCTTCAAGAAATGAGCACGGGAGATGGGAGAACCAGAAGGTGCCCCAGCCCCTTCCCCTCCCCAGCAGCGCGGGCAGACACACGGTTTCCAGCGAGGACCATTGTGCGGGGGGAGGCTCGGTGAGGAAGAGCCTGCCCCCGCCCCACACCTGCCCATCCCTAGCTCCCGCCTTCGCCGGGGGCACGGGGACCCGCGCGAGCCCAGCAGCCTGGCGGCGGCTTCGGGGCAGTCGTGTGTATCCGCGAGCGCGTGTGCGTGGGGAGGGGAGAGCGAAGACGTGATTACTTCAGAATTTATTTAAGGGCCGGTGGAAACCACTGCAGCAGCTTCCAGGGGAAGCCCTTGTTCCAGAGGAAGACGAGGTGGCTGCTGCCAGGGAGGAGGAGGGGGAGAGACGGAGGAGGAGCAGCGGCAGCAGCAACAGCCAGAGGCAAGTGAGGAGAGATGCTGTAGCATCCACAGCGGCTGCCAGCAGGTTGGTCCTCCCGGCCCACGGATGCCGGCAAGGAGGCTTGCAAAGAGGCTGGGGGGAGAAACGGGGTGTGTGTGGGGTTGACTGCTTGCCTTTCCGGAGGACTGCCTTTTTTTTTTTTTTTAGTGAAACGAGACACCGTAGCGCGGAAATAGGCTGGGGGCCAGGAGGGGACCTGTCCTGCCTCTCGCATCCCTGGGGACTCGCTTCCCTGTAGCGTTCCTACTTGGGGCGTCAGCGGTCAACTCCGGAGGGGCTCCAGGAGGGGGATGTGGTGGAGAACTTCCCTGCCAGTCACTCAGCATCCTTTTCCCCCTCGAAGCTCACGTTGGGGGAGATGCCCTGCGGGTGGCTTGGACCTGGACGGGGAGCAGCGCCACTAGATTAAGTTTCTACAGGTCCAACCCAGCCCCCAGTGCCCGGCTCCCCGCGCCGGGCGTCCGGCTGCACGCGTGGAGCTGGGGCGGCTCTGGCAAAGGGGCCGCTGCTGCTTTAAGAGCCGCCTCCCCCTCTCCTCCCTTTGACAATGGTCTGAACCGAGCTCTGCTTCCCAAAGCAAAATTTGTAATATGCCATTTTTCCGATGGACGCTTCTCCTTCGGGCTGCTGACGGAGCCGCGGGAAGATGCGGGGCCGCTGCCTCGCCACGCAGCCGGGGCCGGTTCCGGAGGGCGCGGGGGCGCGCGCGGGTCTGAGCCGCCTTTCTCCTCCCATTGCCAGGGGAATGGTCCAGGAGCGCCGGGCGTGAGCCTCCCCGCTGGTCAGCCAGAGACTGCGGTTGTCATTGATCCATTGAAGAAGCAGGACCCGAAACTACTGGCATTAGGTACCATAACTGTATTTGAGTGACATGGCTCCCCTACCGCTTTATTTATTTATTTTTTTAACTCCCTCCCCACCCCGGCCCCACCCCGCCCCCAGGGAAGATGCGATGCAAATTCCTCCTTGCCAATTACTGCTCCGTACCTTTTGCTTTCTACCGGACTCCCATCCCTCCTCCTCTTTCCCTACTGCCTCCCGACTCGGTTCCCTCCTGTTGGGCAGAATGAAGAATGTTAAGTGTGGAAACGATGAAGTCAACTTCTTCAGGGGGTGGGGGTGTGGCCGAGAGATAACTGTCCAGCCCTGTGAGATGACCTGGCTCTTTGGCCAGCTGTAGAGGCACTGGGGTAAAGAAAGTGCAAAATGCTTCCCTTAGAGGTGATGGCATTATTTCCCGAGGACAGGGGATTACAAAGGGTTAAATAGGAGGAGGAATATTCATGTAACGTAATCAGACAATAGCTAGGATTTCTCTCAAGGAATTACTTTTGTGTGTGTGTTAACTGAGATGGAGCTGGGTTAGTTCTTAAAACTCAATCTTTGCAAAAGAAACTGACTACCAAAGATAATTTCATCTTTGCCTCTACTAAGGTTTAAATCCTAGTGATCTGCCTGAATAAAGTGATTCACTGACAGGAAAAAAAAAACACCTTTTGTAGCACTATTACATCTGTATAGGTATTGCTTAAATGGTATATATTGCTAAGAAACACATTGGATCTTGAAGCTTTTGAGTACTGACTCCAGTGGGCATTCAAACTTTTATTTTGAAATCTGGGAGATTTAGGAGACAGTCAAGGTTATGTGCTAAGAATAAGGGAGTTGGTTTTCCTTGTATAAAATTATTCAAGCTAAACTTATGCACTGGGATAATTAAATCAACCAGCTTTATTATTGTTTTTTCTTTTTAAAATAAAATAATCTCTATTAGGACTTGAGACCTTCAGTAATTTAATGAACAAGGCATAAACATCTAGAAGAGGATAACATAATTCATGTATCAATTGACTTTGGAGAGGAGAAGATGAAAGGCAAATATCAAAGCAAAGTGTTAGTAATCCCTTCCTGGTTTTTCAGGAATTATGCTATGCAAGGCAGTTGTAATTTTGAAAATTATCAGAAAAGTTAGAAGTGGTATATGAAGATGAAATGTACTAGAGGTTGAATGACCGTAGACTTCTGGATTGCCAAGTTGCTTCAGATGTCATCTATTCTATGAGATGGTGTTTAACTCTTACACTGAATATCTATTTTTAATTGCTTTTAATACCTAAAATGTGCATTTAAGAAGTAGGTTATATTATATTTTAAGGATTATACAATTATTTTGTAACTTATGTTAGAATCTGAGTTCTATTGCAAGAAGCTAAAGTAGTTCATGAAAGTGCCTTATTTTTTTATAGAAACATCACCACCCCTCTCCTTCCCTCCACCTCCCCCCCCCACCCCCAGTTTTGTTGAGAAGAGTTCAGATGTACTTATTTGGGTTGACTGCTGGTTAAGAAAAGCAGCATGTATTTATCTTATTTCCTAACTAAATTTTTCATAGTTTGATTTTTTTAAATTGAATGTGGAGAGTTCAGAGTACCCAATTAAATTAAATCTTTAGGCATGGAAATATAATGAATCAAAAACCAAAATATTCTTTCTGAAAAGATGAATGTTGGTCACTTTATAATAAAAAGAAATACTTGAATTTATAAAAGCCTTTATTATCTTACTGTGTAATCTCAGTTAGGTATACCAGCAGAGCTTTAGAACACCTTTTTAAAAGCATAGATTATTAACCCTACTTTACAGAAGTTTTGACAGGTGAAGTGACTTTCCCTGGTTCACATGCTACAGGAGTGAAATTGAATCCAGTGCTCTTGAGTGAAGATTTAATAGACTTTCCTAAGTCCCCAAGGTGCTTCTTCTCATCATAGCATCTTTGGACTTAATCAAAGACCCGCTTTTATAGCTATCTAAGAGCCTGGTGACAAGCCTTTGTTAGAATTAGGGTAGTATACTCAGGAGAAAATTATAACAAAGTTAATCAATGAAGTTATATTTTTCCTTGGAATTTAAAGTTGTTGTAAGTAATTCTGAGTGAAGATAGGCTAGTGGCTTTCTTTCAAGAAAGATATAATTTAAAATACAGATTTAATAATGTTTAACCCTAAAATTTAAACCTTGCAAGTGTTTTGACACAAATTGTCACAATGCTACCATTTTCTCTTCCAGTATTTTGTTGTAACCGTACATGACAAACAAACAAACAAGCCAACAAACAAAAAACACACAAAAAATTCTACATTGGCTGCTGGTAATGATTTCCCAGAATGACACAGCTGTGTGTATGTCATGCATGGCAAGTAAACTAATCGTTTTAAATATTCAATTGTTTTGGAACACTTTTTTTGTTTTTGCAATTTCCTTTCAATCAATGTAAAGAAAATTTGTAAATTTAGGAGTCTCTTTTTATTCCATCTTTGTGATAGTGTTTGAATAAAATGCAAAATAAAAAAATACAAATATTTTATTTTCATCATTGAGTATTTAACAATAGTAACAGTGTGTGTGTGTGTGTGTGTTTGCCTCTGTGCACACATGTGTGCATTAATACATCCTGTGTATCTACCCTATTATTTATTTTAGGGTGAATAAGAAATTGAACAAGTCAAATTCTTACCTACAGGTAGCCCAGTGTTTTGAATGATAAGCAATAATTCCAAGCATTATCTTGAATTATTCTAAAAATCACCCTCCTTAAAATTTAACATAGGGTAGCAGTAGCAAAAGTACTTTTATCTTTCTGAAAGTTTCTCCTAGTTTTCAGTGAGCCCTGACCAAATCATTTACAGATAACTGAATTTCTCTCCTCAATAACTCAATTTATAGAAAGAATTACATAAAAAATAATTAACTATTGAGCTGTTAAGTCTTGACATTTTATTTGAAAATATCATCATAAACATTTTCCCCAAGGATAGGAATATGTAAGCAGAAAAATGAATTGACCTTGCATTATACAACCAAAGAATGCTTCAGGATCAACGGCCAAACCAGCCTTTCCACATCAGCTTTCTACAAAACCAAGCCCTCTAATTAATAGCTCCTGGCCTCAGGACAACAGCTGAAGCTGAGATGTGTTTGATTCTTTTAAAAATATAAGACAGAACATAATTGAGAAAACAAGATCATTTCTGATTATTAAAATGCCACACAATAGATCAATGTTGCATCCCAATGTCTGTGTTTTCTATTTTAAAATAAATAAATAATTTTTAAAAAAATATCCTGTGCAGTTAATTTATTTCATGACTGGTAGCCTCTGATTAGCAGCTGAGATGTGAAGTTACTGCATTGGCTAATGTAATTCATGGTATCTGTTTTGTGGATTATTCGAAAGTGTTAGTTTGTATTGTTTGGATGAAAACCAGACAATGCAGCTCACAGGAAACAAAGGAATCTTTAGTGCAATTAGTAGTATATTAACCTAAACAAATGTATGTGCCTCAGTCTATTTCATAAAGCTTATATTTAATTCAGTCACTTTACCGTGTAGTCTACTGCAGGAATTTAGGGAGAGAGCATGTGAAAATAATAAAATGGGAGTTTTGAAGTAAAAAAGCTTTAAATTGGTATGAAAAAAAAGTTGATAAGATAAAAAAGTAAAAACTGTTAATTGTATAAACAGAATACTCTCTTATTTGTAAATTTTCCTGAATAAAAGAGTGAACATTAATTCATTGAATTACTTATGTCATTTAAAAATAATTTACTGCCCACCCATTAAGGGACAGACCCTGCTTGTTGTTAACAATATAACAAATAAAGATAACATGAAGGTATTAGCAATAAGGGATTTGTAAATTTATAGGGGAAGAAAGGTGACCAATTAATAAATGTAGTAACATGTTACTATAAATTGAATTAGGTGCAATAAATCATGAAAAAATAATCACTTTTCCTTGAGATCAAAATATTTAGTTTGCTTGGAGTAAGGGGAAAAGAGACAATTAGGCTAAGGAGCTGCAAAGCATTTGCTGGGTTGAGGCCTGGGCAGCATGATTGGAAAACATTTCTTTACTAAACTTCCCTCCCCTTTACTTTCTTTAAGCAATGATGTGTGAAGTGATGCCCACGATTAATGAGGACACCCCAATGAGCCAAAGGGGGTCCCAAAGCAGTGGCTCGGACTCAGACTCCCATTTTGAGCAGCTGATGGTGAATATGCTTGATGAAAGGGACCGTCTTCTAGACACCCTACGGGAGACCCAAGAAAGTCTTTCCCTTGCCCAGCAAAGACTGCAGGATGTCATCTACGACAGAGATTCGCTCCAGAGACAGCTCAACTCAGCCCTGCCACAGGTATGCTTCCTGGTAGCATTTGTCCTTCCAACTGCAATTGAAAATATGATAAGACTTAAGTAAGCTTTGTTTTATTTCCATTCATATAATTACGTTTCCCTTTATAATATATGGTATGCATGCTTTGGTGAGAAACAAATTAAGAATCGATACTAGTTCACATAAAACCTTGCCTCAAAGAAAACTGTGGTATGTTGGTGACAGGAAGTGTGAAGCATGAGTTTCTATCTGGTCTTTTCTTTTTTAATTTAATCTGTATGTTTTGGTGGGGGCGGAAAAATCACCTGTTGATTACCAGAATATGGGAACAGTTGATTTCTCTCCCTTGCTTTTTAAACACAATCATGACGTTTGGAAGTATGTGCTTTCCATTTTCAGTTGTGTGTTCTATCTTTGGAAGTGATAATAGTTTGGAAAACTACTGTCTAATTATTTTTATTTAGACAGCGTTAGGAATATTTCTTTCAAAATGCCTAACACCTGCTTAAAAATTCTGGGAGTTATTGATGTATTGCCTTCTCCACTCAAAAACATTTGAACCAGTTTCTTTTAATAAAGTATTTTGGAAATTAGAAAAAGAGCAAAAATTCAGCACCATTCTCACAAACTTAAAATTGTTAGACGAGTTATTTTTTTAGAATATTTTTGTGAAGAATATCATTTCATAAAAAAATAATATAAAATTTTAAGGATTTCCAGATTATTTATATACAAAGTTAGTAATGAAAGTTAATTTTCTTATTTAAGAGTAGCATACTTGTGTTTATTTGAGGTATGGAAAAAAAGCATAGAAAATGAACAAGATTTTTAATAATCACTTCCAATATATCCTGTATTTTTTGTATAATATACAAAAAATTGGCCCTCTGCTTTCCATACAATATAGCAAATGTTGAAGTGTTTACTTCTATCTGTGAAATTATATCTTGTAAATATTATGCTTTCATAAATATTAAAATGTATATAATGAAAGTTGATGAAATTCTAAACCCAGCTGTATTATTAACTTACACTGTGGTGTGGAGGTACTGATGACTATCAGAATGAAAGGACCACCTGGAAACTTTTTTCACACCCCCATTAGGTAATCCCATAACTCTACATGGATAACTCTTGTCCTAGTTCTTTTCATTTCAGCCAGCTTGTCTTGTTTTGAGATATAATAATATTTCCAGTAACTCTCACCTGTAGGTACACTGGTGTGTCTAATTACACAGAATGAGTTGATTCATTTCAAAAACTTCATCAATAATTTTATTCTTAAAGCTAGACATTTCAGGCTTTGCAATTGTTCTTCATAAGGTAATTTCTAGAGTGATCACATCATGTTTACTCCTCACTAGGATTATTTGAGTTGGTCAATGCTGCTATTAAAGGGTGGTCCCTGAACCAAACATATTATTCATTACCTTCTGTGACAAGCATAGAATGGGGCAATCATTTCTCTTTCTGGGTAGAGTGTTTCATTATCAGAAGCATAGGACTGTATTATATTTGGGAGCAGCGTCAACATACTTTCAGTATGTCCTGGGACAGTAGTCAACTTATAACCGAGTTGCAAAAATGTTACCTGTGTTCCCATTTTCCCTACTCTTCTTGGAAGTTAACTCTTTGGTCCTAAGTGTAAGAATATGCATGTATCCCTCCTACATTTGTCTTTTCATGTTTTATTCAAGCCTGATGATGTTGATTTGGATCCTGACCCTATCAAAGTGATTCTAAGAATAATTTGGGTTTTTGAATTTTTTTTCTCTATCTTTACAAAAACGAGTGATTATTTCATAAGGATGATGAAGATAGAAAGTACTAGAACAAGATTTTTTTGGGGGAAAAGAAAAAAAACTGGAAATGTTTTCATCATAATAATATTGTATAGATAAATCTATTTTTAAAGGTATAAGAATGAAAAATTTTAATTCTAGAAATTCACTTGTGATGAATATCTGGTTTATAACATGACCTAAAATTTCAAGTTTTGAATTTTAGTTAATCTCTTATCCAAACACTTTGGGGCCAGGTGTTTTAGAATTCAGAATTTTCCTTAGTGTTTTGTATATATGTAATAAATATTATGAAATACTTCTGCAGATGGATTCTGTATAGAATCCCATAAATATACATTTACATATCTGAAAATAATTCTATGAATATTTCTATTGTATGGAAAAAATAAAAACTATAAATGTCTCATGTTAGTACAGGCCTGGTTTTACCACCAATCAAGGTTGCAACACACAACAAAATATCAGTTTATAGAGTGCATAGGTTTGGGAATTATATACTAGGCATTATGAACCTGTACATTTAGATGCACATGGTTTCAATCTGTTCTACAAATACTTTGACACATTTCTTCAATATTGTTTTGTAGTTTACAATTATAAATATCAAATACTCTTAGTAATCCACAGGTTCTTAAGTGATAGTCCTGTCATTTTAGTAACCTACTCTGTACCTTAAGGGCTATAGTTTTCTGTAACTAATAGAAGAGTATTCTTCTTTAATTGTTATCTTTGAATCTTTTTCAATATTTTGTAAGCAATGTACTTGCACTGTTTGGTGGCACTGCACTTGACATTTATCTTGATGGAGAAAATGATTACCATAAATGTGAGTTTTAAGGCAGAAATAAAGCATGTAAAATTGAAAATTACTATAAATACGTCAAATGAAAATTATTTTAGCAAATATGGGAGAGAATTCAAAGCAGAGTCAAACTTTAGGACACAACAACATAAAAATTGCCTATCTAATACTTTTAGATATTGATGACTTGGTGTTTTGCTTTAGTTACTTTCTCTCTTATCATTCTTTTATGAACAATGCATCAGTGATTATTTCTTTACTATATGAGTGGATATAAATGTGTTTAAATAGTACTCATAATTTTAAATTATTCCATATCTCCAGGCCTGATGTTTCTTAACTACTCACTCAATTTTTTACCTCACACAGATCCATACACATGTTCCACAGAACCTCAGATTCTATGTGCCTCAAACTCAGTCATCATCTGTCTCCCATTCCTCAACCTAATCTGCTTGAATTCCTCACCCAGACACCTGAGAATCCTCATAGATGAAGTCTACTCCTTCATCTCTGAATTTAGACCTCTTGGAACATACTGTTTTTAATCTCTTAAGTAATTCTCAAATATGTCTGTGTTTTCTGGTTTTCTGCAGCTGACTCACTTCTCATCCTAGCCTAGCCTTTATATCTTGCCAGAAGCCTTCTCTGAATGCCCAAGTATATTTTCTCTGTGTTCCTTACCCTTATCATTTAGCGTATTATCATTAAGATATCCGATTAGGTGGCTAGATTGTAGGCTCCTTGAGAACCAGCACATATGTCAATCGTCTACAACCCTCTCAACCAGTTAGAGTAACAGAAGTAAGGACTGTCAAGGTAAAACTAGAACTAAATGTACATGGTTTAATATAGAGAGAGCAATACATTTGAAATGGGAAGATTTGGTTTGTATTGTGACTCTACCATACATCATAAATTTGAGTCAGGACTTCAGATTTCCATACTACAAAAAGTGGTTAATACAAATACCTCACATGATAGTTTATGATGATTAAAGAAAAGAATGTAAGTAGTAATGTAAGTAAAAATTAATTAATTTGTAAAGCATTATATAAAAAATGGTTGTATTTGTTTTATCCAGAATGCCAAAAGATAAACTAATTTCTACATATGTATGCCAATGAGCATTAGAACAACTTACTAGGAATATTGATAAAATAAACAGTCTAACATTTTTGAAATCAGGATAAATATTTGTTAATTACTAATATGCTTATTAAGAATATTCAAAGAAAAATTAAAGACAGTGAGATTTTTAAAAAATATATTTTATTGATTTTTTTACAGAGAGGAAGGGAAAGGGATAGAGAGTTAGAAACATCGATGAGAGAGAAACATCTATCAGCTGCCTCCTGCACACTCCCTACTGGGGATGTGCCCACAACCAAGGTACATGCCCTTGACTGGAATCAAACCTGGGACCCTTCAGTCTGCAGGCCGACGCTCTATCCACTGAGCCAAACCAGTTAGGGCGACAGTGAGATTTCTATTGCAAAAAACTACACTAATAAAAGAGAAAGATGCAAATTGACCATACCTTCGCAACGCCCACCAGCCAATCAGGAGTGAGTATGCAAATTAACCCAGCAAAGATGGCAGATTAATTTGCATACACAGGCACCAAGTGGCCAGGGGCGGGGCAGGACACCATGGTGACGATTCAGGCGTTCCTCCCTGCCCCAGCCGCTCCGGGCCTCTGGGCAGTGTGGGAAGGTGGGAAGGTGGAAAAACGGCTCCAGGCTGGAACGAAGGCGGTGCCAGCAGCCAGGGGAAAGAAGGTCCATTCTTGCATAAATCTTTGCGCATCAGGCCTCTAGTCATATATAAAAGTTTAAAATTAATTTTTATCATTTTAGTTAGCATTTATTGAGGGCCTTCTGTATATTATTAAATGGTTATATATATTTGTAAAGGGATTAGTAAAAAAGGAATATAATTTGGCTCCCAGAGGATTTAGGGAATAGAGTTGCTTAGCAAAAATATATAAGTGGATCAAAATTAATATGGTAAAAGATTATAGAAGTACTGAAAATATTTGATATATAATATTGATTGTGATTAACTGCAGAAAGTTTCATGTGGAAAGCAATTTTAGAGAGTTATTTTTAGGAAAAGGTTGGAAATAACCCAAAGGTATTCCATGTGAAGGAGTAACGTTTTGCATAGGCTTCTGTTCAAGGACATTTGGGGGATAGAAATTCAGCCTGTACTTTGCTTTCAGGGTTAAGCTTTGGGTTTCCTAATATTCACAGTATCCCCCACCTTTTTTTTCCTTAAAGAAGACAAGGAATTAAATAAGGAGAATAACAACAGATTTGTTTATTGAAAGATTGTAGGGTAGGAATGAAATTTTTTATAGTGGCAATGGAGGAGTGTGGCCTGTTCATATGTTTTGTGACAGCTAAGAACCGGAGTTTGTCTACAGGATACTTAGTAGAATTATGAATGAACAGGTGATATGATAAGGTAATAATGAAGAAATATTATTCTGATGTTTGACTTAGGATAGATTGCATACTATTCATGTATTAGCTATCTTGCTGAAATAATGTGGTGTGACAAACAACACAAAGGCTTAGTGTCATGCAAAAATATTGGTTTATGAAATTCAGTTGATCTTGACTTGGATTGGTTGATCTTGGCTATGCTCACTTATGCCACTGGTTGGCTAAAGGTTGGCATGGTTAGTTATACTGGCCATTGTCTGATATAGATGGCCTTAGCTAGACCAACTGGACTCACTCAGCTCTATGCATGTGTTTAATCCTGCAATAGGCCAGATTATTCATGGTCATGGCAAAGGAGTACGAGCAAAGCAGAAACAAGCAAGTGCTCTGTAAGCTCTTTTTGGGTGTATTTTGGTAATATCACTTGGCTTAGACCACAGACCAAGTGGAAAGCAAAACAAAATTACATGGAAAAACTACAGGGAGGAATGAAGCAGGGACCATGAGTGCAATTCATCTATTGCTAAAATAATGCTGTGTAATCTACGCTAAAAGAGCTACTTAGGTAATCATTATGTTAGGGAAGCATTATCATGGTAATGTATCAGTTTTGGTGAAATGTAGGAATTTAAAATAGGATTGTGAAGCTTGAATATAATAGAAACAATACAAATGGAAAGAATATTGAGGAGAAAAAAGAAATAAGAACTAGTAATGAACTGAATGGCCAAGGCTTTGTTCTTGAGTTGGAAGATTTGCCTATTTATTTATTTAAAATATATTTCTATTGATTTCAGAGAGAGAGATAGGAACATCAGTGATGAGACAGAATTATTGATCGGCTGCCTCCTGCACACCCCACACTGGGGATCAAGCCCACAATCCAGGCATGTGCCCTGACTGGGAATTGAACCATGACCTCCTGGTTCATAGGTCAATGATAAACTACTGAGCCATGTGGGCCAGATGGAAGATTTGAATTTGAACTGGAGTCCTTTCCCTTACTAGCTGAGGAACCATTGGTACATAACTTGACTTCTCTGAAACTCTGTTTCCTTAATTCAGCAGTTCTCAACCTGTGGGTCACGACCCCTTTGGCGGTCGAATGACTCTTTCACAGGGGTCGCCCAAGACCATCCTGCATATCAGATATTTACATTATGATTCATAACAGTAGCAGCATTACAGTTATGAAGTAGCAACGAAAATAATTTTATGGTTGGGTCACAACATGAGGAACTGTATTTAAAGGGCCAGAAGGTTGAGAACCGCTGCCTTAATTGGAAGAAGGGATGATATCTTCTCTCAGGAGTGGTTGAAAAGAGCTGTGTGTACTAGTATGTGCTTCAGAAACCCTGAACATTATAAAATGTCAGGAGGTATTTTTCATTAACTGGGATGTGCTCATATACTCTCCAAAGAGGAATTAAATTAAAAGAGGCTACTTGTGGAGAAGAGGGATATGTTTTTGTTTTGACATTTTATTTATTTTTTTCTTTTTTTAACTTTATATTTAATGTTGACACTATTACAGATGTCCCCATTTCCCCGTTTGCCCACCTCTACCCAACCTCCACTCCCCCTTCCCTCTGGCCATTACTGCACTGTTGTCTGTGTCTATGGTTTATGCATATATGTTCTTTGGCTAATTCTTTCACCTTCCTTCATCCACTTCCCCCAACCCCTTCCCTTCTGATAGCTGTCAATCTGTTCTATGCATCCAAGCTGCTGGTTCTATTTTGTTCGACAGTTTATTTTGCTCCTTAGATCCCACATATAATTGAGGTCATATGGTATTTGTCTTTCTCTGACTGGCTTATTTCACTTAGCATAATAATCTCCAGGTTTATATTTTGACATTTTAAAATGCAAAATATTTAAGTAAAACTTGCCGAGAGTGACAGAAGTTACTTTTGTTCTGGAGGCACACTACCTGGGTATTTTTTTGGCTTGCTAGTTACTAGCTCAATAACCCTGGTCAAAGTAGTTAATTCAAACAATGATAGAACCTGCCTTATAGGATCATTATGAGAAATAAATGAGCTGGAACATGTCAAATGATCAATTCAATGCCTCATAGATAGTACATGCTCAATAAATGTTAAAAGCCACTATTGATGCTGTTATTATTACCATAGATGTTATCATCATTATTAGCCAACCTTAACTGCACAATTTTACTGGGTAGTAATGAACACTGGCACACAGTGAAAGCACTAAAATCCTTACTGTCCAAAAATCTTTATCAAATTTTGCAAGTCCTTTTATTATTTATTTGTGTGGTTTTTTTAAAATCTTAACTACACTCTTCTAAATAGTTTTCCCGCATTCTCTATTTCTTCAAAGTCCACTCTCATGTGTTTCTTGATTAAGTCAAACAACATCCTTTCCTATTGTGCTGAGAAGATAAAATCTGGGTTGAGCTTCTAGCTTTTCAGGGAAACCTAATGCCACCACACTCAGCATTTTATCCCTTGCTCCTGTCAGAAAGATGCTGCATTTTTTACTATCTCTTATTGTAGTCATTCTATTTTTTTGATGGCTATTTCTACCAGTTGGCGATTTTCCCGCCCAGGCAACTGAAATGGTATTCACTTCAAGCTTTTATTTTTCATTATTTCTATCTCTTTTTTAACCTTTACAATCAGACTTCTATCATCATCATTCTTCTAAAACTGCATTTCTGTATGCGATCAATGGATACAGTTTTTTGAATCTATCTATCCTTTCTTTCTCCATGTTCCTTGTATCTTGTGCCAAGCAATGCTATTAATTATTTTTATCTTGAAATTCTAATGTCCTTAATTCTCTATAACCATTCCTTTCTAGGCTACTAGGTATGTTGTCCTTCAATATGCATTCTTTTTTCACATACCATTATACACTTATTTACACCTGTAATTGTCTTTATTTACTATGTTCTCTAATCGTAAGCATTGCTTTTCCTGCTTAGGACTAATACTTCACTCTAAATCCTTGATCCCTCCTTCTCATCTCCTCCAATTATTTTTTTTTTCTGTCTCTGGTATCTTCAGCTTCCCCCTTTCTCTCTCTCTCTCTCTCTCTCTCTCTCTCTCTCTCTCTCTCACACACACACACACACACACACACACACTGGGTTTTGGGGTAACATTAAAATCTACTCCTTAAAAGTAAAATGATGATAAGTACAATCTATACTAATAAAAGAATAATATGCTAATTAGACCGTACGTCTTCCAGATGACCATCCGGACATCCTTCTGGACAAAGCCGGGGGGGAGGGGCGAGGCAGAGGCAGAGGCTGTTAGGGGTGATCAGGCAGGCAGACAGAGCGGTTAGGGGCAATCAGCTAGGCAGACGGCCCCTCACACGTCTGGCCCTGCCCCCCCAGCAGGCAGTTAGGGGTGATCAGGTAGGCAGGAGAGCAGTTAGGGGCATCAGGCAGGCAGGCAGAGAGGATGGGGGAATCAGGCAGGCATGCAGAGTGGTTAGGGGTGATCAGGCAGGCAGGAGAGCAGTTAGGGGCATCAGGCAGGCAGGCAGAGTGGTTAGGGATGATCAGGCAGGCAGGTAGGTGAGCGGTTAGGAGCCAGTGGTCCTGGATTGTGAGAGGGATGTCTGACTGCCGGGTTATACAGGGACTGGGCCTAAATGGGCAGTCGGACATCCCTTGAGGGGCCCTGGATTGGAGAGGGTACAGGCTGGGCTGAGGGACCCCCCTCCTGTGCACTAATTTTGTGCACTGGGCCTCTAGTACCAATAATAAAAACAAAAACAAAGCACTGTCTCCCCAATCTAACTTTTCTTTTCCTATAAACTTCTTTCCCAACTTGTCTGTCCTCACCTTCTATTGGCTTTCCCTCTAACTCACTGCTCAAAATTACATCTCCATTAACCAATTAATGAATGCGGTTGTTTTGTTTTATTAAAATTTACCATAAAATTTGACACTGTGATTACTCCCTTCTCAACAAAACAAAACAAAACAAAACAAACACCTACTCTTTTGATTTTTATGACACCAAACTGTCTTGGTTTTTAAATCATTTTGATTTTTTCTCTAATTTTTTCATATGTGCAACTCCTCATCTAGCCACTCTTTAGATGTTAAATAAGATGAATAATAGCAATAGTGAACATTTCTGAACTCTCCCACAATGCCAGGAATGTTTCATTTAAGTATCCCACATATTAAAATGGGAGTCTTTCTTTCTGTTGAGAGGAGGCTAAATAAGTGAGGTGTAAGACTTTACTTGCAGGGCATGATAAGATATAGTCCTACTATAAGTCCAGCATTAGCTCAACCTCCATTTTAAGATTCTAAAGTTTGAGGTGATAAAGCTCAAAGGGATGGGGTTTTCTTGGAGAACTGTTGCTTTGCTGTGTATAATCTACCATTCCATGTATGAGGGCTGAGTGGTTCCTGTTCAACTTAACTAAGTGAGAAGGTCTTCAGGGAAAACATTCAGAGAGTTTGATGTTTGTTTCCTTTGAGATGAAGATGAAGGATATAGGGTCTGATGTTTGTTTCCTCCAAGATGAAGATGATAAGGGACATAGCATCTGAAGTCAAATGTAGCTTGAGATATCCTGCCTCTATGGTAGATTAAAGAGTCATAGTATCAGGCAAGTTGTAAGAACTCCAAGGTCAAGACAAAAGTTGGTGGTTTTTTGAAGAGTCAATGAGACCCTCAAAAGGGGAGCTTGGCCCAGCTGGTTCAGCTTAGTTGGTTGAGCATCATCCCATGCAGCAAGAGATTGCCTATTCCATTCCTGGTCAGGGCACATGCCCAGTTGTGGGCTCAATCCCCAATAGGAGGCATGCAGGAGGCATGTAGGAGGCAGCCAATTGATATTCTATCTCATCAATGCTTCTATCTCTCTCACCCTCTCCCTTCCTCTCTCTGAAATCTCTGAAATCAATAAAAACAGATTTTAAAAAGGGGATGAGCTTGCTTAGGATTATTTTTGTGTAAACCTACAGAGTAAGTACCTTGTTAGAAACCCAGGTACCTAAATAGTGAACAATAAGTGAGGACTGGGTGATTGGTACCAGAGAAGAGCCTGAGAGCAAGTCAAGTAAAACTGGGGAAGAACCATTTCTACTTTGGAAAGCCACAAATATACTCCAGAAGGAGGGTCATTAAACATATATATATTTAATATATTTTTATTGATTTCAGAGAGGAAGAGAGAGGGAGAGAGAGATAGTAACATCGATGATGAGAAAGAATCATTGATCAGCTGCCTCCTGAACACTCCCCACTGGGAATCGAGTCTGAAACCCCAGCATGTGTCCTGACCAGGGATCGAACTGTGACCTTCTGGTTCATAGGTTGATCCTCAACCACTGAGCCACACCGGTCAGCCAATTTTATCCTCAGAGCAATGGGAACACATAGTAGTGTTTTAAACATGGAAGCATCCTGATTAAATACTGTTATGAACTGTACATGTTCCTAGAAAAGGCCAGGTACCTTTCCTGTGTTCTAGATCTCATCCTCTCTTGCTATTCCAGGACAAAACATTCCTCTCTGTTTTCTACATCATCAGTGTTTCTATCTCTAATGGATTATAGTCAAGCGCATTAAATAGTCTTATATTTATCCCATTTAAGAAATCTATTAATGACCCTGTCCTACCAAGCTACCACCAGTACAGAAACAGTATTTTTCTTTTCCAGTACAGCAAAAGTATTTTTTTAAATTATGTACCCTTATTTTTTTGTAATTTCTCTTGAATCCATTTCAGTTAGGTATTCATTCAATCAACTTTATCTAACTGCTCTTGTGAACATTATCTATAACCTCTATATTGCTAAATGTAATGATCAGTTCTCTGCCTTTATTTCTGTTTATCAATATGCACAGTAGATTTCTCCCTTCTGGAAACATTTTCATTAGGCTCTAGGTAGGGCATCTCACCTGTCTGGTTTTTCTCCTACTTCATTGCTCACTCCTCAGTCTTTATTATTGGTTATGCCTCATCCTCCAGGGTTTAGTTCCTGTACCTTTTCTCAAGTCTCGACTGACACCATTAACGATCTCTTTCCTCTCCTGGCTTTACATATCAGCTAAGTGTTGATGATGCAAATGTATATTTCTCATCTAGACATATTCCTTGATGTTCAAACTCATATTGCCATATGCAGAAATTTAACATGTCCAAACTGAGTTCATAATCTTCCTTTAGTCTTCTGCATGTCAATTAATGGCAATGCCAATTTCCCATTGGCCTAGGCCAGAACCGTAGTGTCTTGTTTTGTTCACATTCTGTATTTAGTCTAAGAGTTAAGTCTCTCCGTTTTATCTTCAAAGTATATGTAGAACTGAATCACTATAATCACCTCTACAACTTGATCCTAATTAGTCTTCATCTCAGACCTGGGGATTAGACAGGATTTTCCTAAATAGTCTCCTTGCTTGGGTCCTTGTACCTCAGCAGGAATAGCAAGTGATATTCTGATTTTGATAGAAGGTAACTCATGTTTGTTTTTCATCCGCTCAAATCTCTGAAATGCCTACCCATCTCAAAGTACGAGCCCAAGTTTTAAACTGGCCAAGGTCTAACATCTGTCCCCTTCTTTTTACCTGTCTGATCTCATCTGCAATTTTCTAGCTCACTCACTCTATTCCCACCACCCAGGTGTTTTTGCTGTTCAACATTTCAGGCAGCTGCCTTAGGGATTTAGCACTGGCCATTTCCTATGCCTAGGAAAGTTGTCCTCCTACCATTTGACTTGCTTTCTCAACTCATTCAAGGCTTTACTCAGCCATTATCTCCTCAGTGAGGCTAGGCCTGATCACCCTATTTAAAACTGTAATAGCCCCTACTTAATACTCCCAATCCCTTTTCTCAGCTTTCACTCCATAACACGTAACCATCCAACACAGTGTATATTATATTATATTTCTTTGTCCTGTTTATTAACTCTTTCTCCCTCTACTAGATTCTGTTCTGTGAAGCCTAGGGATTCTTTTCCAATGGTTCACAGATGTATTTTCTACCTACAACAGTATCTGGCATTTGATTGTTGTTCAAAATACTAAGTAATAAAATGAACATAAAAATAATTATTTTGCATGTTGAACATATTTCCATGATATTTCCTCTGTGCTTAATTGGCAAGTCATATAGTCTGAATAATTAGACAGGACATATTAAATATCTAGATAAAACAAGAAACAAATACAACTTAGAGAGCTTTTTACTATACTAAAGTCATAGTATAAAAAGGATGGTGTTAATATTGCACCTCAAAGCCCCTGCTAGAATGAAGTGGGTTTTATATCAAGAGGTGGTGGCATTTTGAATATTTTATAAATCAGATCAAAGAAGATCAGGATGTAAATTACTTGCTTTGAAGATATGCATAAAGGATATTGATCCAAGTCTTTTCAAATTCAAATTCCATTTTTTTTTCCTTTTTTCTTTCTTTCTTTTTTTTTTTTTTTACTAAGGAGTGTTTTGTGATGTTTTAATGCTACTACCACTATTTGATAGCTATGTCTGACTTTCATTTTATAGAAAGACAAAAGTAAAATAATGTTTTGGTTGTTTTTTAATTTTTGAATCAGTTTGTTGTAATTATTGATTTTTTAACTTGCTCTCTTTCTCTTTTTCTCAGAAGGAATAATATCAACAGGAAAACAGCCACTAGTCTCTAACCTGTTTTCCACAGAATTTCATAGATTAATTTCTTATACTTAATATTAGCATATATATGATTCATTTATTTTTGAAGCATTCCTAAAAACCCATGTTAATTTTGATGCTAATTAGAGGAAATTGTTCAAGAATGGATGTGATTAGAATTTGATACTACATTATTCTACAGTAAACTAATTTTCTTGATTATTCTGACCTATGATTCTTTTTTTTAATGCCCACTTGCTGGGTAATCTGCTTCAATTAGGATATGTAATATATTGGCTCAAAATTTTATCAATACTTGTGAGAGTTTAGAAGTTACATGTTTTGGTGATTTATAATATATATTTTAATGGACCAAGCTTAAAAAATAATACTTGTTATTTGAAAGTTTTTCATGATGAAGGTCTTACCTAGTGATCTATTTCTAAGATAAAGGGGATAAATCACTTTCAAATATTAGCAAGATTATTTTATCTTTGTTAATTTTACATATGAGAAATATTATTTAACAATATGCATAAAATGTCATTTAAAAAGTCTAATAGCCAGTTGCCTCATATACTGTCACTAGAGGCCCAGTGCATGGGATTTGTGCACTGGTGTGGGGGCGTGGCCTGCAGGGATAGGCCTGCTATGAGAGCACTGCTCATTCCAGTCATCCGAGTGGCTGTGGGCCCGCCCGCCCGCTGAGCGGCTGCTCCCGCTGTGGGAGTGCGGATCATCCTGGTGAGCCGAGCAGCACACCCACTGTGGGAGCGCACTGACCTCCAGGGGGCAGCTCCTGCATTAAGCATCTTCCCCCTGGTAGTCAGTGCACGTCATAGCGATTGGTCCACCAGTTGTTCTTCCGTTTG
This sequence comes from Myotis lucifugus, assembly GCF_000147115.1. Classification (NCBI taxonomy): domain Eukaryota; kingdom Metazoa; phylum Chordata; class Mammalia; order Chiroptera; family Vespertilionidae; genus Myotis; species Myotis lucifugus. The sequence goes on along the minus strand of NW_005871057.1, from coordinate 5,443,122 downwards.
GTCGTTGGGCTGTTATTATATAGGATTAAAATATGGCCCCATTAACTATATTTAATCTACATGTAATAATCCCTGGGAGTTGACATTGATAGAGTTAGAAGAAACATATCTATTAGGATCTTTTCTTGTAGAAAAATGGTGTGTCTTGGGCAAATCCTCCTCATTTGGAGCTGAGACTCTGAAGGGTTGTAGTATAGAAGAAATAATCCCTGGATGACAGATCTTCCCAGGAATTGTTTGGACAGAAGTGATTGAGGATTGCTATTTTCTCAGACACATGGCCAGGACAAATAGATATTCCCTCTGGAAGAAGATAATGTAATCCTAGAGTCAAAATGACTTCTACTAACAATTTTACAAATAAAATGACTGACACACATACAAATATAACCATATAAAATGAGATGATAAGGAATCAAAAATGTATTTTTTGCAGATCTGACTAAAAAAAAATAGGTACAATTTTGATTAATTCACACAAGATGGCTATTGTGTTGGCTGTTGTCACTTTTTATTTGACAGCCTAAGGGAAAAGAGGTCAGTGCCCTGACTAAATAGTCAGGTAGTGCATGTTTTAAAAAATTTGGCACACTGGTTGAAAATTGCTGCTCTAGTCCAATGAAGTTGCCAAATATGCTGATCCATCCCCTCTAAAACTAGGGAAAAAACAGATATTAATTTCTGAGACCCAAACTTTCCCCCTATTCCAAACTCTTAATTCTTCACTCTTTCTTTTTATATTAGGTCATAAGTGAATAAAAAGTTAACATTTGTAGTTTTCTAAATAAACAGAGCTGGTCCATCATGCACAGTCTGCCATTACTAGAAGCAGAAGTTTATAAGCTTTAATGAGTACGATAGATTTAATTAATTCAAAAGACAGCTTAAAGCAATTTTCTTAAGATAAACAGGTCAATTTCTGTGAAAAAAATAGCAATTATATTTCTTAATTTATTTTCTGGTTGACTCCTAGTCTTATTAAATATTCCTGCTAGGATTCTGATGTCAGTAACTGTTTCAACTGTGTTAAAAAATAATCTTCTTTCTCCAGCACTTCCTCCTTCAAATACATCCTTCTTGCAGCTGCAAAATTATCTATTTAAAATGCAAATTTCACTATGCTATTCCCTTTCTTAAAATGCTTCCATGCTCACAAGAAGGAAAAAAAAAATCACCCAAAACTATTAGAACCAATAAACTAATTCAGCAAGGTCATAGGATAAAAGGTGCATATAAAAAATATTGTTTCTATATAGTATCTAAAAGTGATCAACAATGAAATTAAGAAAATAATTTCATCCAAAATAGCACCAAAAACAGTAAAATAATTAAGACTAAATTTAACAAAATGCATGCAAGGCTTATGTACTGGAAATAACCAAATGTTATGAAGAAAAATTAAAGATTCTGAACAGATGGAAAGATATTCCATACTCATGTTTTGGAAGACTAAAAATTATTAAGATAGCCGATATGCACAAATTGATCTATAGATTGAGCACAATTCCTATAAAAATGTCATGTGGCTCTTTTTTTTAACAAGGGAGAAGGTGATTCTAAAATTTATAAAGGCAAAAAAAGAACCAAATAGCCAAAAAAATGTTGAAAATTAATAACAAAGTTGAAAAACTGAAATTACTGGTTTCACTACTTATTTAAAAGTGCAGTGATCAAGATGGTTAAAGATAGCATATTCTTAACATAGCTTAAGAATAGACATAAAGCTAGAACAATGGAAAACAATAGAGAACAAAACTAAACTCTAAGATTTATGGTCAATTGATTTTAACAAATATACCAAAAGTGTTCAATGTAGAAAAGATAGTCTTTCCAATAAATGATGCTGGAATGAATGGATATTCACATATGAAAAAAGATTAATTTAGGTCTTTACCATGCACTATACATAAAAATCAACCCAAAATGGCCCAGAGATCTAAATGCAAGAGCAAAACTATATACATCTTAGAAAAAAAAATAGAATAAGATCTTTGAGACCTTGGACTAGGCACATGACACATAATTCATGAGAAAATTAATAAATTGAACTTCATCAAAGTTAAAAACTTTTATATTTCAAAAGACACTGTCAAGAAAATAAAAAGACAAAGATACCTAGAGAAAGTATTTCCAAATCGCTAATCTAATAAAACACTTGTATTCAGAATATTTGAAAAATTCTCACAACTGAATAAGGAAACAACTCAGTTAAAGTATTGGTAGATAGGACGTGATGTCAGGAACAGAGCTGGATAATAGTCCCACACTCCTGTTCTCCATTCAACAATTTGGCATCTCTTCATGGCAAAGTGCCTTTGTGGGAGCTGTGGGATCCAGCACCATATGCAAAGGGACCCAGGAGGAGTCTCACCCAACTGAGTGTCAGGTAATAGACATATTGACCTGGGTTTGAGCTTGAACTCTGCAATGGCTCCAGTCCCTGGTAACTGCAGTCCAGGAACTCATTAGAGAATAATGTCAGACAAATACCCATGGTCGAGAAAGTATTTCTGGAAGTTCAGGTTTCTAGTGAAGTTGCAGCACCAACAAAATCGGTACAGTCACTATGGAGGAGTATGGAGGGTCCTCAAAAAAGTAAAAATAGAACTATCATATGACCCAGCAACCACTTCTGGGCACTTTAGAAAGAAAATAAAATTAGGATCTAGAAGAGATATCTGCAAATGCAGAATTACAATAGCCAAGATATGGAAAATACCTAAGTGTATGCCAATGGATGAAAGCTTAATGTACAATGGAATATTATTCAATCATGATAAGAAGGAAATCCTGACACTTGCAAAAACATGGATAGACCTTGAGAGCATTATGCTAAGTGAAATAAGCCAGACATAGAAAGACAAACACTGCATGGGATTACTTATATGGAATCTAAAAAAGTCAAAATCATAGAAATAGATTGTAGAATGGTTGTTGCTAGGGCCTGGGGAGTAGGGGATATGTGGGGGACATTGGAGAGATATTGTTTCAAAGGTACAAACTTTGAGATATAAGAAATAATTTCTGGGGATCTAATGTACAGCATGATGCCTATAGTTAATAATACCATATCGTTTACTTGAAAGTTGCTAAGAGAGTAGATTAAATGTTCTCATCACAACAAAGAAGCAATAATTATTTGTGATAATGGAGTTGTAACTAACCCTACTGTGGTAATCATTTTGCATTGTCTGAGTGTATCAAATCATCCTGTGGTACACCTTAAACCTACACAATGTTATATATCAATTATATCACAATAAAATTGGAAAAAATTAAAATATTGGAACATTAAAAAATGGGCAAATGATTTGAATTGACGTTTCATCACTAATGATAAATGGATGTCAGTAAGCACATGTAAGCACTCAACACATTTAGTCATTATGAATTCAAATTAAAGGCACACTTCACATTTATAAATAAAAAGACATCCAATTCCAACTGTTAATGGTATTGTAGAGATCCTAGAACTTCCATAAATTACTAATTGACATGTAATATGGTGCAATCGCCATGAAAACTTAGTGGCAGTTTTCCAAATAGTTAAGCGTAAATGCCATTCTTAGAAATCTACCCAAGAGAAATGAAAACATATGTCTACATACAACCTGTTTACAAATGTTTATAGCAGCATTATCCATGGTAGCCAAAATGGCAGCAGCATAAACATTCCTCAACTGCCAAATTAATAAACAAAATAGTGTATATTCATGCTATGAAATGCTATTCAGCAATATCAATAATAAACTGACACTACAGCTTAAATGAAACTCAAAAGCATTATTCTAAGTGAAAGAAGGCAGTCACAAATGGTATGATTTCATTCATATGAAATATCTAAAAAAGGCAAAGATATAGTGATGGAAAGTATATTAATGGTTTTGAGGGATGGAGGTGGGAATAAGAAGTGACTGCATTTGAGGACTAGGGATCTCTTTGGGGTTATGGAAACATTCTAAAATGGTATTGTGGTGATGATTACATAACACTATAAATTTATTAAAATCAGGCCATTGTATATTTAAAGCAGATGAATTATATGGTATTTAAATTATTGATCAACTAAGGTATTTAAAAAAAACACATTTTTTTCATGGCTCCCAGTCATCTAAAATAGTTTTTCCAAACTTGACTGATGATAGAAATCACTCACAGTGCTTCTTGATAATGACATCATCTCTAGAGGTTTCGATATCATATTTTTAACAATTACCTTGGATAATTCACATAGATTTGGAAAACACTACCTGGAATATAAATGATTAAGCTCTTACTATATCTCTAAAGTCTGACCTCTAATCTGCCTCTCCCACCTCATATTCTTTCACTCTCTGCCTCATAACTTAAAATAGTCTAAACTTCCTTATTAATTCTGTCCTGCTCAATGTCATTTCATGTATTTTTTTCTCCAAATAAAATACACTCTCTGAGAATATAGAAATTTTATCTTATATCTCCCCAAACTACTAATGCAGTCCTGAGCCTGACTTTATTTGCAATTAACAACTGTTAGATGTTTGAAGGGTTCACCTGAATTAAGAGAAATTCAAATTATGAGCTCCACAGTCCCAGGAAGAGCACTCATCATTTTCACCAGCGTTCTCAGATTTGGGCCCTATATGCATCCCTCAAATAGGAAATGGTGGTGACATGAGAGCATGGTTTTATCTAGGACATGAATTGATTATCTTTAACCTGCATTTCTACCCTCAATGATTTTACATATTTTCAGAAGACGCAGATCCTAATCAGAAAATTATAATACAGGGTGGGGCCAAAGTAGGCTTATAGTTGTTTATATGGAAAATAATGCAAAAATTAAGAAATAATAATACAAGAATAAACTGCATTTTGTGTACTCACAACTGTAGACCTAATTTTGCCCCACTCTATATAACGGTTATGTAATAAACAGGCATGTGACTACTAGCATGGGAACACAGAGAATGGACAGTTAAGTTAGCCTGGGGGTTCATTGTACTGGGCTTACAGAAATGGAAAAGAAAAATTTAAAAATGCCTCTCCATCTAGAAATGCTTAGCTTATTTGAGGTGACTGATGAATAAACCTATATTTATGATGTTATGAGGTAGAAGCATGACAATGATAGAAGTATGCGAATAATGAATAAAGGTAAAGAGTGCACAGTAGTGGAATGGTAGAAGAGGAGAAACATCTGTTCATCATGTATTATACTCCCAAGTACTACATTAGATGACTCCGACATATAGTTTACTCTCATTGGGGTCCAGAATGCAATCCCTTTAATTCTATTTTGTATATAGTAAGATAAAGTCTCAGAAAAGTTTGTTTTCTACTCTCACATTATTGGTGCCAGGAGCAGGATTTAAATACAAATTTCCCTGATTTATCTTATTTCTTTTAAATTATCGTTCTTGTGGTAAGAATACTTAACATGAAATTTATCCTCTTAAATATCTTAAGTGCACAATACACAGTATTGTTAACTATAGGCACAAAGTTTGTTGTACAGCAGATCTCCAGAACTTATTCATCTTATATACTGAAACTTTATACTATTACACCTTTGAAATACAGCTTCTCTTAAAGCACTTAACATGTGAGCGTCAAAGGCAGTCAAAGATAGTCAAGAACAGTATTAAACATGTGATACTTCCTAGTTGTTTTACATTTCTGGAGGAAGTATTTAACCTGAAACTTAAAAAAAAAAAGATCCTTAAAAATGATAACTCACATGTTAGAACTGGAATTACATGTATTTCATCATCATAAACTTAATATAATGTATATTTATATATGTAGTCTCTTTATATAGAGACCACAAAGGGATTGCTTTTTTAAGAAATCTCCTCACTAAAAGATTTGTCAAAAACATAAGACCAGACATAACTAAGATAATTTTTTTTCTGATGCTATGAGCTGATTTTCAACACAGTTTACAACATCTATTTTGCTGATTTTCCACTTTGAGTCACATACTGACCTTGTTCAATTTTTGCCTGTTCTTGGAAGTTGTCTTAATTTGCTTTTTTGTGCTTTGCAGTAGATGTTCAGGTAGCTATATCTACAATTACTTGAAGGTCAATTTAAATAGATTTTTATCACTGGCTATACTAAGGGAGAGGTACTTTTCTCAAAACTAAAATCATACTGTATCTAATTTTATATATTGATTTTCTCATTTATCATGTCACTAATTGTTCTTTCTTCTTCTTTGATATTGCCTTTGCTTTTTTTCTTTGGCTGTTAATTGGCTTTGTTTGCTTTTCTTCCTACAATATATGTAAGAAATACAAATTACTGTATCCTGTTTTCTTTTTTAAAATTATCCATATTATTTTATAGCAAAATTAGGAAAGTAATTGCATCACTTTTGTATAGACTATAAAGAGGAAGAATTTAACACTTCTCTCTTTTTACTGTTTTCTCATACTGAACTTACCCCTCTGTGTTAACATGAATTAATATTTATTTTTAGAAACTTTTATACAAGTTTTTTATCCAAGACATATTGTCTTGAAGTACAAAGAAAAAGCACTGCCTGTGAAATTTGATGTTTAGATTTCAAGTTACATCAACCTTGAGCCTCTCCATGCCAAAGGGTCTTCATGTTTGAATCAGCAAAAAAGCCCTAACCCGCAGATTCAAGTATTTCACATTGTTAGGGAGGGAAGTGGAAAGATACACTGGAAAGTTTCAGTTCCAATCTCAATCCTCCTAGACAGATACGAAAAGAAGAAAAGAGTATGAAAGAGGAGAAAACATTTTTTAAAAAATATGTTTTTATTGATTTTTAGAGAGAAAGGAAGGGAGAGGGAGAGAGAGATAGAAACATCAATGAGGGAGAAACATCAATATCAATCAGCTACCTCTTGCACACCCTCCTCTGGGGATCCAGCTGGCAACCCATACGTGTGCCCTGACTGGGAAAACCGGTGACCTCTTGGTGCGTGGGTCAACACTCAACCACTGAACCAGTGGGACGAGAAAACATTTTTTAAGCAGCCAGCACTGGGTGGGGTGTCAAAGCAGCATCCACACCCTGGTGGAGTCCAGAAGGGACGTGCGGCACCAGCTCTCCACCGACTCCCGCACCCTGCTTCCATGCCTTGCTGGGACACCAAGCCTCACAGGCTGCACTCTGTTATGGCTGTTGCTACCTCCTCCCATGTGACCAGCTCATTGTGGCTGGTAAAGGAGCTCAAGGCCTTGGGCGGGGAGCCCTGCTCCTAATGAACATCTGGCCAGCTGTCTGAGGGACCTGAAAGCAGCTGAGGCTCTGTGAGCATTGTGTGGAGGGGGACCAAGCACTTCCTCAAGGCCAAGGACAGTACCTACCAGATACTACCTTACCCCCTCAGGCCTGGGTGGCGCACTGAGGGGAAGGAGGACAAAGGCTGCTCTCTGGGCCCCCTTGGGGGCACCAGGGTTGGCATAAACTTTGGCCACCAATTTTTGGTCCCTGAAGGCACCAAGCAGTCTCAGTGTCAATACCTGCAGCTGAGAGCAGACTTCAACCACCTCTTGTCTCAAGTGTCATCCCTGTGGGCCCCCTCCAGACCCTCTGCTTGGCACTGGGTCTGTGCCTGCCTCTTTCCACTGACCTGGCCTGGGCACTGTCCCCAAATAAAGGCACTGTTTCCAAACAACAAAACAAAAAAATACTCATTGTCCAGCTATGGCAAAAGTTGAATTTCAACTGAACTTTGTAGCAGTGCTGTCAACGTGTGGAAGTGGTGGTAGTTGTAATCAGAGTAGCAATATCAGGATGTTAGGAGTCACAGAAATGTAATGGCTAAGCAAACATCATTGACTCTATTTTGCTATCATTAAAGAGTACTATTTGAATGCTTAAAATTTTCACTTTTCTTTTTAATCTTTTTGTAATTGATGCTATCTACTAGTATTTCTTATCTTAATTGTTTGTAATCCTCTGGAAAGTATGACTATTTTACATTAGAAACTTCTCAGAAGCGTAGCCTGTATCTAATTAAATTTTGAGTATGCCCAACACTACACTATCTAGCATATTGTAACTTTTTTTTCTTTGCACATTTTTGGTGAAGCAGGGTAGGCAAAGCCAGTTTCAGTAAATTTAAGAGAAATTGAGTTGAGTAGAATTAGAGATTTTAAGTATTTAAGAGATGTTTCAAGGAATTTTGCTATAAACAGGAAGATATAAATAGATGGTAGCTGATGGGTGAAGTAAATAAAGATACTTTTTTCCTTTTCTTTTAGGTAGAATAACAGGATGTTCTTATACTTACAGATAATGATAGGAATAATTCATAAATTTGTGGTGTATGAAGAGGGGAGATTTCCTGGAATTATGTTGTTGAGGAGGTTGACAGGGAAAGTACTGACAATAGCTACAGTAAGAGAATACACAGTTTTTTCTATGTAGTATCAGATGTTCAAGGATGTCAGCAGAGGTGCTGGTGAGTGGACTGATGTGATTAGGGAGCCTGTTGCTTTAATTTTCAGTGCAGTAGGGAGCATGGGCATCAGTTGAAATTGAATATGGGGGAGAAGTGGGAGGATAGAAGAGATGTGAAATAGTTTTCTAAGAGAGTGAAAGAAAAATGAATTAGATGTGGAATATGATTGCTGGAAAGCATGAAGGATTCTGTTAGGTTTGTTAAAGTAGCTATTACTTTAGCTGTTGTTTTTTTTTTTTTCATTTTGTGTACCCATGCTTGTCCCTTCCCCTTTTTTCTTGATTAGAATACTCAAAAAGTGGTCTATTTTGTTTTGTTTTGTTTTGAACTTATGGACTTTTATTTGGTTTATAACTTTTTAATACTTGTTTACATATTTATCAATTTATTTACCAGTTAAAAATATTTTATCCTACATTCTATAGGTTTATCTTATTTTTCTAACTTGTGACTTGGATGTTTAACCTCTATTTTTATTAATATGGTTATTAAAGACATCTCCCCCTCCCCCCACAGCTGTTTTGGTTTCTTTCCAATAGGTTCTGATATGCTGTGTTTAAAATATTCTGCAATTTAAAAAAATGTTTAAATAGCTTTGATTTTTAGATGATGAAAGGATTTTGGGGGTTTATTTTCTAATTTTATTAGTATTTCTATGTTTATAAATTGTGATGATAAATTGTGGTCTCTACTTCCAAATTATTGATTTTCTTATGTTTTAATATGATAAAATTTTTGAACTTTCTAAAATAATTTGGGAAAAAACCTTTATTTTTTGTATTTGAATTTATAGAATTTAAGGCACATTTCAGGTAGACATGTATTATTATGTTATTAAGTTCTTCAAAATTATTATTTAATTTTTGTTCACTTGATCTCACATGAACTGAAAAAAATCTGAATTAATTATAAAGGCAATTTAATAACATTTTGTCACCCCTTATAATTATTGAGCTTTCAAGTTATCAGCCAGGCATAAAATAATGACATTTTGAAACTTATAATAAATGGAACAATTAACAATTACTATTAACAATGTCAAATCAACCTATTTAAAGAAGATATTCTACAAATCTTTTAATATTATTTTTAACATTCAAATTTAGAAATAAACAATTGCAGTCAAGCCAAAAAGTGACTGGAAATACTCTCACATGAAACAGTGACATTTTCTGTTTTTCCCCTTATGTTTGCAGATAACTCCATTATTTAAGATAAGCAAAGTAATAATAGCTCGAAATTCTTTAAAATGTGCTTCAGTTTCAAACATTTTAGTTGACAATTTAGATAAAATTAGCAGAAAATGTCACATAATTTATCTCATTTACAGTCTTGAAGGAGAAACGTCTATTAATTTTACCCTCTAATTTGTGCTTTCAGAAATAAAGCACCTTAAGTAGGGAAATTATCCCATTGTAATATGCAGAACTTTCTCAATGAGCTTGCTTTATAGACAGAAATTATAGAGTATCTTCATATTTCATAATTTGCATTACAATAGATGTTATTTGCAAGAACTTAATGTACTCAACTGAAAGCTTTCAGTGTGTACAGGGAATTGTATTCTGTGAAGTGATGTCATGACTTTTTTCTTTATGTAGATGAGTAATTATTTTCTTGGACACCTGGGGTATATGTTAGAATTAGAATACCTAGGACAGAATAGATGATTATTATGATATGTAAGATTATGTCCAATTGATTCCCCAATTACCTCAATATAGACAGTTTTCTACAGAATGATAATCTTTCTTTGTTCACTGTTTTCAAGAAACTAAAAAAGAAAATTAACTTTCTATTTATTTACTTTTTTAACAGTGTATATTTAAAACAATTACAGGTATATCCTATGTTATTTCAATTAATTGTCTCCATACACTATGAGGCAGCTTGTACAGTCTTGGCTGTGCAATCTCTGTAGACTGACAAAGCATGTCCTCTTTATGTTTCGTATTCAATGGCAAACAGAAGAGGTGTAGTGAGCTAGTCAGTATTTTGAGATGTTAATTATAGGTTTCAAAGGAGTTGCATGGAGTTAGCAGAGCAGTGAAATTGAGGCGGTGAAATAAAGACTCGGTATATTGATAACCTTTATGTTCCTGAACATGTTTGCCTATATGCTTAAACCTGTACACATGTGCAACTAAACTTAATTGAGGCTAGGCACAGATGACAGAGGTTATATCTCAGGCAGGTTGTTTGCTGTTATTTATTGCCAACTGGTGTGTGGTTTATGTATTTCAGAGACCTGAAACGTTGCAGAGGTAATTAGTATATTTTATGCTTGACACATGCACCTTCACGAAATCTCAGAAGAGAAATTTGAAAATAAATCATGTCATGGCAAGACAGCAAGACCAGTTTAGATAGGCATCAATTGGACACGTTTTTTCAAAATAGGGATCTTCATTAGGAGGGTTAGAATGAAGTGATCTGGAAAATTAATATTAAGACCTGAATTTTGAATAATAAAAAAAACTTCCCATGTGGAAGCTGAAGCCTGCCTGAGGGGGTATTTTGATTTGCAAGCAAGAGGGCAAGGGAAAGGAAATATATAAACTCTTCCTCAAGGGGTGTTACTGTGGGCAGCTGAAGCTTAATGTAGGAAGTGAGATGGGTGTGCTCTCATGGCATTCTGCGATGTTAGGCAATACCTTGATAAAGGAGGAATTATTTTAAAAAATATTTGAAGGAAATGACATAGACATTGTTACCTGTAAAAGTATATTACAGAGGGCAATCTCAGATCTATTAGATCTATTTAAAGTCAATTTAAATTTGAGAATAAGTTATGTGTGATATGCACATCAATAGAATTCTCATAAAACATGATTTTATGGACAGTGTATCTTGTTTAGAGAAAAATTTATATCAGAGTCAGGTTGATAGGCACATCATCAAGTTCTTATTGTTGGTTGTTATATACAGTCTTCTATTATTGCATGGCTCAAGACCACTTGATTTTTTGTTAAGATTAAACTTGGCTGGGAAGTGGAAGGTGAGGGAGACTGAAGAGTATGTTATACTGAAGAACTCTGTCTGGGTTATACTGCTCCATATATTGCATAATCTATAAAAGTTTTGCATGAAAATGTTATTTTAGAAATAAGTGCTATAGAAAAAGTTTTCTCTGAAAAATAGATGGGTTTTTCTTTCTAGACAATAGGAAAAATCACAGGTCTAAACTATTGACCTACACATGTCACTACAGATATATTTTGTTTTTACAACTCATTTCATTGTTTTAATGTTAGCTAATATTTACTAAGTACTTATATCAGACATTCTGTAGTCCCATTGAAATCTTCACAAAACCCTTATGAGGTAGATACTATTATTATTTTGTTTTCAGGTGAGGCATAGAGAGAGTGATTGTTATATCCAAGGTCAACCAACAGAAAGTGATGAAGCCAAGATATCAACTCAGGCAGTCTGATTGGAGACATAATTATTTTTTAATCTCCCAACTATGATTTAATTTCAAATTTGGTACATTTTACATAAAATCTGTAATTCCAGTTTCTCTTAAAACTTGGGTAATCTGGTGACTAGAGAGTTTGCATTTCTGCATAGAAGCAATGAATTCCAGCTGAACAGCAATTGCTCTTTTGACACATTTCAGTAGGGCTGTTCCAGTTGTTTGTGCTCATGGGAGTTGTGACCCTGATTGTAAGTTATTATGTCCTCCTCTTGGTTTTGATCACCAGGATATTCAGAACTATTTTTGAGACTAAGTAGTAAAATACTTTTTCCTTTTGGTATTGAATTTTAATCTTCCTAGTTCACTATTTTATTGTATGCATTTCTTTATAGGCATGTCAAAGTCTTCGTAGGGTATTTTACTCGACTGTTATGTTAAAATCTCTTCTGTGGTTGTGTAAAGATCTAGGTTTTTAAATAGGCATATATTTTGTTGTAAAGGATTTAAATAGATGTCTATGGAAGTATATTAGAGCATCTAATAGTTCATCTGCATTTTCTTTAAGTATATGAAGTTTATGGAACTAAAAAATATGTGGATGATAGGGCACCAGAGCTATAGTATGGTATTAAAAGTAAAGAGGAAGAGTTACTTTTCGAAAAGACTTAGAGAAAAGTAGTATTTTTTCTAGTGGTAAAATTTGGGGGAATATGTTTTCTGAGACACCCCAGTTCATTTGAAGTCATGTTCCAGTAGCAGCTACCTAATTATTGACGGTAGCCTTAGAGACCAAATTGCTATATGTGCGTGTGCATGTGTGTGTGTGTGTGTGTGTGTGTGTGTGTGTGTGTCCATTCATTTGTTAACTGGAATGAAGTCAACATCTACACTAATAATAGACAAATGTGTAAATTGACTGTACCACCACGACCTCCCACAGCCAATCAGGAGGAAATATACAAATTAGCAGGACGAAGATGGCAGCAACCACGGAGCCAGCTGGAGCTGACAGGAGGCTTGGGTTGCCCTGGTGACAGAGGAAGCCAAGCTTCCCGCCTTCCTGGGCTGGCCACTGAAGGAGGGGCCTGTGGGTGGTGGCCACGGAGCAGGCTGGAGCTAGCAGGAGGTTTGGGTCCCCTGGGCCGGCCGCTGAGGGAGGAGCCTGAAAATGGCCCTCAACCCCTTACCCAGGCTGGTCACGCCCCCATGGGGAGAGGGTCCCCGCTGGGGTCGTGGCCAGCTTGCAAACAGCCATCAGCCCCTCACCCAGGCTTGCCAGGCACCCCAGCAGGGACCCCCACCCTGAAGTGGGTGTGGCCAACCTGAAAACAGCCCTCAGCCCTTCACCCAGGCTGGCCACACCCACCCAGTGGAGACCCTCCCCCATGGGGGCGTGGCTGGCCTGCAAACTGCCCCAGCCCCTTATCCAAGCCCCCCTGCTCCCTAAGGGAACCCCCACCCTGATCCAGGACACCCTTCAGGGCAATCCAGGGGCCCCCTACTCCATGTACCAGGCCTCTATACTAATAAAAGGGTAATATGCTAATTAGACTGGGAGTCCTTCCAGGAGACCTTCTGGACATTCTTCTGGACAAAGCCATGGTGGCAGGGCCAAGGTAGAGGTGGTTAGGGGCCAAGAGGGGAGGGCAGTTGTGGGTGATCAGGCTAGGATGGGATGGCAGTTGTGGGTGATCAGGCCGGTGGGAGGGGCAGTTGAGGTGAGCAGGCTGGCAGGGGAGGGCAGGTGGGGGCAAGCAGGCTGGCAGGGGGGCAGTTGGGGGTGAGAAGGCTGGCAGGGGGGCAGTTGGGGGTGAGCAGGCTGGCAGGGGGCAGTTGGAGGTGAGCAGGCTGGCAGGCAGAGTGGTTAGGGACAATCAGGCAGGTAGGCAGGTGAGTGGTTAGAAGCCAGCATTCCCAGATTGAGAGAGGGATGTCTGACTGTCAGTCGACTCCCTGTCCCACAGGGATTGGGCCTAAACCAGCAGTTGGACCCCTCTCCTGAGGGGTCCCAGATTGGAGAGGGTGCAGGCCGGGCTGAGGGACAACACCCCCCCCCCCCCTCCGCATGAATTTTGTGCACCGGGCCACTAGTGTATTAATAAAATAAATATTCTGCACAATTCGCTTTACTCAATATGGAAAACATCGTAACCATAAGTCCTGTCCAATTGGAGCTTATAAATACATTGAGCAATTCAATACATATTAGAACACATGCAGAGCAAAATATACAGTCCTTGAGACCAGAACATAGTTAAGCAGGGGAATTTTTCCAGGAAAATCCTGGAGTCAACATGAAAGAATCTGCAATCTTGGCCCCATTTACACCTGCTTCTCCATTTCATTAGAGGCCCTACACTTTCCCCCTTTTTTTGGTAGTACTAATGTAACTTCTAATAGCTGTAGCTAGGTAATAAAAACTGTCATTTTTTTGTCTTGTTAGAATGTTACATTTTATCCATTACATAATCACTTGCCTGTCTGTTGCCTTTTCCAACTTGAGACTTAAGGTACATTTTATGTGTCAGTTCTAATTTATTTGGTATTACTCCCACACAGAAACATTTCACTTTCTCTGAACATATAATATTTTATTTTTATGAGGTTTCATTGGTCAGGAATCTTTCGAAGTAACATAAGTTGATTCTTGCTAACTAAAGCCAAACACAAATTTATTATAAGTATATAAGGTAGCTCAGAGTCTCAGGAAGGAAAAGTTAGGTCTCAGAAAGAATAGTAACCAAGGAAATTACAGGGATGTGAGCAGGAACTAAGGGACATCAATAGGCTGTTTGCATATGAGCTGAATCACCTTTAAATTTTTTCAGCCTTCCTGACATTCTGTTCAGAATTCATATTCTGAGGTAAGAGATTTGAAGCAGCCTCAGTTTACTCAAAGCCCATACTTCGCCAGAGGAGAGCAGTACTTTAATGGACAATTCTAATGTAATGGGGAGAAATATTGTTCCAAAGAAGATGAGGTCTCATTAACACAAGGAGGAATAAACGCTGTGCAGGAAAACCAACACAATGACAAATCTCAAATTCTACCCATTTTAGGGTCTCTGCTATGTGTGTAGCTCTTGGCCATACTAGAATGACAATGTATATATATTTGACATGAAGACCCAAATGCATTTAGTTCCAGTAATTTCAATCAATACCTTCCCCAAATTCTATAATCAGTGAAGTGTTTTAAAAAAACATTTCTCTTCCTAATTAAAGAATTCTGCTAAGAGCAAATTCTGTCTGTATAGAAGAAAGAACAATTAGGGATTTGATTATATTTGAAATGTAATATGTGGGCATATGTAGGCCATGCTTCCTCACCAGTTATGTCATAGGTTATTTCACAGAATCATACTTGACCTCTTAAAGTGGAGAAATGCCAAACTATTTTTAAACCACACTGAGTTTTCTTGAGACTTACTAACTCTAAATACATTTAGAATGGATAAAAATTGTCAATAAAACATCACCATTTAACCATAAGCGAATGAAATAAGTGCTCTTTTAGACTCAAATAGTCTAAATATTTCAAACGAGTTTTAAAGTATATTAGGCTAAGTATGACATGATGTTATTTTTCAGAAATATCTCCTTGTAAAAGTCAGTAGTGGTACACAGTATTTAGAAATGACTTCGTCCCACTAAGGCATGAAAATAAATAAATATAAATGTATATGAACCTATATAATAAGAGAGGAATATGCTAATTAGCCATTACACCCTGAGGTGTAATGACCAAGCACGTCATGACCAGATCACGGATCAGCAGGAGGGTGGGCCAGCGAGGTACAAGCGGGCTGCAGAGAGAGCTTCAGAAGGGGGCAGGGCAGCAAGCTATGAGGCGGGGGGGCAGGGGGAGCTATAGGAGGGCAGGGCAGTGGGCGGAGAACTATAGGAGGTGGCAGCGACCTACTGGCGCACGGATTAGTGTGCAGGGCTACTAGTAATATATATAATTGTAGAAAAGAAATAAAGTTTTACTCAGTGACCCTTTTAAGATCTGTGTTTTAATGCTGTTTTAAATATAAATTTTATTAAACTAAGATATATAAAGATGTTCAGCTAAAAGCTCTTCTCCTCTAAATGTATCACTTTGACTTAGATTTCCTTTTTTTGCTATTTATGTATATTTCATAAATTTTATTGAATTTATTGGGGTGACATTGCTTAATAAAATTATATATATGTTTCCAGTGTACAATTCTATAATACATCATCTGTTTATTATATTACTAGAGGCCTGGTGCACAAAAATTTGTGCACTCGGGGGGGGTCTCTCAACCCGGCCTGTGCCCTCTCGCAGTCTGGGACCCCTCGGGGGATGTCCACCTGCTGGCTTAGGCCCGCTGCCCAGGGGATTGGGCCTAAGCTGGCAGTCAGACATCCCTCTGGCAGCCCGGGCGCCCTCAGGGGATGTCCACTTGCCAGTGGGGAGCAGACCTAAGCTGCAGTCGAACATCCTTAGCACTGCTGAAGAGGCGGGAGAGGCTCTTGCCACCACCGCTGTGCTGGCAGCCGTCAGCCTGGCTTGTGGCTGAGCAGAGCTCCCCCTGTGGGAGCGCACTGACCAACATGGGGCAGCTCCTGCATTGAGCGTCTGCCCCCTGGTGGTTAGTGTGTGTCATAGTGACCAGTCATTCCCAGTCATTCTGCTGTTAGGGTCAATTTGCATATTACCCTTTTATTATATAGAATAGAGTCCTGGTGCACGGGTGGGGGCCGGCTGGTTTGCCCTGAAGGATGTCCCAGATCAGGGTGGGGGTCCCGCTGGGGTGCCTGGCCAGCCTGGGTGAGGCGCTGATGGCCGTTTTCAGGCTGGCCACGCCCCCTGGTGACCCAAGCTCTCAGCCTCTCCTTTTTTTCTTTTTCTTTTTCCTGGGATTTATCTTCTATAATTGAAACTTTGTAGCCTTGAGCAGAGCCCAGGGCAGGCAGGAATCTTGGCTTCCTCCATTGCCGGGGCAATCAAGCATCCTGCTCGCTCCAGCTCTGTGGCTGCTGCCACCTTAGTTGGGTTAATTTGCATACCCGCTCCTGATTGGCTTGTGGGTGTGGTTTGTGGGCGTGGTTTGAGCATAGTAGAGGGACGGTTACTTTGTGTGTTTCTCTTTTATTATGTAGAATGTGTTCACCACTCCAAGTGAAGTCTTCTTCTATCACCATTTATTCCCCCTTTACCTTCTACCTAACCCCACTCCCCTTCCCCCCTGCTAATCTTTATACTGTTGTCTATGTCTATGAGGTTTTTTTCTTTGCTTAATCCCTTCACCTTTTTCACCCCCGCCAACTCTCCTCCCCTCTGACAGCTGTCAGTTTGTTCTCTGTATCTATGATTTTTTTTCTATTTTGTTTGTTAGCTTATTTTGTTCTTTAGATTCATATATAAGTGAAATCATATGGTACTTATCTTTCTCTGACTGGCTTATTTCACTGAGCATAACACTCTCCAGGTCCATCCATGTTGCCACAAAAGGCAAGAGTTCCTTCTTTTTTACAACCAAGTAGTATTTCATTCTGTAAATGTACCATAGTTGTTTTATCTAATTATCTACTGATGGGCATTTGGGCTGCTTTCAAATCATGGCTATTATAAATAACTAGAGGCTCGGTGCACAAAAATTTGTGCACTCAGGGGGAAAGAGGGTGTCCCTCAGCCCATCCTGTGCCCTCTCGCAATCTGGGACCCCTCAGGAGATAACTACCTGCTGGCTTAGGCCTGCTCCCGGGTGGCAGAGGGCAGGCCCAATCCCTAGGTGCAGCCCCTGGTCGGGCTCAGAGCAAGGCCAATTGGGGAGTTGGGGCGCCGCCCCCTGTCATGCACAGAGCAGGGCAGATCGGGAGGTTGCAATGCCACCCCTAGTCACGCTCAGGGTAGGGCTGATTGAGGGTTTGGGGCACCGCCCCCTGTCACACTCAAGGCAGGATCAATAGGGAAGTTGCGGCAACACCCCCTGTCACGCACAGAACAGGGCTGATCAGGGGGTTGGGGAGCTGCCCCCTGTCACGCACAGAGCAGGGCTGATCAGGGGGTTGGGGAGCTCCCCCCTCTCATGCACAGAGCAGGGCCCATCAGGGGGTTGAGGAGCTCCCCCCTGTAATTCTCAGAGCGGGGCCGATCAGGAGGTTGAGGAGCTCCCCCCTGTCACTCACAGAGTAAGGCCGATAGGGGAGTTGGGACACCGCCCTGTCACACACAGAGCAGGGCGGATCAAGGGGTTGGGGTGCCGCCCTCTATCACCCACAGAGCAGGGCCAATCAGGGGGTTGGGGCCCTGCACCCTGTCACACACAGAGCAGGGCCGATCAGGGGGTTAGGGTGCTGCACCCTGTCACACACAGGCTGCAGGGCGATCAGGGGGTTGGGGAGTTCCCCCCTATCAGGCACAGAGCAGGGCTGATCAGGGGGTTGGGGTGCCTTCCCCTTTCATGAACAGAGCAGGGCGGATAGGGAGGTTGTGGCCCCGCCCCCTGTCACACACAGAGCCGCAGGGCAATCAGGGGGTTTGGGCGCTGCCTCCTGTCACGCTGATCCTGGTGCCGGGAGGCATATTACCCTTTTACTATATAGAATAGAGGCCTGGTGCACGGGTGGGGGCTGGCTGGTTTGCCCTGAAGGGTGTCCTGGATCAGGGTGGGGGTTCCCACTGGGGTGCCTGGCCAGTCTGGCTGAGGGGCTGAGGGCCGTTTTCAGGCTGGAGGCTGACTGAAGCTCCCAACCGCTCCTTTTTTTCTTTTTTTTTATTTTATTCTGGGCCAGCTTTAGCTCTGAGTTCCTGGGCTGCTGAAAGCAGGTTTCTGGCCTTTGTTTACCTTCTGTATTTGATACAATGTTGCGGTCCGGCTGGCTGAAACCCGGCTGACTAACGCAGGTTTCTGGGGTTTTGTTTAGCTTCTATATTTGCAACATAGTTGCTTAGAGTTGCAGCTGAGAGGCCGGCAAATCAGGCGGGGAACGCTGGAGCATGCAAGCCTCCCTGTTTGCTTCAGTGCATGGCTGCCGGCCGCCATCTTGGCTGGCAGTTAATTTGCATATCGCCCTGATTAGCCAATGGGAAGGGTAGCAGATGTACGGCTAATTACCATGTTTCTCTTTTATTAGATAGGATGCTGCAATGAACATAGGAATGTATATGTTCTTTTCAATGGTGTTTTGGGTTTCTTAGGATATACTACCAGAAGTGGAATCACTAGGTCAAAAAGCAGTTCCATTTTTAATTTTTTGTGGTAACTCCATACTGCTTTCCACAGTGGCTGCACCAGTCTGCATTAACACCAATGGTGCACAAGGGTTCCTTTTTCTCCACATCCTTGACAACATGTTGTGTTTTTTGTTTTGTTTTGTTTTTAATTTATTCATGGTAGCCCTTGTGATAGGTGTGAGGTAATTTCTCATTGTGTTTTTAATTTGCATTTCTCTGATGATTAGTAACTTTTAGCATCATTTTATATGTATATTGGCCATATGTATGTCCACTTTGGAGAAGTGTCTATTTAGGCCTTCTGCCCATTTCTTAATTGGATTCGTTGTTCATTTTTGTTTTTTTTGGTGCTGAGTTATATGAGTTTTTTTAAATAAATTTTGGATATTAACTCCTGATCTTATGTATCATTGGCAAGTATATTCTCCCATTCAGTGGGTTTTTTTTTCATTTTTTAAAGGTTTCTTTTGCTGTGCAAAACTTGTTAGTTTGATGTAATCTTACCTGTTTACTTTTTCTTCTTTTTTCCTTGCCCAAGGAGATATATCAGAAAAAATATTGCTAAGAGATATGTCTGAGATTTTACTGCCTATGTTTGCTTCTAGGATTTTTATGGTTTTGAATCTAACATTAAGTTTTTAATCCACTTTTAGTTTATTATTGTGTGTGGTGTAAGAAGATGGTATAGTTTCATTTTTTGGCATGTATCAGTCCAATTTTTCCAACATGGACTATTTTTATTCAATTGTATGTTTTTGCTTCCTTTGTCAAATATTAATTAATCATAAAGGTTTATTTCTGGGTTCTCTATTTTGTTTCATTGATCTATATGTCTGTTTTTATGCCAATACCATGATGTTTTGATTACTATGGCCTTGTAGTATAGTTTGACATCAGGTAGCATGATTCCTCCAGTTTTCTTCTTAGTTCTCAAGATTGCTGTTGCTATTGGGGTCTTTTGTGGCTCCATATACATTTTTGGGATATTTGTTATAGTCTGTCAAATATGTCATTGGTATATTGATAGGAATTATGTTGAATCTATAGATTGCTTTGGGTAGTATGGACATTTTAATGATGTTAATTCTTCCTACCCATGAACATGATATATGCACCCACTTTGTATCTTCTTCAATTTCTTTCTTTGGTGCCTTACAATTTTCCCAAGTACAAGGTATTTTACACCCTTGGTCAAATTTATTCTTAGGTATTTAATTTTTTAATATAATTGTAAATGGGATTGTTTTCTTAGTTTTCCTTTGTGATAGTTCATTATTAGTGTATAAAAATGCAACTGATTTCTGAGACGTGGCTGGGTAGCTCAGATGGTTAGAATGTTGTCCCGATACTCCACAGTTGCAGGTCAGATCCCTGGTCAGGGAAATTACAGGAATCAACTAATGAATTCACAAATAAGTGGAAGAGCAAATCAGTGTTTTTCTCTCTCTCTTTTTCCCTCTCTTTCTAAAAAAATCAATTAAAATATTTTTAAAATGCAACTGATTTCTGGATATTTATTTTGTATCCTGCTGCTTTACTAATTTTCATTTATCAGTTCTTGTAGTTTTTTGTGGGATATTTTGAGTTCTCTATATACAGCATCATGTCATCTGCAAATAATGACAGGTTTACTTCTTCCTTTTCAATTTGGATGCCTTTTCCACTGTCTTGTTCCTGATCTTTAGGGAAACACTTTTAGTTTTTGCCCATTGAGTATGATGTTGTCTTTGGGTTTGTCCTATATTATTTTTATTATGTTGAATTATGTTCCATTTATTCACACTTTGCTGAGAGTTTTATCATAAATGGGTTCTGGGTTTTATCAAATGCTTTTTTGCATTTATTAATATGATCATGTGATTTTTATCATTCATTTTGTTTAGTGGTGTATCACATTTACTAATTGGCATCTAACCTTGCATCCTCAAAATAAATCCCACTTGATCATGGCATATGATCTTTTAATGTATTGCTATATTTGGTTTGCTTATATTTTTGATGCGGATTTTAGTACCTATGTTCATTAGGGATATTGGCCTATGACATATTTTTGTAGTGTTTTTACCTGATTTTGGAATTAGGATAATGCTGGCCTTATAAAATGAGCTTGATAGTCTTTCCTCCTTTTGAATTGTTGGAATAATTTGAGGAAGACAGATGTTAGTTTCTCTTTGAATATTTGGTAAAATCCACCTGTGTAAGCTGTCTGGTCCAGGACTTTTATTTCCTGTGAGTTTTTTTTTAATTACAACCTCAATTTCATTCATTGTAATTTGTCTATTTAGGTTTTCTGATTCTTCCTGATTCAGTTTTGGAAGAGTATACGTTTCTGGGAATTTATACATTTTGTCCAAATTGTCTGATTTGTTGGCATATAGTTGTTTGTAATATTTCCTTACAATCTTTTATTTCATTGGTGTCAGTTGATCTCCTCTTCATTTCTGGTTTTATTTATTTGGGTCATTTTTTTTCTTGCTGAGTCTGGTTAAAGGTTTGTCAATCTTGCCTATCTTTTCAAGAACCAGCTCTTATTTTCATTGATACTTTGTATTTTTTTTAAAAGATTTTATTGATTTCTCACAGAGAAGAAGGGAGAGGGACAGAGAGCCAGAAACATCGATGAGAGAGATCGATCGGCTGCCTCCTGCACGCCCCCCACTGGGGATGTGCCCGCAACCCAGGTACACGCCCTTGACCGGAATCGAACCTGGGACCCTTCAGTCCGCAGGCCGACGCTCTATCCACTGAGTCAAACCGGTTCGGCTTTGTATTTTTTTTTTAGACTCTATTTCATTTTCTTCCTTCTACTCACTTTGGGTTTTGTTTGATGTTTTTTTTTCAGTTCCTTTAACTATAAAGTTGTGTTGTCTATTTGAGATTTTTCTTCCTTCTTAATGTATATTGCTATGAATTACCCTCTTAGGACTGCTTTTGCTGTGTCTTGTAGATTTTGTGTTGTTATGTTTTCATTTTCATTTGTTTAAATGTATCTTTTGATTTCTTCTTTGATCAAAAGGAAGAAAACATTGTGTAATAACATGTCATTTAACCTCCATGTCTTTGTGTGTTTTTCAATATTTTTCTTGTGATTGATTTCTAGTTTCAGACCATTGTAATCAGAGAAGATGCTTAATGTGATTTCAATCTTCATAAATTTATTGAGACTTGTTTTGTGGTCTAGTATGTGGTCTATCCTAGACAAGTTTCCATATGCACTTGAAAAGAATGTATATTCTGGTGCTTTGGTGTGAAATGTTCAGAAGATATCAATTAAATACATCTGATCTAATCTGTCTCTTAAGGCCACTGTTTTCTTCTGGAAGATCTATCCATTGATGTCAATGGGGACTTTGGTTTCTTTTTTATATCATTGGTATCTCAGCACATTTTAAAAATGGAAGAAGTGTGACACAGAGATGAAAATTAGACTTCTATTTCAAGTTTATCTCCTCAGGAAATGGTAATTTATTTGAATGCCAAATAATTAGGAAGCAGTATTGGGGTTAGAAAATTTTATATAGAAGAATTGCCATCATAGTAGGATAGGGGTCTTTAAGGTAAAACCAGAAACTTAAAAAATTATTTTAAAAAAACAAATAAGTATGGCTTTGTGTTGGAGAATATAAAAATATTTTCATTTAATAGAGGCATTGGGTACAGTTACTTTTCACTAAATCAAAACATCAGCAACAACAGAGGGTTGCAGCCATTAGTAAATATTTCTTGAAATGGAATATTTCTTTTAAACTAATAGAGATAATAGGATATCATTAGAGTTATTGGGTATTCATGTGCAGTTATTCTCAAATTACTTTATGACTACTTACTGATTATCCTTCAAGGACAGTCTGCTGTTCTCCATTCATTGACTTGAACATAAAATACTTTGCATTGGCCCTAGTGGAATTCACAATTTGTGGAGGATAGTCATCCTGGCAGTTGCATGTAAGGGAAATATGGCTCACTTGTTGAAAAACAGTTATCACTATTTCTCTTTCCCCAAAGTGGTGAAATTACAGCTAGCAGAAATGCCAAGCCAATGCCAGACTGTGAGCACGCATTCTCTGCACATCAGCCAGCTAGCTCTTATTCTCTCACAGTTTTGCCATTGATTGGATGACATTAAGATTTGGGACTTAAACAAATGGAGCCTATTATGCAGAAACTGTTCTCTAGTGCTTCTGTCTCCCTAGCTCGGGATATTGTTCTCAGGCCAAACAGGAGCTGTCTTTCAATGAGGCCATGCTACCCCACGCCAGGAGTACACAGGTCTAGCCCCTTCCCTCGTGGGGCAGCCAACTGTGCTGCAGTTGCTACTTCACATTTTCTCAATGGGATCAATTTGAAGCCTGTCTTCAGTGAAGTCTGAATTATTGCTTAGATCTTACATCTACTGCCAAATTCTGCTCCCTCAATTTATTTTCTTTTGAGAGCACTTTACTGTTGGATTGCTTGCTCAAGAATTCACACCTCAGGCTCTGTGTCTATGGAACTTGACTCGAGACAACACTCTGGGATACAAGCTCCCCAAGGTTAGACAATGAGTCTCCTTTATTCACCACTATATTTCCAGCACCAGGACAGAGCCTGACATATGTAGGTGCTTAAATTATTTTGAATGTCTGTGTTAGTCTTGGGGCTCTAATTATTTGAGGTAGAGCAACACTCTAGGTTATTTGAGCACTCATTCTGCACTGAATAAAGACAAACAAACAAATAACAATTCCATCTACCAGTTTCACCCTTCTCACTTGCAAGCATCTTAAAATTCAGTCAAACAGAGGATCATTAACCTAAATATTTTGTTAACCAACATTGGATTTTCTGCAATTCTAGAATGATTTAGGCTAGAGGTTAACTATGTCCTGTGGGCCAAATCCAGCCCTCTTTGTGTAGCTCACAAAATCAGAAGGCTTTTACATTTTTAAATCATTGAAAAAGATAAAAAGGAAACTCTTAAGTCATGGTACATGGGAACTGTATTTAAATTCCAGTGTTTATGACTAAAGTTATATTGAAACACAGCCATGATCAGTGATATATGTATTGTCTGTTTGCTTCCATGCTACAAAGGCAGAATTTCTTAGTAGCTGCAACAGAGACTGCATATCCGGGGGAGCAAAAGTAGGTTAATAATAACAATAAATAATATAATAATTAATAAATAAATAATAATACAAGAATAAACTCTATTTTGTGTACTCACAACTGTAAACTTGTGTATGACCTTCAAAGCCTAAATTTTTTCTATCTGATCCACTGCAAAAGAAGTTTGCTGACCCCAGATTTAAATTCCCAATTTGTCCCACTATCTTTGGCTTCTTAGAAGCATCACTTCAGATCATGAAATGTCTTTAGTACATCAAGGCCTATCACGCCATGCCTTGCCATGTCATCACTTTCTGACCTCTTCAATTTAGGACAAACTTTACTGTTTCCTGGTGGGAAGTTAATCTGTGCCTGGTTGCCAGCTCCTACTTGTCCAGTTAGTAATCTTTCTTAGTTATCCAAGATTCACAACTCTGAGTACATTTGCTGTCTTACCCAGAAAAACATTCCCAGCATAGGTCTTGCTAACAGAAACAAGAAAAATGAATAAAATATATTAAAATGTAACAAAATAATCCCACTTATGGCAATTTTCTTCTAAGAGTTCTTTATGATTTAGCAGGTGCAAGTCTTAAAATCCTTTATTCCAGGAGAAACTACTTTTAGCAGCATTCCTTCTAACATGCATTGCTTAGAGAACAGGTCTCCCCCCTCTCCCCTACAAACAGTGTACAGAGGAGAGAATGCTTGTGTGTGTATGTGTGTGTGTTGGTGCTTTCCAACTAAGAGGTAGTTTATTATCTTGTTGAAGATCTGTTAGGTAAAAAATAAAATTTAAAACAATAATCATGGATTACACTTGATATAAAAAATGAATTTTGCCTGGCCGGTATGACTCAGTGGTTGAACATTGACGCATAAACCAAGAGGTCCCCAGTTTGATTCCTGGTCAGGCACATGCCTGGTTATGGGCTCAATTCCCAGTAGGGAGAATGCAGGAGGCAGCCTGTCAATGTCTCTCTCTCTCTCATCGATGTTTCTATCTCTCTATCTCTCCCCCCAAAATCAATAAAAACATATTAAAAATGAATATCTTGGCAGTTGTATCAATTGCATTATGATTTAGCTAACTCGGTTAGCAGTTAGACCATAGTTCTAATGAGTTGAAAAGAATAAGCTTATTTCCTGCTTAGGCAAATTAACTCTATGCATTTCTCTGGACACACAACTTTAATTTAGTGACATATTTTGTTGGTCCAGCTCTTTGTTTGCATAGAGAATAAAGCAATAGAGAAGATAAAGCCAATATAATTTAAGTAAATAACTTTTATTCACATTTTAGAAGAAAACATATTTTATGCTAGAAATTCATATTACATTTTATGAAACTTGATTATATGTACAGAAACTCAATGGTAAAATTAAGGTCATGGCAATCAATTACGATCATGATAATCAATACTAAAACCAAATATTTGGAAACTACATAAATGTTAAATATTATTACTTTATATACTCAATAAATCTATTAGATTTATTAAAGAAAAAAATTTCTGGTTCTTCCTAAAGTTTTTAACTGAATTGTCAGTTAAAATTTATTACTTCCATAGAAATTTTAAAATTGTGTGTTTTATCTCTGTGAAAAATACTTTGGAATTTTGATAGAGGCTCTGTTGAATCTGTATATTACTTTAGACCCTCTTTTCTAACAATATTATGTTGATCCCTGGGCACTGTATATCTTCCCATTTATTTATGTGTTCAATTTCTTTAATCTATCTTATAGTTGTTAGTGCAGAGATCTTACACCTCCCTGGTTAAATTTATTTATTAGTATTTTATTGTTTCTGATGCTATTGTAAATGTGATTATTTTCTTTATATTGATATAGTTTATTGTTACTATATAAAAATGCAATTGATTTCCATATGATGATTTTGTATCCTACAACTTCACTGAGTTCATTTGTTAGTTCTAATTGTTTTGTGATAAAGTCTTGAGGGTTTTCCATGTACAATACCATGTCTTTCGTAAACAGAGACAACTTTACTTTTTCCTTTCCAATTTTCATGACTTTATTTTGGTTTTTGACTAATTGCTCTGGCTAGGACTTCCAGTGTTATATTGAGTAGGAGTGGTGAAAGTGAATATCCTTATTATTTTTTTGAGCTTTATCTCTTGATTTTTACCTCGTATTTTATTAAGATGGTATATCACATTTATTTATTTTTAAAATGTATTTATTGATTTATGTTTACTTATTCATCTATTTATTTTTGATCCTCACTGAGGATATATTTTTGTTTTTTTTTTAAGAGAGAGAGCAAAGGAGAGGGAGAGAGAGAGAGAGAAAGAGAGAGAGAGAGAGAGAAAGAGAAAGAAAGAGAGAGTAAGAGAAGTATCGATGAAACAGAGAAACATCAATCGGTTGCCTCCCATACACATCCTGACCCAGGATGGAACCCGCAACCTGGTTATTTGGCCTGATCCATAATCAACCTGAGCCCTTTTGGTGTACCAGACAATGCTTCAACCAACCAAGCCACACTGGCCAGATTAGTATCACATTATTGTGTAAGGTGAACCATTCTTTCATCCCAAGGATAAATCCCACTTTATCAATGTGTATGATCTTTTTGATGTGCTGTAGAATTTGGTTTACTAGAATTTTTTTGAGAATTTTGCATTTTTATCCATCAGCGATATTGGCCTGTAGTTTTCTTTTCTTATAGTGTCCTCATCTGGCCCTCATATAAGGGTAATTATGGACTCATAAAATGAGTCTGAGAGAGTTCCCTCGGCTTCAGTTTTTAGGATGAGTTTGAAAAGGATTGGCATTAATTATTTTTTAAATGTTTGGTAGAATTCGCCAGTGAATCCAGAGTCCAAATAGCCTAAGCACTCTTGAGAATGATAACAAAATGGGAGAATCACACTCCTAATTTCAACCTATATTGCAAAGCTATGGTGATCAAAACAGTATGATACTGGCATAAAAAAAGACACAGAGACAAATGCAACAGAATTGAAACCCCAAAAGTAGACCCGCACATGTACGGTCAATAATATTTGACAAGGAAGAGAAGGATAAACAATGGGTGAAAGAATACTCTCTTCAATATTAATAAATATTGTTTTTTTTTATTTTTTATTTTTTTTTATTTTTCGCTAAAAGTATTACAAAGGGTATTACATAAGTGTCCTTTCCCCGCCCCCCCACCCTTGACAAGCCCCTGCCCTCCCTTACCCCCCAGTGTCTTATGTCCATTAGTTATGGTTATATGGATGCATACAAGTCCTTCGGTTGATCTCTTACTCCCCTCCCTCCTGTCCCCCAACCCTCCCTGGCCTTCCCACTGCAGTTCGACAATCAGTTTGAGGCAGCTCTGCCACTGTATTTATTATTGTTCGAAAGTTTGTAATGGTCTTAATTATCCACGAAAGAGTGAGATCATGTAGTATTTTTCCTTCATTGACTGGCTTGTTTCACTTAGCATAATGCTCTCCAGTTCCATCCATGCTGTTGCAAATGGTAAGAGTTCCTTCTTTTTAACAGCAGCATAGTATTCCATCGTGTAGATGTACCAAAGTTTTCTAATCCATTCATCTACTGATGGGCACTTAGGCTGTTTCCAGATCTTAGCTATGGTGAATTGTGCTGCTATGAACATCTGGGTGCATATATCCTTTCTGATTGGTGTTTCTGGTTTCTTGGGATATATTCCTAGAAGTGGGATCACAGGGTCAAATGGGAGTTCCATTTCCAATTTTTTGAGGAACCTCCATACTGCCTTCCATAGGGGCTGCACCAGTCTGCATTCCCACCAGCAGTGCACAAGTGTTCCTTTTTCTCCACATCCTCTCCAGCACTTGTCGTTTGTTGATTTGTTGATGATGGGCCATTTCTGACAGGTGTGAGATGGTACCTCATTGTTGTTTTGATTTGCATCTCTCGGATGATTAGTGACTTTGAGCATGTTTCATATGTCTCTTGCCTTTCTGAATGTCCTCTTTGAAGGGGTCTATTTAGATCCTTTGCCCATTTTTTGATGGATGTTATCTCTTTCTGTTAAGTGATGAGTCCTATAATTT
>NW_005871057.1:5412288-5414830 GCF_000147115.1 Myotis lucifugus | reverse complement strand
AAGACAAACAAAAAAATAACAATTCCATCTACCAGTTTCACCCTTCTCACTTGCAAGCATCTTAAAATTCAGTCAAACAGAGGATCATTAACCTAAATATTTTGTTAACCAACATTGGATTTTCTGCAATTCTAGAATGATTTAGGCTAGAGGTTAACTATGTCCTGTGGGCCAAGTCCAGCCCTCTTTGTGTAGCTCACAAAATCAGAAGGCTTTTACATTTTTAAATCATTGAAAAAGATAAAAAGGAAACTCTTAAGTCATGGTACATGGGAACTGTATTTAAATTCCAGTGTTTATGACTAAAGTTATATTGAAACACAGCCATGATCAGTGATATATGTATTGTCTGTTTGCTTCCATGCTACAAAGGCAGAATTTCTTAGTAGCTGCAACAGAGACTGCATATCCGGGGGAGCAAAAGTAGGTTAATAATAACAATAAATAATATAATAATTAATAAATAAATAATAATACAAGAATAAACTCTATTTTGTGTACTCACAACTGTAAACTTGTGTATGACCTTCAAAGCCTAAATTTTTTCTATCTGATCCACTGCAAAAGAAGTTTGCTGACCCCAGATTTAAATTCCCAATTTGTCCCACTATCTTTGGCTTCTTAGAAGCATCACTTCAGATCATGAAATGTCTTTAGTACATCAAGGCCTATCACGCCATGCCTTGCCATGTCATCACTTTCTGACCTCTTCAATTTAGGACAAACTTTACTGTTTCCTGGTGGGAAGTTAATCTGTGCCTGGTTGCCAGCTCCTACTTGTCCAGTTAGTAATCTTTCTTAGTTATCCAAGATTCACAACTCTGAGTACATTTGCTGTCTTACCCAGAAAAACATTCCCAGCATAGGTCTTGCTAACAGAAACAAGAAAAATGAATAAAATATATTAAAATGTAACAAAATAATCCCACTTATGGCAATTTTCTTCTAAGAGTTCTTTATGATTTAGCAGGTGCAAGTCTTAAAATCCTTTATTCCAGGAGAAACTACTTTTAGCAGCATTCCTTCTAACATGCATTGCTTAGAGAACAGGTCTCCCCCCTCTCCCCTACAAACAGTGTACAGAGGACAGAATGCTTGTGTGTGTATGTGTGTGTGTTGGTGCTTTCCAACTAAGAGGTAGTTTATTATCTTGTTGAAGATCTGTTAGGTAAAAAATAAAATTTAAAACAATAATCATGGATTACACTTGATATAAAAAATGAATTTTGCTTGGCCGGTGTGACTCAGTGGTTGAACATTGACGCATAAACCAAGAGGTCCCCAGTTTGATTCCTGGTCAGGCACATGCCTGGTTATGGGCTCAATTCCCAGTAGGGAGAGTGCAGGAGGCAGCCTGTCAATGTCTCTCTCTCTCTCATCGATGTTTCTATCTCTCTATCTCTCCCCCCAAAATCAATAAAAGCATATTAAAAATGAATACCTTGGCAGTTGTATCAATTGCATTATGATTTAGCTAACTCGGTTAGCAGTTAGACCATAGTTCTAATGAGTTGAAAAGAATAAGCTTATTTCCTGCTTAGGCAAATTAACTCTATGCATTTCTCTGGACACACAACTTTAATTTAGTGACATATTTTGTTGGTCCAGCTCTTTGTTTGCATAGAGAATAAAGCAATAGAGAAGATAAAACCAATATAATTTAAGTAAAT
The DNA here is from genome assembly GCF_000147115.1 of Myotis lucifugus. Classification (NCBI taxonomy): domain Eukaryota; kingdom Metazoa; phylum Chordata; class Mammalia; order Chiroptera; family Vespertilionidae; genus Myotis; species Myotis lucifugus. The sequence continues at coordinate 5,413,160 of NW_005871057.1, read as the reverse complement.
AACTTTTATTCACATTTTAGAAGAAAACATATTTTATGCTAGAAATTCATATTACATTTTATGAAACTTGATTATATGTACAGATACTCAATGGTAAAATTAAGGTCATGGCAATCAATTACGGTCATGATAATCAATACTAAAACCAAATATTTGGAAACTACATAAATGTTAAATATTATTACTTTATATACTCAATAAATCTATTAGATTTATTAAAGAAAAAAATTTCTGGTTCTTCCTAAAGTTTTTAACTGAATTGTCAGTTAAAATTTATTACTTCCATAGAAATTTTAAAATTGTGTGTTTTATCTCTGTGAAAAATACTTTGGAATTTTGATAGAGGCTCTGTTGAATCTGTATATTACTTTAGACCCTCTTTTCTAACAATATTATGTTGATCCATGGGCACTGTATATCTTTCCATTTATTTATGTGTTCAGTTTCTTTCATCTGTATCTTATAGTTGTTAGTGCAGAGATCTTACACCTCCCTGGTTAAATTTATTTATTAGTATTTTATTGTTTCTGATGCTATTGTAAATGTGATTATTTTCTTTATATTGATATAGTTTATTGTTACTATATAAAAATGCAATTGATTTCCATATGATGATTTTGTATCCTACAACTTCACTGAGTTCATTTGTTAGTTCTAATTGTTTTGTGATAAAGTCTTGAGGGTTTTCCATGTACAATACCATGTCTTTCGTAAACAGAGACAACTTTACTTTTTCCTTTCCAATTTTCATGACTTTATTTTGGTTTTGACTAATTGCTCTGTCTAGGACTTCCAGTGTTATATTGAGTAGGAGTGGTGAAAGTGAATATCCTTATTTTTTTTTTGAGCTTTATCTCTTTATTTTTACCCCT
>NW_005871057.1:5350232-5412188 GCF_000147115.1 Myotis lucifugus | reverse complement strand
CACCAGTCCCTTTAGCATTTCTTGCATGGCTGGCTTGGTGGTGATAACTCCCTTAGCCTTTTTGTCTGTGAAGCTTCTTATTTCCCCTTCAATTTTGAATGATAGCCTTGCTGGATAGAGTATTCTTGGATTCAGTCCTTTGCTTTGCATCACTTTGTAGATTTCCGTCCATTCTTTTCTTGCCTGATGTGTTTCTGTTGAGAAATCATTTGATAATCTAATGGAAGATCCCTTGTATGTTACTTCCCGTCTCTCTCTTGCAGCCTGTAAGATTCTCTCTTTATCCTGAACATTTGCCATGGTAATTATGATGTGTCTTGGTGTGGGTCTTTTCGGGTTCACCTTGTTTGGGACTCTCTGGGCTTGTGTGACTTTTTTCTTCCCCACCTCAGGGAAGTTTTCTGATATTATTTCTTCGAATAGGTTTTCTAATCCATGTTCATCTTTCTGTTGTTCTGGCACCCCTATTATTCGTATGTTGTTTCGTTTCATGTTGTCCCAAAGCTCCCTTAGGCTCTCCTCCTGTCTTTTAATTTTTTTCTCCATTTGCCGTACAGTTTGAGTGTGTTTTGCTTCCTTGTCTTCTAATTCACTAATTCGGTCCTCCGCGTCTCCCAGTCTACTGTTGATACTTTCAATGGAGTTTTTTATTGAAGCTATGTCGCTCTTCATTTCTTCTTGGGACTTACTTAAGTTGTTGATTTTTTCATCTGTTTCTTCTAGCTTCTTGCATAAGTAGTTGAGTTTTTCATCTGTTTCTTCTTGCTTCTTGAACATCCGGTGCATGTACTCTAGGAACCTTATTCTGAATTCTTTTTCCGTCATGTTGCATATCTCTGTCTCACTTAGCTGCTTTTCTGGCGAGTCCTCATTTTCTTTCCTTTGGGGGTTTCTTTGTCTACCCATGTTTGATCTCACTGACATGACTAGTTGTTGAATCGTTCAGTGGCTGAACCCTGGGAGGCAGTGGCTGCTCCCTGGGTGGCAGTGGCTCCTCGGGCTGTGGTTGCTCCTTGGGCGGTTGTGGTAGCAGAGGCTCCTCTGTTGATAGCAGGGCCTCTGGTGGGTGCTGTTCACAGCTGTGTTGGCTCTTCTGGCTGGTGGAGGGAGGCTTCATACACAGCAACTGTTCCCCAGGCAGAGCGTATGGTGATCAGGAGACCGCTGTTGCTTGAATCTGCTTTCCGTGGGGGGATGCAGGTCTCCGCTGGGCTCTTGTAGTCGCGCTGCTTGCGAGTCGTTGCCTCCGGGTTGGTAGGCGCTGGGTTAGTATCAGTTCTCTGGATGCCGGTAACCGGTAGCCGCAACCCAAGATGGCGCGGTCTCGCCGCTGTGCTGGCGCCCAGGGGGAGGTTTCAGCCTCAATCTCTAACCATCCGCATTTTTTAGGAGTTCTCTGTGTTTCCTGGCTGCAGACTGCCTGTCAGCTGAGCCTCCCCAGCTTGATCGGGCTGATTGTTACCCGTTTCAGCTGCTCGCCCGTATCTGCTCCGGGATAAAGCACCAACACGTCCGTCTAAGCCTCCGCCATTTTCGACTCTCAATATTAATAAATATTGTTAATAAAACTAGATATTCAAATAGAGAAGAATGAAATGTACCCTTATCTTGTACCACAAAAATTAGCTCAAAATGAAGTAAAAACTTAGGTACAATCTGAAACTGTATTACTCCTAAAAGAAAACTTAGGGAAATACTTCTTGACATTGTTTTTTTGTTTTGTTTTTTGTTTTTGTTTTGTTGTTGTTTTTTTGTCTAAAGTTTTACATATGTGTCCTTTTTCCCTGCTTGACACGCACCCCCCAAGCCATTCCCACTCTGGGCAAGCCCCCACTGCCCCAGTGGTTATGCTAATATGAATGCATATAAGTCATTTCGTTGCTCTCTAACCACCCCCTCCCCTGCCATTTGTCTCTGGATCTATTCTTGTTCATCAAATTATGTTGATCATTATATCCCACATATGAGTGAGATCATATGATATTTATCTTTCTGCCACTGGCTTATTTTGCTTAGCATAATGCTCTCCAGTTCCATCCATGCTGTTGCAAATGGTAAAAGTTCCTTCTTTTTTTATAGCAGCATAGTATTCCATTGTGTAGATGTACCACAGGTTTTTAATCCACTCATCTGCTGATGGGCACTTAGGCTGTTTCCAAATCTTAGCTACAGTATTGTAAATTGTGCTGCTATGAACATAGGGGTGAATATATCCTTTCTGATAGGTGTTTCTGGCTTCCTGGGATATAGTCCTAGAAATGGCATCACTCGGTCAAATGGGAGTTCCATTTTTAACTCTTTGAGGAAACGCCATACTGTCTTCCACAATGGTTTTACCAGTCTGCATTCCCATCAGCACTGAAGGAGGGTTCCTTTTTCTTCACATCATCTCCAGCACTTGTTGTTTATTGATTTGTTGATGATAGCCATTCTGACAGGTGTGAGATGGTATCTCATTGTTTTGATTTGCATCTCTCGGATGATTAGTGACTTTGAGCATGTTTTCATATGTTTCTGGGCCTTCTGTATGTCCTCTTTCAAAAAGTGTCTATTTAGATCCTTTGCTCATTTTTTGATTGGATCCTTCATCTTCCTTTTGTTAACTTGTATGAGTTCTCTGTAAATTTTGGAGATTAAAAACTTATCTGAAATAGCATTGGCAAATATGTTCTGTCATCAGGGGGCTTTCTTCTTGTTTTGTTGATGGTTTCTTTTGCTGTGCAGAAGCTTTTATTTTCATGTAGTCCCATTTGTTTATTTTCTTCTTAGTCTCTCTTGCCCTAGGAGCTGTGTCTGTAAAGATATTGCTACAATATATGTCTGCTATTTTGCTGCCTATGGAGACTTGTACGATTTTTATGGTTTCCTATCTTACATTTAAGTTCTTTAGCCATTTTGAGTTGGTTTTTGTGTATGGTGTAAGTTGGTGATCTAGTTTCATTTTTTGCATGTATCGACCAAATTTTCCAGCCATCATTTATTGAAGGGACTGTCTTGACTCCATTGTATGCTCTTGCCTCCTTTGTCAAATATTAATTGAGCATAAAGGCTTGGGTCGATTTCTGGGTTCTCTGTTCTGTTCCATTGGTCTATATGTCTGTTCTTGTGCCAGTACCAGGCAGTTTTGAGAGTCGTGGCTTGGTAATATACTTGATATCTGTTATTGTGATCACTTCAACTTTGTTCTTCTTTCTCAGGATTGCTGTGGCTATTCAGTTTTTTTTTTATTCCAGATGAATTTTTGGAGAGTTAGTTCTAGATCTTGGAAGTATGCCGTTGGTATTTTAATGGGGATTGCATTGAATCTATAAATTGCTTTGGGTAGTATGGACATTTTAATGATATTGATTCTACCAATCCATGAACATGGTTATGTTCTTCCATTTGTTTATGTCTTCCTCTATCTCTTTTTTCAATGCCTGTAGTTTTCTGAGTAGAGGTCTTTTACCTCCTTAGTTAATTTTATTCCTAGGTATCTTAATTTTTTTGGTGCAATGGTAAATGGGATTTTTTTTTTCATTTCTCTTTCTGTGAGCTCATTATTGGTGTATAAAAAGGCCATAGATTTCTGGGTGTTAATTTTGTATCCGCCTACGTTGCCTAATTCATTTATTAGGGCTATTAGTTTTTTTGATGGAGTCTTTAGGGTTTTCTATGTACAGTATCATGTCATCTGCAAATAAGGACAGTTTTACTTCTTCTTTTCCAATTTGGGTGCCTTTTATTTCTTCCTCTTGTCTGATTGCTATGGCTAGCACTTCCAGTACTATATCAAACAGGAGTGGTAAGAGTGGGCATTCCTGTCTTGTTCCCATTCTCAAGGGAAATGAGTTTAGTTTTTGCACATTGAGTATGATGTTGGCTGTAGGTTTGTCATATAAGGCTTTTATTATGTTGAGCTATAATCCCTCTATTCCCACTTTGCTGAGAGTTTTTATCAAGAAAGGGTGTTAGATTTTGTCAAATGCTTTTTCTGCTTTGATTGATATGATTATGTGATTTTTGTCTCAATTTGTTTATGTGATGTGTCACATTTATTGATTTGTGGATATTGTACCATCCTTGCATCCCCAGAATAAATCCTACTTGGTCATGGTGTATGATCTTTCTAATGTAATGCTGAATCCAACTTGCTAGAATTTTTTTGAGGATTTTGGTATCTATGTCCATCAGGGATATTGGCCTGTAGTTGTCTTTTTTGTGGTGTCTTTATCTGGTTTTCAAATTAGGGTAATGCTGGCTTCATATCAAGAGCTTGGAAGTGTGCCTTCCTCTTGAATTTTTTGGAATAGTCTGAGGAGGATAGGTTTTAGTTCTTTGAATGCTTGCTAGAACTCCCCGGTAAAGCCATCTGGACCAGGGATTTTGATGCTGGAAAATTTTTGATCACTGCTTCAATTTTTTAGGTAGTTATCAGACTATTCATGTTTTTTGATTCTTCTTGGTTGAGTTTTGGTAGCTTGTATTTTTTTTTAGAATATGTCCATTTTGTCTAGGTTGTCCAGTGTGTTGGAAAGGAGTTGTTCATAGTATTTGTTTATAATCCTTTGTGTTTCTGTGGGATCGGTTGTTACTTCACCTCTTTCATTTCTGATTTTGTTTATTTGGGTTCTCTCTCTTTGTTTCTTGGTGAGCCTGGCTAGAGGTTCATCAATCTTGTTTATCCTTGCAAAGAACCAGCTCTTGGTTTTGTAAATCTTTTGTATTTTTTTTCTCTATGTCATTTATTTCTGCTCTGATCTTTATTATTTCCTTCCTTCTGCTTACACTGAGATTTTCTTGTTACTCTCTTTATAACTCTTTGAGTTGTAGGAATATATAATTTATTAACATTTTTTCTTGTTTTTTGAGGTAGCCCTGTAGAGCTATGAACCTCCCTCTCAAGACTGCTTTCACTGGGTCCCATAGATTTTGGATTGTTTTGTTTTCTTTCTTTTTTTTTTAAATATATTTTATTGATTTTTTACAGAGAGGAAGGGAGAGAGATAGAGAGTTAGATGCTTACACTGAGATTTTCTTGTTACTCTCTTTATAACTCTTTGAGTTGTAGGAGTATATAATTTATTAATACATGCCCTTGACCGGAATCGAACCTGGGACCCTTCAGTCCGCAGGCCAACGCTCTATCCACTGGGTCCCATAGATTTTGGATTGTTTTGTTTTCATTGTTGTTTGTTGCCATGATGCTTTTTATTTGTTCTTTGATCTCTTTGGTAACCAAATCATTGTTTAATAGCACGCTATTTAGTCTCCAGGTTTTTTATTTTTTCATTGTTTTTATTGTAGTTGATTTCAATTTTAAGCCATTCTGATCTGAGAAGATGCTTGATATGATTTCTATCTTCTTGATCTGAAGAGACTTTGCCTGTGTCCCAATATGTGGTCTATCTTTGAAAATGACCCAATTTTACTTGGGAAGAATGCATATTCTGTGGCTTTGGGGTTAAATGTTCTGAAGATATTAATTAGTTACATCTGATCTAGTGAGTCATTTAGGATTGATGTTTCTTTGCTGAATTTTTGTTTAGAGGATTTATCCAGTGGTGTTAGTGGGGTATTAAAGTCCCCTACTATAACTATATTTCTGTCAATCACTCCCTTGATATCCTCCAGAAGTTTTTTTTTTTAATGTATTTAGGTGCTCCTGTATTGGGTGCGTATATGTTTACCAGAGTTATATCTTCTTGTTGAATTGCTTTCTTTAGTATTATTAAGTGTCCTTCCTTATCTCTTGTTATGGCCTTCACTTTGAGGTCTAATTTGTCAGATATGAGTATTGCTACCACAGCTTTTTTTTTTTCATTTCCATTCACCTGAAAAACCTTTGTCCATCCCTTCACCATCAGTCTGTGTGAGTCCTTTGTTCTGACGTGGTTCTCTTGTAGACAGGAGATATATGGGTCATGTTTTCTTATCCACTCAGCTACCCTATGTCTTTTGATTGGGATATTTAATCCATTTACATTTAAAGTTATTATTGATAGGTACTTGTTTGTCGCCATTTCTATTCTTTATGCCTGTGTTCCTTCTTCCCTTCCTATTTCTTCTTTTTACAGCAGTCCTTTTAGCATTGCTTGCATTGCAGGTTTGGTGGTAATAAACTTCCTTAGTCCTTTTTTCTGTGAAGCTCCTGATTTCACCCTCAATTTTGATTGATAGCCTTGCTGGGTACAGTATTCTTGGATTCAGACCCTTTCTTTGCATGACTTTGTATATTTTATTCCATTCCATTCTGGCCTGCTGTATTTCTGTTGAGAAATCAGTCAATAGTCTGATGAGAGTTCCCTTGTAGGTAACTTTCTGTCTCTCTCTGGCAGCCTTTAAGATTCTTACTTTGTCGTTGGTGTTTGCCAATTTAATTATAATGTGTCTTGGTGTTGGTCTTTTAGGGTTCATCTTGTTTGAGACTGTGAGCTTCTTCGACTTGTGTGAATTTTTTCTTCCCAATATCAGGGAACTTTTCTGTTTTTATTTCTTCAAACAGGTTTTCTATTCCTTGCTCAGTTTCCTCTCCTTCTGGGACCCTTATTATGCAGATGTTGTTTCATTTCGTGTTGTCCCAAAATTCCCTTAGGCTCTCCTCCTGTTCTTTAAGTTGTTTTTTTTTTCAGTTGCTGCTCTGCTTGGGTATTTTTTCCTACCTTGCCTTCTAGCTCACTGATGTGGTCCTCCACTTCTTCTAGTCCAGGGGTAGGCAACCTTTTTGTGAGTGTGTGCCAAAACCAGCAAAATCTCTGACTCAAAATTCTTCTGTGTGCCAACCCTAATTTTTTGAGAACATGTTACGCCTACTTGATATCTCTTAAGGTGTACATATGTGAAGAACCTTGAAGAAATAATAAGATTCATTTGAGCCACAAAAACACAGTATATGATGATGAAAAATACATTTATTTTTTTAATGTATACATGTACACTGATAGTCCGACAGAAAACTTTATGACTCCGTTTGATATTATCAGTGGGACTTTTGCTGCTGCATCACTGATGACAGAGCTTTTACATCAGGTTTATATTTCGTGACCTTCAGAGATATGCACGAGCTACTACTTTCATCCGTCAGGCTACTCCTATTATAAGACTTAACAAAATTCACCACTGAGAACAAAGATTCACAAGTGTATGTGGATGAAACCAAAACACTGGTCGGATCTAGGTAGGCAGGGAGAGTTAAGGTAGAGGCATAGAAATTGCTCTTCCCCTCTCTCGTCAATCCATGTCTATGGTCTTTAAGATAACTTGTTATGCAAAATTATTTATTTATCTAAGATGCACCTACACTGAATTTATCTGAAAAATAAAAAAGTCAATATTAAGAAAAATATTGTAAATGAAAGATTATAAGAGAGGGTTTCACATGCCAGCAAAAGTTACTGGCGTGCCATGTTTGGCACGCATGCCAGGGGTTGCCCACCCCTGTTCTAGTCTATTGTTGATGCTTTCTATTGTGTTTTTTATTGCAGCGATGTCATTTTTCATTTCTTCTTCGTTCTTCTTTATTTCCTCTTGGTTCTTACACATATTGTTAAATTTGTCTTCCAACCTTTTCAGTGTCCTTATAACCATTGCTCTGAATTATTTCTCTGACATATTGCTTGTCTCAATTTTATTTACTTCCTTTTCTGGTGAGTCCTCCTTTTCTTTTTTATAGGGGCTATTTCTTTGTCTCCCCATGTTCACTCCTCTCAGGGTGTCTGGTTATGTAGCTCTGCCTCTCCTGCATTGACTTAAAGGCACAAAATACAACATGACAGGACACAACACACAGGGCACCAAACACAAATGTATTCACAGTACCAATAACCCCAAACAAAGGTGACCACCAGAGAAAAGAGAATTAGAGGAGAGAAAAGAGTGCAAAAATGATATTGAGAAAAGGAAAAAATGTAAGAGGAAAAGAAAGAGAAGAAAAAGGAAGGGGAAAAATATATGTATATGAGGAGAAAACTCAAAAAAAACAACAACTAATCCAAAAAATTCAAACAATAAACAGCCAAACAACCAACGACCAGCTGAATCTGAAGAGGCAGAGCTCTCTCCAGGTGATCTCTGACCTTTCCGTCCATGGATTGCCTCACCAGCTGTGTTTAATTCGCCAATTCCAGGTAGATGTTGTTTGATTCAGCTGTTCCTTCTATCTGCTCTGTGAGAAGGCGCAGGTCCCATCCGTGTATTTGGCGCCACTTTGTCTCTCCCTGGACAAACTTTTTAGGTGCCCACGGCCGGCGAGGCTGGAGTCTCAATGTTCATGGGTTTGCAGCTGAGGCAGCTGGTCCCTGGGTGATGTGGTTGTAGGGTCCCGGGAGGTATCCGAGGTTTTCTTGGTTGAAGGTAAGACTGGGCTTTCGATAACAGCCACTCTCCCCTTTAAGATGGTGTGGTCTCTGCAGCAGAGCCAGACACTCTGGGAGAGATTTCAGCAGTAGTAGAGACTGCCTGGCCAGGGGAGGCTGGTCCATTGGTCCCCAACAGTCCTGTGGAATATAGCTGCCCCTCACTCACAAATACAGACACTCACCACATATCCATGCACTCTCCTTTTACTCTCACTCACACACTATCTTGCAGCCTGCAGTCCTGTTGGCTGCCATCTTGGATTGAGAAACCTTGACTTTGGTCTTGGCTATGATTTTTTGGCTATGACACCAAAGCACAAACAGCAAAAGCAAAAATAAGCAAGCAGGGATACAGTAAACTGAAAAGCTTCTGCACAACAAAGGAAACAATCAAGAAAATGAAAAGACAACCTATGGAATATGAGAAAGTATTTTTAAACCATGTAACTGATAAGGGGTAAATGATGTTCAAAATACATAAGGAACTCATAAACTCAATTGTAGAAAAACAGTCTGATTTAAAAATGGGCAAAAGACCTGAATAGAAACTTTTCAAAACAAGATAGATAAATGTCGAACAGATACATGAAAATGTGCCCATCTTTAATAAGCATGAGGGAAAGGCAAATCAAAACCAGACTGAGAAGTCACATTACACCTATTATCAAAAAACATAAGTGATAACAATTGTTGGCAAAAATGTGGAGAAAAGGGAATCTTATGTACTGTTGGTGCAAATATAAATTGACATAGGCTTTATAGATAACCGTATGGAGGTTCCTCAATAAAATTAAAAATAGAATTACTATATAATCCAGCAATCCCTCTTCTGTGCATAGACCTGAAGTAAATAAAATGCATATCTCAAAGAAATATCTGCATCTCCATGCTTATTATAGAATTATTCACAATAGCCAAGACATTGACACAACCTAATTGTTCGTTGACAGATGATGGAGAGGGAAGGAGGGATGGAGGGAGGGAGGGGGGGAGAGAGAGAGAGAGAGAGAGAGAGAGAGAGAGAGAGAGAGATACATTTGTGATAGGTATGTTATATTTCATATTCCTATTTAATGTCCAAGGGGAACTATTGAGTATGTAGAATCTAAAAAATTGTATTAATAGAAACTGAGAGTAGACTGGTGGTTACCAGGGGCTTGGAATGTGGGGAAATAAGAGGTGTTAGTAAAGGATACAAACTTTATTAATAAAATAAATTATGGAGATCTAATAATATATAGCTTGGTGAGAATAGTTACTAATACTGTATTGTACACTAAAATTTGCTGAGAAAATAGATCTTAAATGTTCTCACCAAAAAAAAAAAAAAAGAAGAAGAAAAGAAAAAGGTAACCATGTGATGTGATGGATGTGTTAACTAACCTTATTGTGGTAATTAGTTCCCAATATATACTAGTATGTGTTTCAAATAATCACATCCTACAACTTCAACTTTTACACAATGTTATTGGCCAGCTATATATTTAAAAAGTTGGAAAAAATTAAAATTGGTTTATATATCAAGATCAGTCATATGTAATGAGCTATTTGTAACTTGGTAATATATATTTTTTTTATTTTAAACTAGAGGCCCAGTCATGAAATTCTTGCATTGGTAGGGTCCCTAGTGGCTGCTGGCTGCCACCCGGGTACTCCCTCCATTCCCCTGGCCAGCTCCACCCCCACCCCCTGGTCCAACTCCCGGAAGAACTCCAGTTGAGGGGACAATTTGCATACTATGCTTTTATTATATAGGATCATTTTTTTAAATTAAATCTTTATTGTTCAGATTATTATATTGGTTCCTCTTTTTTCCCACCATAACTCCCCTCCACCCAGTTCCCACCCCACTCTCCGCCCTCACTCCCTACCCACTGTCCTCATCCATAAGTGCACGATTATTGTCCAATCTTTTCCCGCACCCCTCACACCCCTTTCCCCCCCAAGAATAGTCAGTCCATTCCCTTTCTATGTCCCTGATTCTATTATAATCACCAGTTCATACTGTTCATCAGATTATTTATTCACTTGATTTTTAGATTCACTTGTTGATAGATGTGTATTTGTTTGTTCATAATTTGTATCTTTACCTTTTTCTTCTTCTTCCTCTTCTTAAAGGATACCTTTCAGCATTTCATATAATACTGGTTTGGTGGTGATGAACTCCTTTAGCTTTTTCTTATCTGTGAAGCTCTTTATCTGACCTTCACTTCTGAATGATAGCTTTGCTGGATAAAGTAGTCTTGGTTGTAGGTTCTTGGTATTCATCACTTTGAATATTTCTTGCCACTCCCTTCTGGCCTGCATGGTTTCTGTTGAGAAATCAGCTGACAGTCGTATGGGTACTCCCTTGTAGGTAACTGACTTTCTTTCTCTTGCTGCTTTTAGGATACTCTCTTTGTCTTTTGCTCTTGGCATTTTAATTATGATGTGTCTTGGTGTGGTCCTCTTTGGATTCCTTTTGTTTGGGGTTCTATGAGCTTCCTGGACTTGTAAGTCTATTTCTTTCACCAGGTAGGGGAAGTTTTCTGTCATTATTTCTTCAAATAGGTTTTCAATATCTTGCTCTCTCTCTTCTTCTGGCACCTCTATAATTCGGATGTTGGTACGCTTGAAGCTGTCCCAGAGGCTCCTTACACTATCTTCGTATTTTTGGATTCTTTTTTCATTTTGCTTTTCCAGTTGGGTGTTTTTTGTTTCTTCGTATTTCAAATCTTTGACTTGTTCTTGCGATCCTCTGGTCTGCTGTTGGGAGTCTGTATAATATTCTTTATTTCAGTCAGTGTATGCTTAATTTCTAGTTGGTTCTTTATCACAACATTGAGGGTCTCACTAGATTTCTTGAGGATCTCACTACATTTATCGGCGGTTTCTAGAAAATTCTTGAAAAACCTAAAAAGTGTGGTTTTGAACTCTATATCCAGTAGTTTGCTTTCCTCCATTTCTGTCATTTGTGTCTTGTTTCTTTGTCTCGGCATTTTTTATGCTTCGCTGTGTCGATAGAGTGGCTTTCTGTGCTAAGTGTCCCAATTACCTGAGGTAGACACTCTTGGTGCACCCCCTTGTGGGCTTTGTGCACAGTCTTGTTGTAGTTAAGCCTTAATTGTTGTAGGTCAAACTGGGAGGATTTGACCTCCAGGCCAATTGGCTGTGATAATCAGCTGTGTCTATGGTGGGAGAACTTCTGTGCTGAAGACACCCTTATGGGGCAAGACTTGCTTCAGTGGGGCTTTGGTGCTCACTGAGTCTGCCCCCTGAGTGTGTCCCATCTAGATCTGAGGAGTTGTAATTGGATGGTCCCAGTCTGACCACTGGGTACACTGGCTCTCCATCTAAGGAGGTGCTAATCTAGCCTTTGCCTGAGGCTACCCAGTGAAAGCCAGCTGTAAAGCAATGCAAGTTGCCCTGGGGCCTTGTGGCAGCTGCAGTTTGTTAAGTTATTTTCAGATTACAAAGGGCCGGGCCTTTCATATGCAAAAGCCTCCGTGCATGGCTTGGGCGGGGCAGGGTCCCAGGGGATCAATAGGGCGGGCCGAGCGAGCCAGCAGTATGGCTGCTCTCAGTCCTGCCTTCAGAGGTCCTGGCAATCGCCGAGAGTGCCTCTGAGAGAAAACTGCCCTCGAGTTCCGACTGATGCCAGACAGTCCCGTTTCTCCCGTATGAGCCTGGGTCCCTAGAGTCTCGCCTGGAACTGGAGCTCAGAGCCTGAGACTCCCTCCTAATTGAAAAAGACAATCGTGTCCTCAGCCGCCAGCCCTCTCCGCATGCACCTCCGCGCCTTTGTATTTACTCCAGCACCGCACCTCCTCTGAGTCTCGGTATGCTTTTCTCTTTTCTTCTAGTTGTAGAAATTCCACTCAGCCAGCCTTCCTGTGGTTCTGGATGATGTCCGTTATGTCTTTCAGTTGTATTTTTGAAGTGGTTGTACGAGGCAGCAATCTCCAGTGTTTACCTATGCTGCCATCTTGGTTTCTCCATTTTTTAATTAGTAAAAATACAAGCTATAAATAAAATTGTTTACACTTGAAATCTATCTAATATTATTAACCAATATCACCCCAATAATTCAATAAGAATTTATAAAAATAAATAAATAAAAATGAAATATACCAAAATAGAAAGAAAATAGGAATTGAAGACTAATGCATAATGGGGTTTCTTTTTGGGATGATAAAATTCTTCTGAAAATAGTGGTGATAGTTATACAGCTTTGTGGATATACTGACAACTACTGACTTTTATACATTAAGAGAGTGAATTTTATGGCATGTGAATTATACCTCAATAAAAATAATAAAAGACAAAAAAAAACAAGGTAAAATGAATGAAGGGTCTACAGGCCATTAACTTTGCTTAAATTCCTGTGAATTATATTACTTTGTCAGTAATTGTTCATTTGTTTTATATAAGTTGTATTTTCTTGTCTATGTTTTATACATTCAACTTGCAAAGAATTATACATAAAATGTGTGTTTTTATTATTGATTCTAGCATTAAAGTTTATGCTCATAAAGTCTTTGAGCCAATTTTGCATTCTTCTCAGTAATATTACTGCCTTCACCTTAATGTCATTTTTTTTAATGCTGAGACAAAGCACACAATATTTGATTATCTCCTAATCAGCCTATACCTAGTAGATTTTCTTCACGTGAGGCTTGAATATGAAATCATCTGAGAAATTGTTTTATTTATTATCCCCTATTTTAAAAGAATTAAAAATGCTCTTTATATAAAATTTAGGGGACAAGTATGCATTTAAGAACATTTACCAGATTCAGCTATTACTATGTTGCTATTAATATAATTACTATAATTAAATTATTATACTTATTATTAATAATGTAATTAATATAGTTAAATTCTCTTAATATTAGTAAAGGGGAAGAATACATGAATGAAGATAAACAGTTCATATTCTTATCAAGTGTACATACCGTAAAGTGTTTCCTGTAGTACAGCTCTATGTAAAAATTGTGTTATATGGTCTGCTGCATATATTAGGAAATTATGTGCATTTAAGGTCCAGAGGTCTTGTGGCAGGCATCTTGTAAGATTAGGGCCAAAGAATGCTTTTATTTCTTCAGCGATTTGACCTCCTATTGCCTTCCAGATTAATAATAAGAATAATGGCTGAGGGAAACTGATAAATAGACTTTTCTCTTCATTAACATCTATTGATCATTTATAGATATTTATAACAAATCTTTTATCAATTACCTCTTGTAAATGGTAAGTATTGAGATGTGCTCTTGGCATTCCATGCCATGAATTAATGTATGTTTTCCTGGTCATTGCCTTTTTCATAAAACAATATCAATTTATATTTCCCTTGGTTCATTGTTAAAATCAAAGAGTCTTCCCCTATCCAGGTATCATATCTCTATGACATCTATCATGTATCTTTTATGAATGTACTTGCAAAACATAATATGGTCATAGAATATTGTCTGAAGGATATTCAGAACCTCTCTTTCTTCAGATCCTATATTCTAACTTTTTAAAAATTTGAACAATATAATTTTTTCTCATTTCTCTAAATGTCAACATGCACCACGGTTGGTCCTCTGTCTTCTCTTTCCACATGGACTCAGGGTGAGCTCATCCAGCCTCATGGCATTAAGTACAATTTGAAGTGGGATAACCCCAAATTGCATTTCCAGCTACAAAATTTTCCTCAAGGAAGGCTCGCATCTTTATTTACTCAATAGTTCCCATCTGACATTAAATAGGAATATGAAATATAACATACCTATAACTCCAAACCCTGATTTCTACCCCTAGACACCCCAAAATTGCTCATGTAACTGCCTACCAAATCTTTGTAACATATTCAATTTTTTCACTTGCTTAGGCCAAAATTTGAAATCACCTTATATTTAATTTTCTTTCTCACACACATTCAAACCAGCACTTAATGTTCTTGGTTCTGCTTTCAATACATAGAAATGTATGTGTGCATGTATATATGAAAACACACACACATATTTATATACATATTTCCAATTTCATCTGACCCCTCTATCTCTTTGACCCAGCCTACTCTCCTTTCTGTTTTCTTTTCTCTAATCTCATTGGTACCTTGGATATTCCTCAGAACTCCTCCTGGCATGGTTTCCTCCCAGAGATTTACATGGATCACTCCTCTTCATTTAAGACTTCACTCAAATATCATTCTGTTGTTGAGGTCTGTGCCCACCATCCTATATAAAATATCTTCCCTTATCTTTGACTTTTTCATCCACATCCTTATGCCTAGCTGACAAACTATCATTTGTCACTCTTCTCTAGAATATAAGCTTCATAAGAGCAGAGATTTGGTTTTATTCTTTGATATTTTCCCAGAGGCTGGAACAGTACGAGACACATAGTAAGCACTCAATAAAATTTGATCAATAAATTAATCAGGCTGACCTGAGAGTTAAATTAGACAGCAGGAAACTTCATGATAGTGACATAGGAAATATGCTGTAGAATAAATACACTGGCAAGCCCATGACACATAGCTAACACAGTAGGATTTCCAGAACTTGCTAGGAGTAATTGAAATTGGAATGATGTAGAACTGCAGAAATTGGCCTTGCTGAATCAAGGAAATGTTTTCTCTATTACACACTTTCATTATGACCCTGTCATAACTTCAGACTATGGAATCTGGAAAAAAGTGTAAGTTATATGAAGCAGTAGACAATATTCTGTAGATGCAGTTGGCCTGGCTTTGTGTCTTAGTTCTGCTGCTCCTAGCTGTGTGACCTTAAGCAAATTTCTTAATTTTTTGATGTGTCCATTTTTTTTGTCTGTCGAATAGGAATACACATAATGTGAATGTCATAATATTGCTATGAAGATTAAATGAATTAATATCCTTAAAGCTTTTAGTATATTGTCAGTCCTCAAAAGATTTATTGTTTATAATAGTTTCTAATAAATTTGTACTATAATATTCAAGGGAACCATAGAAATACTAATCATGGTTATGTTACACACTGGTGAAGTTTGACTTATTAAGTTCCATTATGCACAGAAAAGAGCAAGAAAATGAACAAAGTTAATCAGAGTATTTTAGACTTCTAGAAATGGGCTCTAGTTCTTGCCTTGAGAATAATGACCTTTTGATAAACTCAAACTTGACTCGCTCAGTGGGACTTTAGTCACCATCACTTCATCATCTCTCTTGGCAATGTGGTTGAAAAATCAAAACATTTCAGGAAGTCTTAGGCTACTGACAGGATAGCACCTCCATGATGCAAGTTAAAGGCTCAATTGGAAGTATAAAAACAGTGATCCCCCCCCATTAAAAATCTCTGTTTTATTGTGAGAGCCAGAGTGAAGGGGCTGAGTCACCCAGCAAGCCACCTGTTAAATCGTGTTTCAACAAACTGTATCTACTTTCAGAATATATTTGAGAGTGGGTTGTTCATTAGTCAGAACTGAAAACATTGTGTGGTACTGAAATGCAACCTAGAAACACGAAATTTCTATAAATAATATAACTTATTATTACACCCCTACTCTAAGCTTCTAAATACACTTAGAAGTTTAGTCATCCTGCTTCTAAGGAACGTTCTTATAAACCCAAATTAAAGTCAGTTGGGAAAGACACATGAGCAATTATGGAGTTTCAGCATTTTTTTATTCCACGGAAACAATATTATTTGGGAAGTTCTCTTTGAGATCTATCAATAGAAAATATTAAGTACTTTGTATCAAACTATTATAATTGCACCTTTATATAAGCCTCAACACATTCAAACTTGCAAAGTAATTTCTCTGATATCATTTATCGATTTTTTAAATATTAAAGATGAAAG
Source organism: Myotis lucifugus (assembly GCF_000147115.1). Classification (NCBI taxonomy): domain Eukaryota; kingdom Metazoa; phylum Chordata; class Mammalia; order Chiroptera; family Vespertilionidae; genus Myotis; species Myotis lucifugus. The sequence goes on along the minus strand of NW_005871057.1, from coordinate 5,396,044 downwards.
TGAGACCAATGTAATAACATGGAAATGTGTGATATGTATTAAAAGGTATGCACATTTTTATACACGTGTATCTAATTTTCACTTGGGATAAAGTGGGACCTTTTTTTAAAAAAAATGTTTTTATTGATTTTAAAGAGAGAAGAAGAGAGGACAGAGAGATAGAAACATTGATAGGCTGTCTCCTACACACCCCACAGGGTATCAAGCCTGCAACCTGGGCATGTGTCCTGACAGGGAATCAAACCAGTGACCTCTTAGTTCATGGGTCGATGCTCAACCACTGAGCAACACAGGCCAGGCAAAGTGGGACCTTTTAAAATTTGATACTTAAAATAAAAATTCTGAGTTAAAAATTGATTGTCTATAAAACAGATAAAGATAAACATATAAAAGATAACATGCATATGAAAAATTAGAAAAACATTTGCAACTGAATTATTTGACTACTTATATTAAGTATTTTAAAAATATTAATAGGTCTTAGAAATCAATTCATAGCAATTTAACTTAGGGGAATGTCTGGAAGAAACAGCCAGGCAAGTGATCAAATATCTAAGTACAAGGATGTGAATCAAAATATTGTTTATAATGGTATAAAATGGTCCTAATCTACGTATCCAACAATAGGGGATTTGACAACCAAGTCTGGTACATTCAAATGGTGGACTACCCTGTAACCATTAAAATATATGCTGCAGAGATATGCTTATGGACTTTGAAACTGAATATGCATACCATCAGTCTGCTAATGGTAGTTTGTTAATGGCAAATAGGTTTCTGCTCTCCTGGATGTATGCCCCACAGAAGAAAGTCCAACAATAAATAACTATGCACATAAATTAACAAGACACCTGCAAATTTGTTGGTTGTTCTGAGGGGAAGGAGGGAATAATTTTTGCATTGGGGGAAATGATGAGCACTTAGAAAGGGAACTTTGGAAAGATGTTTGAACTGAGACCTAAATGAAAATAAAAACCTAGTTGTGAGGCCTGAGGAACATAGTCTTCTAGGGAGAGGGAAGAGCATGAACAAAGATTATCAGGTCAGAAGAGGGTTGCGGGACTAGAGCAGGATGAAGACCTATGTGATGGAGGGACCTGAGCAGTGAGAAGGGGGGTGAAAAAAAATAAGTCTGAGATGCTAGTAGTGTAAGGGCCCTGGTGGTTCATTAGTATAAATAAATAAATAAACAAACAAACAAAAAGCAATCCTAGTGCAATGTATGAATTAAGCAGGACTTATAGTTATAAAAATAATAAAGCAATTTAATTTTTAATTTTTTTTGTTAATCCTCCCCTGAGGATATTTATTCCATTGTGTTGTTTTTTCTTTTTCTTTTTTTTTTCTTTTTAGAGAGTGGAAGGAAGGGAGGGAGGGATGAGAGAGATAGAGAAACATTAATGTGAGAGAAACATATCCATTGGCCTCCTATACACACCCAGACTAGGGCAGGGATGGAACCTGCAACCCAGGTATGCGCCTTTGACGGAGAATCAAACCCACAACACTTTGGTGTGTGCATTGATGCTCTAACCAATGAGACATACTGCCCAGGCTTAAAACAATTTTATTTTTAAAATTACCTTGCCTTGAAAGGTAAAAATTCAGATAGAATCTTTAGTATAGACTTCCTAAAACAACACTGCCTGCCTTCCCTAACAGTTTAACAGGTAATCTGGTTCATTGAATCACAGTTAATTTTAAAACTTTCAAAATTAGCAGAAATCTTCCATTAAGGGCCCAGTGATTATTTGTGGCCTGATTTGTTATTAGGAACAAAATGCTATTACTGTGTAATCTCATGCATTTTAACAGCTGTGTTATTCCCAGTCATTTAAAGAACGCTATAAACTGAGTCTCTTATATTAACACAGTAAAGTAACAATCCATTTTATTTTAAGACACTTCACAGAAATTAGTGGAACTATGTGATTAGTTTAATGTTATTAAATACCACGATAGCTTCATGTTAACTCAGCTAAATAAATATTAGATGTAATTTTATACAAGAAATAATTTTATCAAAATTACTTAAAAAACATGTCATATGAGGTTCATTGACTTATAAGAAATTTCTAAATGTATTTTTCTTAATTTTACAGCAAATTGTCAATGAATCCCCAAATCTTTAGTTTTAACAAATAGGTATTGACCATTTAAAGCCATTTTCAATTTGATTCCAGATTATGTTGTCATCTTCTGTGCTTTTATATTTCTTAAAATTAAAAAAGTAAAGATAATCAATGAATATGTTGCTGTGTACATTCTACTTGATGTTCACAGATTGATTTTATCTTTAGTTTTTTTTTAAATATATTTTATTGATTTTTTACAGAGAGGAAGGGAGAGAGATAGAGAGTTAGAAACATCGATGAGAGAGAAACATCGATCAGCTGCCTCCTGCACATCTCCCACTGGGGATGTGCCCGCAACCCAGGTACATGCCCCTGACCGGAATCGAACCTGGGACCCTTCAGTCCGCAGGCCGATGCTCTATCCACTGAGCCAAACCGGTTTCGGCGATCTTTAGTTTTAACATATACAAAATTCTATTGGAAATCAGAAGATTCAATTGAAGGGTATTATACATGAATCAGAAAAATAAAGAATGTTTGTAAGTTGATTTTCTGGAGTCGTAGAAAACAGAAGCAACACCAATAAATAGCTCATTAAAAAAATAAAGGTGGTTATGCAACTTTCCACTAGAGTAGCACAATATTGTAGAATCTTTTCATGTTTAATTAAAATTATAAAATATTGTTTATATAGGTGAAGCCCCATTTTTAATGCTTTCTTATATGTATATGAAAGTACAACTATGCTATATAATGCTGGATTTAAAATTTAGCCATTACAGCTAGAACTGGTGAGCCAGTGGGAGTGGCAGAAAATAAAGGTGGAGGAGTAGGCAAGGTGTGGGATTGAGCTGAGATTTGTAGGCCACAATAAGGAATTTTAGTTACTTAAGATATTTTGAATAATGAAGGGCATGATTTATACTTAGCAGAGGAATCTACAGAAGTAGATGGAGGAGAGCCAGAGGGCATATGGAATAAAAATAAGGGGGACATTGTAGGAGAGTCTATGAGAGAAGATAGTGGCTTGAGCCAGAGTTGTAGCCGTGGTGATGAAGAGAAGGTGACTATTTTGGATTTGAGGAATACTTATTGAGGGATAGGATGTGAAGATTGAGGAAGGGTGAAGAGTGAATAATGACTAGCAGTTTTCTCCTTTGTAACTTGTGGATGTTAGAACTTTTTTTTTTAAGATGGGAAGACTAAGAAATGCTGTGGGTATGAATTTTCAGGAGATACAAACATCTTATCCATAACAACAACCATTTAGAGTTTCATTTTTGGAGGATACACCAAAGAATTAGGAGTACATCCCAGGATTTGTAATGTCCTTGGGTCCTTCCCTCCCCTAAAAACCTTTTGTAGCTTTCTATGGCCCTTTGGATAAAAAACAACAACACTGTGATTTAAATATCCCAGGGTTTTGAAAAAGTTATCAACAAATCCAGGAAATGCTACTGACATGTATTAAAATGGATTTAAATAATTGGGTGATGCCAACATGATTGGCTGTCCTGGACTGGTGGTATTTGAAGCCAGATTGGAGTGGAGGAAGTACAGTGGAGGAAACTAGTAGACACAATGTTAAAAGTTTGCAGTCAGTGGTAAGAGAGAAAAAAAATTATTTGCCTGTGCGCCCAACACCTGTTTTTAATTTTAACCGTTTGTGGGGTATTTTTGTTGTTGTTGTTTGTTTGTTTGTTTTGCCACATTTGCTTTACATCTTATTAAGAAGTACATTAAGAATTAAAGTCAAACTTCACAAATCCTATTGCATGCAAAACTACATCAGCTTGCAAAATCTGTGCTAGAGTGTGGCACTGGACAAGAGTAGCCTTTTGTGTTGGGTGTGGGTCTCCGAAAAAGAAGCTACACCCCAAGTGTTTGCCATTCACCCTCTTCTTCCTATTCTTATCTAGCAACCAGCTGTGGGTCGCGACCCCTTTGGCGGTCGAACGACCCTTTCACAGGCGTCGCCTAAGACCATCCTGCATATCAGATATTTACATTACGATTCATAACAGTAGCAACATTGCAGTTATGAAGTAGCAACAAAAATAATTTTATGGTTGGGTCACAACATGAGGAGCTGTATTTAAAGGGCCAGAAGGTTGAGAACCACTGTGTTAGGAGCAAGTGATAGGGACTTCCTGCTTACATTCCACATTTTCTCTCACTTTCTCCAGCCACCCATCTGCTGTTCTTTCCCTTTCCCTAATGACCCAACTCTTGAAAATCTCAGCTTCCAGCTACTTTCTTTTTACTCTTTTTACCTTCCCATATAATGTTCAGCTTATGATGTTAACTGAAATAAAATAAAAGTTTAGTTTGGGGTTTATCAGAACAGTCATGTGACCAATAAAATGAAGCATATGTAATAAGCCTCTGTTTATTTTTAGTGGAGAACCGCATTACCATTTTTACAACATACTGAATGAGAGAATGGTAGAATATTAGACAGTCATTGATATTTATTTACAGAGCACTGACCATGATTCACAAACTATAAGTACTTTATGTGAAATGTAAATTTCACACAACCCATATAGTCAGCTATTATCATTTGTCCCTCACCTTATAGGTAAAGAAGTTAAGTAACTCAATTAAGATCAGGCATTTTGAAAGTCCTGGAAATAGTATTTGAACCCAAGTAGTCTGACAACAGAGCCTAAGCTCTAAACCCTAAGTTCTACCGCCAGGGACACCAAATAAACGGTGTGGATGATGTCCCAATAGAGTGACAGCACCACATGGCTCCTTTGAGTTGGTGTCCTTCTAACTCCCTCTAAACACATAGCTCAGTTCGACCCAAGGTCCTAAAGGAGGGCACTATGCCTTTAACTAACATATAAGCAGTAGTAAAAGCAGCAGCTACAACAGCCTCACTTAGACGACCTGTGCTCTTGGTTGGTGACTAAACGCCAGGCACTGTGCCAACTAATTGACTTGTAGGATTCTATTTAATCTTCCCAACAACCCTGTGCATGAGGATCCCCATCTCACAAATGAGGAAAATGCGCTTCACAGTGGCTGGGTAATTTGCCACCTCGCCCGTGAGTGCAGGAGGAGGCAACACTACTCCAGAGTCCAGGGGGTCAATCTCAAAATCTTGAACACTTTTACTAGTTTAAAAATTTGTTGTGCAGTTTAACCACTTTTTCATATTTCACCTCTACTTTATCTTCCAAATCTTTTTTCTTTTTTTTAATCCTCACCCGAGGATATTTTTTCCATTGATTTTTAGAGAGAATGCAAGACAGAGAGAAATATTGATGTGAGAGAAACACATTGATTGGTTGCCTCCTGCACGAGCCCCAACCAGGGCCCCGGTTTGGGAGGAGCCTGCAACCCAGATAGGTGCCCTTGACCTAAATCAACCCGGGAACCCTTTAGTCCCCAGGCCAACACTCTATCCACTGAGCCAAACCTGTTAGGGCCCCAATATTTTTATCCCAATTTGGTAGGTGACATTTTATTGATATCTAATGTCTATGAAATGTAGGAAATCCAAACTTTCAGCATTCTCAGTGAAGTTTATTTCCATTCAAAATTTTTGTTCTTAATCAATTTTTATATTCAACTAATCTATTTGGATTTCATGTATTTTTTTTCCTTCTCTGTTGCCTTTATTGGTAATTGTCATATGAAATATTTCTGTAGTAATTGTTAGCATTGCTTTATCTTTTATATCATTTTCAACACTGTATGCAGTTGAAATGTAAATTCAAACACAATGCACAATGCTCGAAGTAGAACTAGTAATCTTTTATATAGTGATATAAAATTGTTTTGAAACACGTGTCCCAAAAACATATGCTTTGGAATGTGCAAACACACAAACCAACCTCCGGGCAGAGAAAGGTTTTCATGTTTCTTGTTTTATTCTTTTAAGCTAATCATTTATTGTTTCAGAAGATATAACAAATTTTATATTGTCAGAAGAAAGTATCTTTAAAAGCATAAAAACAGGAGTTTTATAGATTTTTTAATTTTGAAAGCAATAGATATAGTGTTGGTAGAACTTTGTGTGTGACTAACAACGGGAATTTTTCAAAATACTTGTATTTATATGTTAAGTGTGATCTTTGTTGTTACTTTTACAGTTAGATAGGTTTATCTTTGCTTTCCAAATGAGACAACTGTCCTCAGAGGCTAGCCAAATAATTTTATATAACAAGGTCATAATTAGCATAGATAACAGGGAAAAACATCCCCCCCCCGCCGCCCCCCATTTTGGGCCTTACTGGGCCTTACTGAGGGATTTCATTGAACAACCCCTGAGATGCAAGAGGCATACCCAAAGATAGTGCAAGAGATATTACCCTCCCAAGGTCCAGAGCCACTCCCTAAGATAACCAAAACAAAGATTCAGACAATTTCCCTGAGAGCTGCAACAGTCAGGGGGACCCTCGTCACAAATGGAGTGTAACTCCCATTTTTGTTCAGCCATATTCGGCCTCAGATGGGATGCAACCCACATTTCTGTCTGGCCATGTTTTGAGGGCCCCAACCTGACAGATGCCAAGCCAAGTTCTCAAAGGACACAAAATGAGACAAACAAAAAGGCACTAGTTGTTCCTGGGAAAGAAATGACTGACAACCAATGGGTACCTAAAAACAAACTCACGGGTCCTGATTCAAAGATCTAACTTTTTGTTGTTGTTGTTGCCAATCCAAATTTGGGTAGGAAGGGACACCGTGAAATCTTACCGACCTCTCTTGACTAGGCACCACACCTAGAGATCCAAGAGCTGACTTTGGTAAGATTCTTACCCTTCGTGGTCTTCTGAGAGTTTTCCCAGGGCCAGTCTGGAGCCTCTGGAGCCAGTGGGGTGTCCCAGTGGGTCTCAGCCTGGTAATGAGAAAGTGGAGAAGAGAAAAAGATTTCCCCTCCTCCACCTTTTATAGTGAGTGCTTGGTTAACGCTCCTTTTTTCTCTGGGACACCTCATAAATGGGTAAGCTTATCTAGGTTAACAGTTCTCAACTGTGGCAACTGTAATTCACAATTATCCTGGTAAAGTTAGCTTGCTTGTTCAGGATTAAAATTTTATGGCTCCAGCCCAGTGTAAGTTAGACCTGGTGTGACCAGGAACCAGTCCAATTTCTGAGTCTGACTCAGTCCGAACTTTGATCTGTCCGATTTTTAAGTGGGACCAATCTAACTCCAGCATTTTCCAGACCCAGTCCAGAAAATAAATGCTCAAGTAAAGTCTGAAGGCAAAAGCTGGGGAGCTGAGAGGGACTTACCACCTCCTGAGGCAATGAGAAAGGAGTGAGCTCCAGGGGCTCAACAGGTCCCTACATCTGATTGCTCGTTGCTCCTGGGAGTTGGTTTCCTTACTTTCCAACTTCTTACACCAGATCTGTTAATGGATAAACTAAGGCATATTAAACATTTTTAGAGATTATTTAAGCAAAAATTGATTTGAATTGGTCAGAATTCACTGTAGCAGATAGAAAGGAGCTCCATGCCCTGGCTGGTGTGACTCAGTTGGTTGGGTATCATCCCATGCACCAAAAGGTTGCCAATTTGATCCCCAGTCAGGCCACATGCCTGGGTTGCAGGCTTGATCTCCAGTGTGGGGTGTGCAGGAGGAAGCTGATCAATGATGCTTCTCTCTCATTGATGCTTCTCTCTCTCTATCCCTCTCTCTAAAAATAAATAAAAACATTGAAAAATTATAAAATAAAAAAGGGCTCTGGGAAGCTGTTCAAAATAAGACTTTTATAGGCACAAGGGGTGGGAACAAAGAAAAAAAACTAGGCAAAAAGTCTGGTAGGTTATTTAAGGGCTGGTTAGGGGTTTATGGGCAGATTACCGCAGTAGTGCTGATTAGGTAATTCCTGATAAATTGGTTTAATACTGATACCCCGAACAGCAAGCTGGATTGGGTTCTTGTCCCACAAAGTTTGAAGAATAAATTTTGCAGACAAAGGATTTTAAGCAAAAGTGTGGAAATTCATTGTAGGCACATATACAAACTCCTGCATTGGCAGGGATTCCCAAATGGGTAACCAGTGAAGTCTCTTTGTCTAAGGGTTTATAAATGTGGACAGCTTTTTTGTCTATACATGCTACTTTCTAATTGGACCCTTCCCCATTTTATGTCCCCTGTGCTTTTCCTAATTGGCCACTTTCCTCTTTTCCCTGAATAGTATCAGTTTCAAAGCTCAACCCAGTGCCCTCCTCTTCTTCTTCCCCTTATTTTGTAACATTCTCTGTCCTCTGTGTATATAAGGTAAACAATCTGGTGGCTCCCATCACAGCCTGTCATGTATGCAATCCTGTCCCAAAGACCCCTCCCTAACTGCCTCTCCTGTCACTAAATTCTTTCAAGTACTGCAGTATCCTTTCAACAAAGAATATCATTTTTTTCTAATGCAATATAAAATATAATAATAAACTTTAAAAAAGAAGCAAATAAAGATATTTTCTTTCTGATTCATACAACTAAGAAGACTAGATAGAGTGAAAATAATGGGATCTTTAAGCTTTGTACATTCTCCGTCCCCCAACAACCATTTCACAGTGTATTACCAAATGTTACAGGAATAATTTTACAACAAAGGAATGTCTACATGCCTAACAACTGTATTAGTTCCCTATTTTCTTCTTTGGTGACTCCTTATCCATAGCCTACATGCAGTTTATAAACATACTCAGACCTTGCTCATCCTACAAAAACAAACCTCCTTTGAAAGAAATGCAGATATTTATTCCCAGACACACTGAATCAGAAACTTTGGATGAGGTATGGGATCTGCATTTTTATCAGCTTTACAAGTTATGTATGTGCACAGAAATTTGACATTTACTTAAGATGTAAAATTAGCAGGAGATTGAATAGATGTGATGGAGAAAAGAATCATCCAGGGTTTCTCAAAGTCTGACCTGCATGATGAATGGTGTCATTAATTGAGGTATGAGGTACAGTTGAGAAGAAAAGTGAGGACTTTGGGGTACATTATATTTGAGATTTTTCAGTGACAATAAGCACCAGGAGAGATAAAGATTTAGGAATCATCAGTATACAGGGAGGGGCAAAAGTAGGTTTACAGTTGTTCCCATGGAAAATAATACAATACTTAATAAATAATAATACAAGAATAAACTCTGTTTCGTGTACTCATAACCGTAAATCTACATTTGCCACACCCTGTAGGTTATTGGTGGTGGTTGTAAAGCTAAGAATGGATGAGATCATCTAAAGGAATCACAGAATAAGAAGACAGATGGGTCCAGGGTTGAACCCTAAGGAATACCAGTGTCAGAAGAGTTCAGATAGAGAGGCATCCATAACACACAACACAATATACCGATGATGTACTATAGAATCATACCCTCGAAACTTGTATAATCTTGTTAACCAATGTCAACCCAATAAATATAATAAAATTTTTAAAAAAGGAAATCTGATGAGTGGTCAAAGAGGAATAGGAGTAGAACTAAGAGAAAGTCCAATATTTTATGGAAGACAATTTTATGGATTAAAATTTCAAGAAGTGGGGATTCAACCCTGCTTTGGTAGTATTGACAGCTAATAGAAATTTAATTTAACAACAAATTGAGATCATTGTGTCCTTGGCAAAATAGAATTCAATAGAATTGTGGAAGCAGAAACAGGTCTGGAATTGTATGATAAGTAAAAATATGGAGAGAGGAAAATATATGTTACTTCTTCTAAAAGGTAGATTAAAAAGAGGAGAGACAGGGACATATCTGGGGGATGAATCAGGGCTAAAAAATGCATATTCACAAACAATAATTAATATTGTTTAAAGTTATAAGAGATAAAAAATATGGTGATAAAATCCACTAAAATAAAACTTTTACATATGGAATCATCATTTATTCCAATAATGTATGTTTTTCTTTTTCTTTTGTTTACCTTTAACCTACATCAATTCTAATATTCAAAGAAAATGCTAACTTTTGTTTTAGAGTATATTTCATATTTTTAAGGTAATATATTCTTGACAGGTGCTTATAATACTACTATAAAAAAGTAATTTTGCCACTGCACAATTTTTCTAACATGAAATAGCCATGATAATGTTTTAAAAAACTTTAAATCAAGAAAATATTTCCACAAAGCTCATGTTTATCCAACCTTAAAATCATTAAAAAATAATGTTCAAATATTATGCTTATTTTAACCATTTATATAATGAATACCACAGTAGGGTATGCTGAACACTAACAAATTTTAAACTGCTATCAAAGCAAATCAAATTCTAGTCAGTATTCAAACAATAATAAAAGCTAAAGAAAAATCAATTGAGTAGTGACTTCATACCCTATATATCACTTTTAGTAATTCTTAAATCCTATAATGTTTTATTTCTGAAGTCTTTCTGTGGTTTCATTATAGGTCTATGGCCTGATTCTGCATATCCTTTGATAGTAGAATATATTATCTAAAGGTGTTTCTGGATGAATTTTCTAATGAATAGCAAATATCTTAGCTCTATCAATATTGATCTATATATATATAAAAAGCCAGAGGCTGTAACTCTGTCACAACCATAACATCCTAATGACTGGTCGCTATGACACCCACTATGGCCAGTGAATCAGCCTGATCTGGGCCGGATTGCCCGCAACACCCCAATCGGGTGGCCAGGCTCCGATCAATAAGTGGCAGTAGTGACTGGCAAGTGGGCAGAAGACAGAACTCTTGGTCCCTCCCCGCTGGCCCGCAGGCTCCAATTGATCTGGGGATGGCTAACGAGGGAATAGGGGTGAGTGACATGGCAGGGACTGGTGAGCGGGTGGAAGGCAGACCTTTAGGTCCCTCCTCCTGGCCCTCAGGCTCCAATTGATCAGGGAATGGCTAATGGGGGAACAGGGGTGAGTGGTGTGGCAGGGACTGGTGAGTGGGTGGAAGGCAGATCTCTTGGTCCTTCCACTCAGCCCTCTTGCTCCAATCGATCGGTGGTGGTGGCAGGGAGGAACTGAGGACTGGCAAATGGGCAGAACATGGCCCTGATCGCAGGCTAGGCCTAGGGACCCTAACTGTGCACAATTTTGTGCACTGGGCCTCTAGTTTATAATAAAGTCCCTTGTGCTCAAATGTACTTTATTATAATATGTGGTCATTGTCATGGAACATGTAACAGGTTACTTATATTCAGTATATTCAAAGCCACTACTTTAAAGGTGAAAATTAATGAATGTTTCCACTAACTCTCTGTGTGTATGTGTCTGTATAAGTATTTGTATGTATTGTATTTATATATATATATATATATATATATATATATGTATATATATATATATATATACATCTGTGTTTAATACATATATATGAAAAGGACTAGGTAAGTTGAAATTAATAAAATGTCTAAAATGCACATTACATACATCCTCCACAAGCATAGGGAATGATAAAAGTTATACAAATTAATTTCAATTTAATTAATTAATTAAATTTAAAAAGGATTTGTCTTAAATTATAAACAAAATGTTTCCCCCTCAGTTCCTACATCTTTATATTCCTTTTTTGGTATTTTATCCACAGCCATTCTACATTAGGAAGCCTCCTTTCTTAGAAATAAATATTTTCAGTTCTTGGCTTACTAAATCAGAAACTCTCAGAATAAGGCCTGGAATCTGCATGTTTGTCATCTTCATTTTTTTTTTTCTGGTAACATTCATGTAGATATATTTTACATGGCTTTAACAATGTTGCCCAACAAATTTATTTGAATGGACTTATTTTTATCACCTTGGTTATAGTATTCTATATTTCAGATTCCAAACACCATATATAAATAAAAAAAATTATAATGTCAACTACTTCCTTGAATTGTTCATTCTAGCCTGACTTGAATTGAAAGAGCATATTCACCCAGTCACTCAATTGTGTTTGTTGAGTGCCCATCATATGTAGACATTGATCCAGGTGCTTGGAAATTGAGTGGTGAACAAAGCAAAGTCTTGGCCTTGAGGAAATATGCTGGATTATAAGGAAAAGAAACAACATAAGTGTATTTGTAACATTTTAGAAGTTTCTCTATTGATTGATTTTCATTTCACTAAAGAGAACCCATGTTGTCTTGCAGTTTCCGAATTAATGTTTTTGATAAAAAGTGGTACAAATTTTCCTCCTCTGGATAATCTAAGTCTGTAAGTCAATAATGTTATATACTTAAGCATAGATTTTTTTTTTAGCTGAAGTGGTCTGTAAAACTCTTCATAATTATAAATATGAATTATTTAATTTCTCTCCCCTCCCCTTCCCTCCCCTCCCCTTCCCTCCCCTCCCCTCCCCTCCCCTCCCCTCCCCTTCCCTTCCCTTTCCTTCCTTCCTTCTCCAGATAATTGGATATATGTCTCTAGTCTGAGTTGAGAGGTTGTTGCAAGGGAAAAGAACTGTAACTAGACTAAATAATTATGTTTTGTAAATATTTTTAAATAATTTAGTATAATTTTTCATAACATTGTATGGTATAAAATTTAGTGAATTAGAATAGCCTAAAGTTTTAAAAATAATTACTGAGAAATTACTTCATTTGGAGTGTACACTGAGAAAGACAGAGAAAGATATCTTTCTTTTTATATTTAATTTACTGTATAATTAAAACATATTCAATATTAAATTTATAAATTTGAGGAAAATTTGCATTTCCTATGTAAGCCTTCCACTTTTCTCATTAGGTAATGTCTATCTATGATTCATTTCAATAACAATAAAATGATACTAGGTTCATAATAAACCCAGATGTAAAATTGAAATCTTTTACTGTAACAGGCAAAAATTTTTTTACTTCTCAAGAGACAAAAACCAAGGTCAAAGGTAGAATTTTATTTCCTTTTAAGTGTATGAGCTTTAAGGATAAAAGAGTATCTTTTCATCTAGTGGAGAAAAACATAGCAGGAGATCAAATAAAACAGGACTAATTGGATCCTATTTTATTGCTTATTTTTAAAAAAATGTCCATAAAATCTTTAATTCCTTTCCTGAAAGAAGAGCACATGATATGGATTGAAAAATTGCTTGATCTTGATAGAAAATAATCTCTTAAGAAATGGAAGTACAGTAACATGTATTATAAATGAAAATTTTTGCTGAAACCATTATATACATGCATACTTAAAAGAGGTCCTGCTTATTAATAGGCTCCTATTAAACCTGTAAAAATATTATGAGATCTGTTAACCTTGGTTTATGTCTTTCCTTTAGAAGAGAAGCATGCTTGCTTCATGGTTTTGTAAGTCAAATATGCAAGGTTTAAATAGACAAATGTGCAAGATGTCAGACTTTTTCCTTACTGTTCACTAATTCACAATGTCTGCTGATGAAACTGGGCTACAGCATCCTTTGTGATTGGATTATGAGGGTGAAGAGCCTGTAGGCCATACACCTGGTAGAAAAACTGAAAAGCCAGATTTCCCCCTATACTAGTATTAATTTAAAATTTAAAGCAAAACAAATCAAAAGAAAATTGAAATAATTACTATTACTACTTAATTGCTATCAGCTAACCCTTGTTTGCATTTACTATGTCTAGTCAATTACTCTCCCAACAACCATGTGAGATATGTACTGAAACAAAATTTTTGGACTGGAACCCGGATTCTTTGTCTGTCGGAGTCGAAGAATGAATCCACGAACAGAAGGTGGTATAGCAAAGGTGGAGATTTATTGAAGAACAAGTACAGACTCCCACATGGGGAGAGGGAAAGAGTCCCACAGAATGGACTCCCAAGTAGGGAGGGGGTCCCACTGAGTTCCTTTTCCCTATGGCTTATAAAGGCTGCAGATCCTGGTGCCTTGATATCCCCTCTGATTGGTCACTATTCCCTTGGCTCAAAGGCTGAACCTCACAGGGGACATGTGAGGTCCACTCCCCCTCCTTCCTTATTGTTTTTCTATTCCCCCTGGGCCTTCTTCTTCTCCTTCTGGATGAAGGGCTTCCTTCTCTTTATTTTGTAAATATAGACCTTTTGCTGTTCCCAGCTCCCTCATTCTATGGAGATGTACCTGTTGCAGCTTTTCAGCTTCCCTATTCTATGGAAATATACCTTGTGCTGCTCTGCAGCCCTGTGCTTCCTCTATAGTCCCCTTAATTTCTAAAATTTCCTAAACCTGTCCTATTTTACCGCTAAAATTCCTGTTTCAGTACTATTATTATACAAGTTTTACACATGATACAATAAGCATAGAAATGTTAAGTAACTAGCCTAAGTTTACATATCTAATCAGTGGCAAAGTCAGGATTCAAACCAGATACCCTGCCTCTAAAGCTCCAATTGTAATTAAGCTATACAGCCCAGGTATTAATACTAACATTAAACTACAGGACACAATCACTATATGTTGAAATTAAATTAGCTTCTTCGTTGATTTTCTGATTCCCAAATTCTGGATAAATTCCTTTCTCTCATTGTTGGAAACCTTGCTTGTTCAGACAATTGTATAACAGCACTGGGAATTAGGAATGAGGTCAGAGAGTTGCCTAAGGAAATCAGAGTTGGGTAATATAAAATGCAAAACCATTTAGAAGAAGCAGAAATCTATTGATAATGTGGTGGCGATCATTGGTGTGTGGAGTATGTATGTGCATATGTGTGCACACACAGAGTGAGGCCGGATCATTCATAAACATTCAAATAAATGGGGAATTCTTTATATGGAATTATAATAATATCTTGTATACCTTATAGTAGCTCCTTAAAAAGATACTTTTAAATTACCTTATTTATTACTAAAGCACTAGGTAGAAATGAATTGGATAGATATGTTCATATTTTTATTATGTGGTCCACATTGAATAAGGGTATTTTAATCTATGTTGTAAAATATCTCAGGTTAAAAATAAAGTATGAGTCATCTGCTATGATGGTATATTGAGCAGCTAAAAATCACAGTGCTTTTAAAACATTCTTCTGTGTCAATTTTACCAAGTCATTCATACATAATTGAAAAGAAATTGCTTTTTATAGGATTTCACATAATAACTGATAATTATATGACTTTGAGGTATCAAAACTCAACCTCATAGTAATCATCACAAAAAATGTCTTCTTCGAAATGTAAAGATCTTTAAATATTCAGAAATGGCCAAGACAATAGAAATGTGTGTGTGTGTGTGTGTGTGTGTGTGTAAGAAACTATATTGTGAGTTATATGTATTTTTTAAATAATTTATACTGATAATTATAAAAAATGTAGACAATTGATCACTTCATATTTTGCCTCAACATTGCTTCTCTTTTAGAAATATAATTAGAGTTGTACAAATGCATAAAAATATGAACAAGAAAAATGTTTATTCTTATGAATTATACTGGTAAAAAAGTTTAATACTGTGAAATATTTTAATTTTATATAGAGTTCTTATATGGTGAATATACAAAATTGAATGATACATTAGAAATATATGAAATTTGAGTTTAGTTGTTTGTTTTAATTATTCTTTCAATTGTAAACAATTATATAGTTTTGTAAATCTCAAAATTTAACTGGCTTAAAACAACAGCATTTATTACCTTAGAACATATGTGGATAGGGATTTGGTGCAATTTATCTGGGTTCTCAGACTCAAGATCTCTCACAAAGCTTCAATCTACTAGTAAGTATTAGCTCAGGCTGTGGTCATCTCAGGCTCAAATATGGGAGGAAGGGCCTCTAAGTTCACATACATGAGCTCAGCAAGCTGCAGTTCCTGGCTGGTTGTGGGCATGAGGCATTCATTTCCTGCCACAGGGACCTCTCCATAGGGATATTCACAATGTGTCAGCTTATCCAGAGGGTTCTGACAGAGAAAGATATATAGACATGTCACAGGTTTTTGTAATCTAATCTCAAAAATGACATCTCAACATTTTTGCCATATTTTAATTAGGTCCAGCTCACACACACAAGGGGAGAACATTACACAAGGGCATAAATTCCAGGAGTGAGAGCCTTCCAACCACAGTTTCCAAAGGCATCTTAAACAATATTGTAAAATAAATGAGATGTATCTTTTTCTTTTTTTTTTTTTTTTTTGATAATTTTCATTCTTATAGAATGTCTCACTGGATGTTATCTCTGGTCTGAAATTATAGTTTTCTTTCCATGATTCATTGAAATTATAGTTTTCTTTCCATGATTCATTAAAGTTTGTTTTGAGCTATTATGTATCAACTAGAGGCCCAATACACGCTGGCACTGACTTCCCTCCGGCACCCAGGACCTGGGCTACTTTGCTCTGGCTGCTGCTGGCACCCGGGACCCAGGCAGTTTTCTCTGGCTGCTGCCGGCACCCGGGACCCGGGCTGCTTCACTCTGGCCACCACCACCACCCACCGGACTCGGGCTGAGGTGGTCAATGCCACCTTATGGCGACCGGTCGTTTGGTCATTTTGGTCATGACGCCACTTGACCTTTTATTATTATGACTAGAGGCCCAGTACATGAAAATTCATGCACTGGAGGCGGGGTCCCTCAGCCCAGCCTGCCCCCTTTCACAGTCCAGGAGCCCTCAGGGGTGGGAGGTGACCCAGCGATCAGGGGAAGGCAATGCTCCATCACACCTCTGCTGCTGCCACTGCCAGCAGCGCAAGCCTCAGCCGGCCCTGGTTACCTGTGCCTCAGACGGCCCTGGGTGGCTGGGCAGCCGCCATTTGAGGTTTGCCTGCACCTCATTGCTGCCATATTTGAGGGCAGGGAAGTCAATTAGCATATTCCCTCCTTATTGCCTGTGGGCGCCGCCCTCTTTGCGACGGTGTGAGGGTCAATTAGCATATTCCCTCTTTATTAGATAAGATAGGCATTCACTGAAGTTACCTTATTTCATGTGCAAAACATTTGGCAAATTCAAAGCAGAGAATAAAAGAATGAGAAACTTAATGTACTTCCTCCCAATGAATTTATACTGAAGGTGCTTAAAATTGGGTAGAATCGTTGAAATGATTTAGTTAGTGTTAGTGACTAATTACAATAAGTGTTTTAATAATGCCTACGGTTTCAATGACTTAGAAAAGAAGAATAATGTATATTGGGAAGATTTCAGATTCTAGGACTTGAAAGGGAATGCTTTCTGGCATAGGCCTTATGAAGGCCTTGCTTCCACCAGACAGGAAACTCCAACTACCTACTTCATGCATACTTCCATGGTTTGGGGTTTTTTGAATCAATGTATTTATTTGGAGCCTACAGAAAACCGTGACTTGTAGATAAATGTTAGCTAAGGGTATTAGAATTTATATGGAAAAAACACAAAGGATGATAATATAAGGCAATATATACATTAACATAAATAATTAGAAATTTAGTGGACAGCAGTCACAGTCTGATCAAGAGAGTGCTGTTTCAAATCTGAGGTATCTGTACAGTTCCTGTGATTCAAGCCAAGACTACTCTGGCTTACATTTTTATTATCCCCCTGTGGTTGGCTGAATCAGGATCCATCAAAAATGTTGTGGGTGACAAGGCCAGCAGGAGAGGATGCAGGTTGGGCTAAGGGACACTCCTCTGCCCCGTGTACGAATTTTGTGCACCGGGCCACTAGTATTTTAATAACTGTGTATAGTGTCAAAAGGATGCGAGATTTCTCAAAATGAGCACTTAGTAAGTTATGTAATGTCAAATCACTGGGGTATACACCTGAAACTAATATAAAAATGTATGTGAACTATAATTGAAAAATAAAAAATTATTTTTTAAAAATGAAGAAATGGAATCTGTGTGTATAAAATGATGTCTGACTGCTGGTTTAGGCACAATCTGAGACTGCTGACTCCCAACCGCTTGTCTGCCTGCCTGCCTGATTGCCCCTAACTGCTTCTGCCTGCCAGCCTGATCAACCCCTAACCACTCCCCTGCCAGCCCAATAGATGCCTAACTGCTCCCCTGCCATCCCGATTGTCCCCAACTGCCCTCCCCTGCCAGCCCAGTCCCCTGCTGGCCCGGCCCCCAACTGCCCTCCCCTGCAGGCCATCTTGTGATCACATGGGGGCAGCCATTTTGTTCAAGAGTGTGACAGTCAATTTGCACATTACCTCTTTATTATATAGGATTTTAACATGGTCTTGTGTAGCTCCTTGCTTGAGAATGTGGGGTTACTTGTCATCATAGCTTAGTTTTTGACCTTTGGGCCAAGCTAAATTAGAGAAAGTTTCTAGTTTCAATATTGGGTTATATATAGCTACTCTATTATTCATTCAGAATTCACAATTTAGTTTTGGGGATGCTAGAGGCAAAGGAATAAAACTAGTCTACTATTAAAAAGTAACTGTAACTCAGTTTGTTAGAGCACCATCCTGATATGCCAAGGTTGTGGGTCCTATCCCTGATCAGGGAACATGCAAGAGTCAAACAACGAATGCATAAATAGAGATTTGGTTGGTTTCTTGGAAACTTAATCAGATGAATAAAAGAAAGCAAGACTGTCTATACAACTTATATTGACTACTGAACATTCTTCCATTGACTAAATTTCCAGTTTGGAAAATTCTCAAATTATGCTATAGTCTCAATTAGTTTAGTAGCATAATATCAGTGCATGTTAGTATATGATTTTAGTCAGTTTCATTTCCTTTCATTTAGTAGTATTTTGAGAATGTGATGTTGATATTGCATTGATTCATATCAGAATCCTGGTAGTATAAATTCAAATGGAAATGCCCAGAAGAAAAATAGAGAAATTATGTCTTATTGCTATTTCTGGTTACCATTATAATCTTCATTAATCATTTAAATAACAGAAGAACTAGGAAATGAATTTTAAACATACTTTCTATGGTTTTAAATGTGGTAAATTTTTCCCCAAAGAAAAAAGCAATGCAAAGGGAATTAGTCTGAGCATCACTTACATTCAAGTTAGACTTCTTTCTGAAGTTTTTGCAAATCTGTTTTTAGATAGTGCTACTAATTGCTATTGTTTTCTAGTTCCTACTTCTTCCCCCAGCTCCATCTGATTCCTGCAGGGCTAGTATTTTTAAAATGAAGGTTTAGACATGAAATACTTAAAATGTAGGTGAAAAATCTCATACCAAATTTCTCTGAAAGTGTAAAGTTAATGAATTTGAAAATATTTTATCTGTTTGTTTGTTTGTTTTTTACCACCTTCTCATGACCACATTAGAAAATGAGAGATTAATTGCAGAACTTGTATGCATATATGCATAACCCATGGACACAGAAAACAGTGTGGTGAAGGCCCAGGGGAGGAGGGGGGCAGGCAGGTGCAATGTGGAGGGGGTCAATGGGAGGAAAAAGGAGACATGTGTAATACTTTCAACAATAAAGATAAATTTAAATAAATTATATATATATATATATGAATTGGCCTAATACCTAAAATTTAGTGAGAGATAGATAATATTTATTAGAAATATCATATATAAATATATGTTATTTGCTCTGTTTTTGTTTGCAGTTAACAAGCAATTCTTCCTTGCATTTATTTATAAAGCAAAATGATAAATGGCCTTAAGGTATAATATTCAGTGGAATTGCAGATAATAACAGTTGGAAAAGACAGACATATTTTATTCTTCTATTAAAATATCACATTAGGAAAATCTCCTTTATTTGTATTTTATTTTTTTGTTAATCCTTACATGAAGATATTTTTTCCCACTGATTTTTAGAGAGAGTGGAAGAGGGAGGGACAGGGAGAGAGAAAGAAACATGATGTGAGAGCGACACATCAATTGGTTGCCGCCTGTATGCACCAAACCGGGCCCTGGATCAAACCTACAACCTAGTGAGATGGGAATTTGGTGAGCCAACTCTCCTTATGGGTTCTTGTCCTGCGAAGTTTGAAGAATAAAATTCGCAAACTAAAAGACATTTTAGTAAAAATGTGGAAGATTATTGTAATTGTATACTAACTCCTCCTGGGAAGAGGTCACCAAAGGGGAACCCCCTGAGGAGGGGACTCCACATGGAGAAAACCTCTGTCTTTCTTTAAAATGGGAAAAAAGCAGTCCTCCAAGTCCCTTTGTCTCAGGCTTTATCTACTAGTATGCTGGTAGCTTCTTTGTCTGAACATCTCACTTTCTAATTGGACCCTTCCTTACTTTATGTCCCCTGTGCTCTCCTAATTGCCTACTTGCCGCCTCTGTCCTTATAGGGTATCAGTTCCAAAGTTTCAGAGCTCACCTGGTGCCCCCTCTTCTTTTCCCCTTATCTTGTAACATTCCTCTGTCCTCTGTGAATGTAAGATAAGCAATCTGGCTTGGAGCCATCTCCACCTGTTATGTATGTCTTCCTCCCCCATGGACTGCCTTTCCTGTCTCTAAAATTCCTTTCACTAGGTAAGTGCCCTTGACTGGGAATTGAATGCTTCAGTGAGCAGGCAGAAGCTCTAACCACTGATAAGCCGGCCATGTTAATCTCATTTATTTTTTTTTTTAACTGAGTGAATATTTTAAGTTATTACTTAATGAGTCAATAAAATCTGTTTTCTAAAAGAAGGGTAGGGTATTATATTTTCCTTGTTATTTAGTTGTATTTTGTGTTAAAAAGGGAAAGATCAAGCATTATTAATTAATTGGAGATTTCATTGTAAACTAAGATCACAGTAATTAAGCCTCTCTGACTCTCAACCAACAAAGGCTGATAGATATATCTCTCATAAATTATGTGTATTTAAGGTTATACCACTGATATTCTCTTTTAAGTGTTAGATGCTTCCTCTCAGTTGCTAGAGCACATTTCAAACAGGCTCAAAGCTGCCACCACGGTCCATAACCAGGTGATGCCAGATACACAATAAAAGGGGAATAAAATGTGTATAAGTTCCTGGTATGGATTTTATCCAATAAATAATTCTTATTCTAGAGCAAAATAATTGCTCAATTTTTAGAAGAAATAATAAAAATGATGTATTTTTAAATGACAGTGTAAAACTTATAACAATGTCATAGCAATACATGAAAATTATAGGGCTAATTGAGGAGGTAAAATACAAAACAGGATCTCTTGCCTTTGAGGGAAAACACAGAAATCTAATGGAGATTATAACCAAACTTAATCTATATCTGGGTCTTATGTACATGCATTCTAATGCATGTATGTTTAAACACATTATCCTATAATATGTGCCCATAACCTATCTTAATTTTATTCATGTGTAATCCAGTTTGTGCCAGGGCATGATTCCATGGATAATAATAGCTAATATTAATTTAAAATTTACTATAAGTTATCAATAGTAATTTTCCATGAACTTTCATAATATTCTAAGATCCTCCTAAGATCCTCCTAGTACCTACTAGGTCTAGGACATAGATTAACTTATTTTCTATGAGGAACATAATTGCCCAAGGTCACACAGTTAATAACTAGTGAAGCCAGGCTTGGTCCTGTTCTCTTGGTCTCTATAATATTTTTTCTTGCATGTGTTGCATCTTGCAGGTTTGAGCAGAATTGAAGTGCTGCTAGCTACCCCTCTGGCAGGGCCTCTTGGGACAGTGCTTATGTTATTTTGAAAAAAATATATGAACAGTTGTCTTGCCATTCAGAATTTCAATTTCTACAGTAAACTCAAAGATAATCAGCTTCTCAATGGCTGGTTTACAATAACAAAACCAATATATAGACATAATTCAAATCTGTTCACATAGAATAATGCACATGTCAGAGTGGTCCCAAGTACCAATGTCAGCCAAATCAGTTCATTCTTTCCCTGTAGAAGGAGTTCACAGGAAGCAAAATTCGACATTGATTTATTTAATTCCTTTAACTATTTTTGGTCATTCTTTGTGATAACTTCTGAGGATACAGAGATGACAAGTGCACCACTGAGTTGTTTGACCCTTAAGTACTTGGGAAAGATGAATGAGTAAAATGAAAATTATAAAATGGTGGACTAAGAGTCATGACAGAGTTAAGTTCAAGATGCTGTGAAAATAACAGTAAGTAGAACAATTACCCTCGCCTCAGAGACTCAAGGAAGTCTCCTAAAAGGTGGTAAAGCCTTTGGTAAGTTCCAAAGGGTGACTAAGATTTATCCAGAGGAGAGAGGTGACTTTCTAGGCAGAGGGAGCTGTGGTGCAAAAGCATAAATACTAAAACAAAAACAAACAAACAAACAAAAAACACAAAGAGGAGGTATAGAGTGTATTCTGATAGGAGAATAATATCTCTTTTAGGAAGTGTTGAAGGGTGAAATGAGAAAAATAGTTCAGAACTTTATAATGAAAGACCTTGCTATTTTTTCTTTCTAAGAAGAATGAGGACCTTATTAAGAAGTAACCTATACATATTTGCATTTGAAATACAACATTCTGGAACAGTGGTTCTCAAACTTTAACCTACATCAGACTCACTTGAAGGACTTGTTAAACAGTTTCTGGAGTAAGCAAATATCGGGGGAAACACTGCAAAGTATATTATTGTCTAACTACTAAGCAATAAATCCAAAACCAAAGATATATATATATATATATATATATATATATATATATATATATATGCGTTTCTATGTTTCCAGTGACACTGATGCTACTGTCTCCCCCAGCTTAGGGTTGAGAGTGGAAAAATAACTGAAAAAATAACTCACAAAAGACATTATTTTGGAGAAAACCAGGGATGGGGAAAAAATAAAAAGAGGCTTTGAACTAAGGTAGTAAATGCAATGGCTATTGAAAAAAGGGAATAGATAGGCTGAGCAGATATTTCTAAGGTAAAATTGACTAGCTTGGTGTGGCGGATGGATACCAGATTGAGAGAAGACTATTGACCTCCAGAAATCTACCATAGTTACTGTGTCTTGGAAATAACAGCAGGAAAAAGTGTTGGAGGATGAAATTGGATGGGAACAGTTGGCCATAGAATGGCAGAGGAGAGGAGATGATGTCTGATTTGGATATATGGAGTTTGAGATAACAAGGAAATCTTGATGTGTGAAAGTTGGCAAGGAGGAACTGAATGAGACTAAGTCAGGATTTAGCAAAAAGCTGCCTTTATCAGCCATATGGGACAGACAGTCATGGAAGAAAATAGACAAGATAAAAGCAGTTCAAAAATTTCATAAAGGGCCCAAACCGGTTTGGCTCAGTGGATAGAGCGTCGGCCTGCGGACTGAAAGGTCCCAGGTTCGATTCCGGTCAAGGGCATGTACCTTGGTTGCGGGCACATCCCCAGTGGGAGGTGTGCAGGAGGCAGTTGATTGATGTTTCTCTCTCATCGATGTTTCTGACTCTCTATCTCTCTCCCTTCCTCTCTGTAAAAAATTAATAAAATATATTTTAAAAAATTTCATAAAGGAAAGTGCTTCAAAGAGAAAAAAAAATGAGCCTTAAATCTGGTACTTTCTTCAGAAAACCCTACTCCATGGTTCACTGACACAATTGTGTCTTTGATAGATATTAGATTGCCTTTTTAGGTTTGGATTTGAGGTGAATATTTAGAAATTAGAAATATATAGCAAAAAATCTTTGGAATTTTACTTTTTTTGCTAAATCCAATAGCACTAACTCTCATATCCATAGATCAAAGAAGGATATTCTCTTTTCTACCAGAAAAAAATCTGTGTCTTGGAAATACCATTGCAATTTCATTCATATACACATATCAAATGAGTACGTTTTCTCTCAAGTTGCTATGTGGCATGCCAAGAACCCCCCCCCCCACCCCTTTATATACCTCAGTTTATGCAAGAGAGCACATTGTTAACAATGATTGCCTGTGGAGTCGGCCTGTCTACATTTGAACACCTACTAACTGTATGATCTTTGTCAAATTATTTAAACTCTTAAAGATTCAGTTTCATCATCTTGAAAATGGTGAGAATAATACCAGGTCAAAGAGCTAGGATGCTATTTCGTGAAGCAATAGAGCTCAGTGTGATGACTAGTACAGTAAATCCTCAATAAATGTTAGTTATTATGTTACCCAGCCAAGTTCACAGGACAAACTTACCCAATATGCGTTCAAAAATGAAGTAAAATTCTGGCAACATGAAATACTCAAACTTGGTTTCACTCTATAAAATGTATCCCCACAATCCCTGCTATAATTTTAACACTTATTTCTCAAAATTCTTCCTCATGTCATTCTGCAGATTGACATACTCTTGTCAGAGAGCATGTCATAACGCCTGCATTCCATGCCCCAGATTGGGTGTGGCAACTTACACTTTCTATGCATTCACTATATGCTTGTTGACTAAATTGTCTGTGCCATTCTGAGTCTGTACTAAACTCTAACCCTTTGAAAGCTGTGACCTTGACTTATTCATCATCATGTTCTCGCTGTCCAGCAGCGCCTCCGTCACAACAGAGGCTCAATCATTCTTTTTTTGAAGGCATTAATTATGTGGTTCAAGGAAAATTCAGATTTGGGCTGGAATATGTTCAAAGTAAAAGTCTAGTCATTTAAAAAAAAAACCCAACTAATGACTATATAGGGCTCCTTCTGGCTTCCATAGGAAAGATGATTTCTAAAATTGGTTGTGTGTGCTTCCTCCTTTTTCTCTGCCTCCCTGTAAAGTAGCCAAGGCAACTAACAGCTTAAATCTGGTAGAGTAGAAAGATGCCTTATCAACAAACTCAGTTTTATTATTTGGATGCTTGCCTCAAGGAGCTGTGATGAAAGACAGTTTCTGTTAAGCATTGTGTGAAAAAACTGAATGATTTAAAAAAAATACTGTCTTTTACTCATTCCCAGTGCTGTGAAACTACTTACCATGAGATGATACATAAAAATAGTGACTTTAGTTTAATATATTTGAACTCTTTATCAATACTAAGCATTTTAAGCATTGGTTTATTCATTGTATAATGATTAAGTTATCAAGTCTTTAATCTGTAGTAATAACCACATTTTGCCAGAAAATAAATTTAATGTATTGTTTATTGCCTATTGAATTATTTTGTGCATTTTCCTTCTTATGAACTGGAAATCCTGGGATATATAAAATGTATTTCCTCAAGAGGAGACAATACAGAGTTGAGTGCATTTTCCTTTAGGAGGATATCTCATTAGTGAAGCATAATGAAATAGAAAGTACACTGGGCTTGAAGTTAGAGCACTTGGGATTTTGAAGTCTCTTTCCAGCATTCCCCAGCTATGTGATCCCAGGCAAGTCATTCATTAGTTTGTTCATTCAGGCATTCTATAAAGATTTGTTGTGCAGACACTATAGCCATGAGCCCTGCTTTCAAAATGATACATTTACACAAAAGTGAGAAATACTTCACCATTTACATAATCTGAGCCTCAGCTTTTTTATGTGTAAACATGGTGTTATGTGCTTCATTCATTTATTCAGTCATTCATTCATTCAAAAAGTATTTACTGAGCTTCCATTATGTGGCAGGCTGTTCTAGAGGCTGTTGTTCCCCTTTGCTGGACTCTTCACAATATTGTTCTTTTGCCTTATTACTTCTTTGGGCTTAAGGGTGGTTGTGATCTCTGGCTGTTGCTAGCCCATGTGACTCAACTTTCTTCTCAATTCACTAAGCCATCCATACTTCTATAAAATATCCTTTTATTAAACCTTCTTTTATAGTGTTTTTTGAGTTTGCGATTTATTTCTAGGTGAAACCTTCACTGATTTAGACAGTTCGTTAGGGAAAATTTGTCTGAGATTTTGATACTTAAACTTAGAGATCTGAATGAAGTTAGTGAGTTAACTAGGAGGCTCTCTAAGGAATAAGCATACTAAACAGCAGGAAAAGCATGTGCAAAGGCCCTGAGATAGGAGCCATATTTGGACTGTTTGTGAAACAGCAATGCAGCCAATGATACTGGTGGCATGAAGTGAGGGGGGTTAATGGTGAAAAAGAAATCAATGTTATGGCCAACGCCAGATCACCAAAGGGCATTGCTAGACATAGTAATAAGTTTGTCTTTTATTTTAAGAATAATGGGGCATGGCTGGTGTGGCTCAGTAGTTAAATGTGGACCTATGAACCAGGAGTTCGAGGTTCAAGTCCTGGTTGGGGCATATGCCTGGGCTGTGGGCTTGATCCCCAGTGGGAGATGTGCAGGAGGCAACCAATCAATGCTTCTCTCTCATCATTGATGTTTCCATATCCTTCCCTCTCTCCTTGATTCCTCTCTGAAATCACAAGGGATTAGGATGGTGTGAATATAGGTGGTAAGAAATAGTCAAATTCAAGGCATATTTTAGAGATAAAATTGGCAGGATTTGATGATGAATTTGGAGCTGAGAAACTAGGTGAGTGATAATGTCAAGATGGACAACAATGGACAAGAACCTAATTTGGAAATGTTCAGGTGGAAATCAAGCTTGATTTTGCAAGTGAAGATTGGAGTAGGCATTGTGGATCTCACAGGAGAAGTTAAGGCTGAAATGAATTCACAATTCATCAACATACATGGTATTTAAAGCCATGCTATTAAATCAATTGATCTAGAGGGTGAAACTAAATTGAAAACAAGAGAAAAATAGTATATCAAGGAGGATGGAGTGGTTCACTGTGTCAAGTGTGGCTTAGAGATCAAGAAAAATGATAATGGAGCAGTGAAAATTGATTCAGTCAACTTGGTATCATTGGCAACTGTGATAAAAAAGGTCACAATGATGTAGTGGGGACAGCAACCTGCTTCAAGAGAAATGGGAGATGAGGAGTAGTTTCAGGAATTTTTCGACAAAAAGGGATGAGAGAAATACTTAATTTTGATATTTTGAGTATATGAATTGTGAAAACTTCTCTACAAACATAAAATACCTCATCAAATAATTTTAAAGGCTTTAAAAACAAATTTTGAAACGACCCTTTAATACAGTTCCTCCTGCTTCAAGAGAAATGGGAGATGAGGAGTAGTTTCAGGAATTTTTCGACAAAAAGGGATGAGAGAAATGCTTAATGTAAATATATGATATACTATATGTGTTTTCCAATGGTCGCGACCCACAGGTTGAGAACCGCTGTAAAAGGCTTTGAAACAAATTTTGAAAACAAGCATTCAATAAAAATGATTGGTATTTTACTATTTTATACAATGTACTGATACACTTTCATAGAATGTCTAATGCACTAAAATGTACTCTATATTGAAATATAATCACTTTCCCCCAAAGAATTTCTAAAATAGTCCCAAATTATAAATATACATAAATCAAATTTTAAAATACTCCTAGCTGGTAACAATATTGTTATGCTTCAAGTATCTTCATATTATATAAAGTTATTTTTTTGGAAGAGTAATGCTTGAAAACTTGATATAAAGTCTAAATTGACTATCAGGTTTAAAGATGTTCTGGGTCTTGGGGCATGTGCAATGTCATATTCAATTGACTATTTATAATTTTCTTTTCATAATTTTTAATGTATTTGACATCCAAACTATTTGAACATTTTTTTTCTTGACCATAACTCTTCAGAAATAAAAATAAGGATCCAGCAATAGCCTTGAAAGAGACCTCAAATTCCAATATCCTCTTCCCACCTCTACACAGAGGAAGCAGGACTTACATCTAAGCTTAATGACTTGCACTGAAAACCACATGATTATTCCCCATAGCTCCATCATTCAAATTGTCTGTCAAGGGAAAAATATGTTAACTATTGGCACACAGATCATAGGGAGGGGGTACGGATGGAAAACCAACAGTATCAGTTCAGCATAATGTGGAGTTTATTTTAAACCTGTGCTGAGCTGTTACCCAGGCCTCAGGATGCCCTCAAATCTCACTCTACTTGTAGCTCTGACACTGATTGCCTCGCTCCATCAGCAGGTCAACCTTCCAAAGCTTTAAGACTTCTGATTCACAGGTCAGCCTTGGATGACCAGGTTTCCATCCCAGGAACAGAGCTGCCCAATAATAACAGAGGCGGACTCTACACAGTTCGTGTCAAGGGCTGGTAACAATCTCACTTAGGTATTTGACACCTTGGAGAGAGAAGTGAAACTTTCATTACCGGAAATTTATTTTCAAGAAATAAAGTTGATTATATAATTAATAGGTCCTAGTTTGTTGTTTTTTTCTGGGAAGCTGATAACAAGTCATATAGCAGAGGCTATATATTATTAGTATTAAGCAGCAAGCAGTCTGTGAGCATGCAGGCAAGTGCCAGGTTGTCTTGTCACACTTCTATAAATTTGACTTCTATAAAGGAGACAATGAATCCAAATAGATTTTTTAAGATTTTATTGCATATACAGCATAAACAAAGGCATGTTGGCATCAGCTCTCCATGTCCTTGGAAGAGCTAGGACTAGGGTGAGCCAAGTAAAGGACTTAGGGCACAAAGTTTAAGGAGTCCCTCACTTCCAGAATTGTGTAACTGCCAAACCTGCCCTCGCAGGACTCTAATAATGAGGTTGCTAGGGCACAACATTGCAGGAGATACTAAATCTCAGGGTCCTGCCAGTGCAGGGTCAGCACTTGTGTGACACTCAGAATGAGTGCCTCCTTAAATTTTACACCTTCAGCACATCACTTGCCTCACTCTAATTCTGGCGCTGGTCCCTAGTTCCACAGCACTACTCTGAATTGGATGGGTCAGATAGTGAACAATATGAGCAGGGGAGTTGCTCTGTTGGCAAGAGCTAATTCCATATTGCACCCAGGCAGTTTTATAGACTACAGATGGATCTGGTTTGGAGAAAAGTGAGGTGTAAAGTACCATGCCTCATTGGTGCCAGGGAGGAGAATGATAGACAGCCACGTGGAGGCTCTTCATAAGACCATCTACCTTGTCATGTTCTTGGGTGGCTCACAGGGGGTTCCACCAGCCTATGGTATAGCCTTGCTTTGTAGATATGTGCAAAGTCACCAGGATGCCAGGGTGAAGCTGTTCCTTTACAACTAGTGTTAAAAACACAGGTTGGGCGTCATGCAAATAGCTGTGTGATACTAGTTAAATTATATAAACTCAACCTTTAAGTGAGAAAAGAAATAACTAACTTATCTATACTAATAAAAAGGTAATATGCTAATTAGACTGGACATCTTCTGGATGTCCTTCTGGACAAAGCCACAGTGGCAGGGGCCTAGGCAGAGGTGGTTAGGGAGTGATCAGGCCAGCAGGGGGGAGCAGTTAGGGGGCAAGTAGGTCGGCATGGGAGGGCAGAGATGTGGCAATCAGACTGGCAGGGGAGGGCAATTAGGGGGCAATCAGGCTGGCAGGGGAGGGCAGTTAGGGGTGATCAGGCTGGCAGGGGAGGGCAGTTAGGGACGATCAGGCCAGCAGGAGAGCAGCTAGGGGGCAATCAGGCAGGCAGGCAGGCGAGCAGTTAGGATCCAGTGGTCCCAGCTTGGGAGAGGAATTGGGCCTAAACCGGCAGTAGGACATCCCCTGAGGGGTCCTGGATTGAAGAGGGTGCAGGCCGGGCTGAATTTCATGCACCAGGCCTCTAAGGTTATCATAAGAAACATTTGAACCTTTGAAGAATTTGTGTGAGTTTATTTGAGCCAAACTGTTTGACAGTTTCTGGGAAACAGAATCTCAAGGAATTGAGATAAGGCTCCTGGGAATGACAGTTTTGCACCTTGTTTTATACCAGTGGTTTCTCAACCTTCCTAATGCCATGACCCTTTAATACAGTTCCTCATGTTGTGGTGACCCCCAACCATAAAATTATTTTCATTGCTACTTCATAACTGTATTTTTGCTACTGTTATGAATCGTAATGTAAATATCTGATATGCAGGATGTATTTTCATTGTTACAAATTGAACATAATTAAAGCATATTGATTAATCACAAAAACAATATGTAATTATATATGTGTTTTCCGATGGTCTTTGGCGACCCCTGTGAAAGGGTCATTCGACCCCCAAAGGGGTCGCGACCCACAGGTTGAGAACCACTGTTTTACACATTACAATCAAAAGAAGAAATGTAAGCGGGTTACATGAAATCCATTGGTGATAGATTAGGGAGGTGGCGAAAAAGCAAAGGAGGTGGAAACCTCTGGGACTGGATAAAAAGTAAAATGATAGACACATACTTCTTTTACATAGGTGGGTACAGGATAGTTAAGGGTCAACACTTAACACGATAACAATAACAGATAACAATAACAATGAGGGAATTTATGGTTTCTGCCCCAGTGCATTGGTTGTGCTTTGAAGAGTCCAGAAAAAGGGAAGTTACCCTGACACTCCAAAGGTATGTTATAGTAGATGCAAAAAGGACAATAGGCTCAGTTGAGGTCAAGGTTGATCTTTGTCAGGGAAGGTACCAGCCTAGAATATTACTACCTACCATAGACTGCATTTTAATTAAGAAAGTTTTAATTTCAGACCATCCTTTGTGGTTACTTTATGTCTCTGAGTTTGCAAGGCTACTCCATAGGCCCCCCTGAGCTTGTCAGGTTAGCATGTGGGTCCTTTTCGTCCACACTTATAAGCTGCTATAACCACATTATAAAGTTGTTTATAATGTGTATAAAGCATTTAAAGAGAGTGCCTGGAATGTAAATGTTCAATAAGTGGTAGCTAGTTTACAGCTATTAAATCTAAAGCATGAAGTATAATAGAGTTAATAAATTCTGTAACAGTAAAAAATCAAAGTTTGTTTTAAATTTTTTAATCAAATAAATATTACTACAGTAGTTAGTTTAAAAGTTTTCTAGGATATCAATGTATTTACTTTTTGATGTCCCCTTTGGTTGCTATCTATATAAAAATATATTTAAAAAACTTAAAAAAATCTATCTAAACAAGATAGATACATTTGTCAAGGGTTTTGGTTATATTTTATAGGTAAAATATTTAATAACCATAAAAAAATTTACTCACTTTTAATTATGTTCAGAGCATCTCAAAATAATTATTTAACCTATTAATTTTACCACAAAAAAGCACTTATCCACACTTATGCTCATTCATACCTGAATTTTTTTTTATTGAGAGATGAAACATGCTTAACAGGATGTCTATCCAAGTAGGGTACTCTTTTTCAACTTATGCTCAAAGTAGAACATAAGCTCAAAAAAGTTTTTCAATTAAACAAGTGAATTGACTAAAAATGTACATCTATACTCTGTTTACAGCCATGAGTTCAGCGTTTGCTTTAATTCAACATGTTAAAAACCATAAATATCAATGCATTTCTATTTATTTTCTAAATTCTCATTTGCTTTATTTTTCTCAGTACCATATCTGTCATGAAAAGCTTAAGATTTTAGAAACCTGAAAATTTTCCCAGTTTATCTACGATAGCAAGAAATTCGTGATGGAACTTTTAACACTATGACAAAATGCATCAAATTGCTAAAGTACTTTTTAAAACTGAATCAATTTCTCTATTATCTCTGGTAATACAATCAGCAATTCTACTGTTAATTTAAGTTATATGCCTTTCTATGAAGAACAGAAGGTATTAACTCAAAATGCACTTATCATAATTTTCTTTCATTTTAAATGTACTCACAATAAACCTTTCATAGAAATAGAATTTGGAACTTTTTTTTTGTCATGGTCATAACAGGAAAATGGGTTGTGTGTTTTACTACCAAATCTTCTCAGTTCATCCCTTAAAACTCTGAAACATTTTTAAAAATTATATTATCTTTGGATTTATAAGGAATATTAATTTTGTTGGGCAACTTATGTATATGTTTTATACTTTGCTTTCAAGGACATAATTTTTTATACTTTGCTTTTAAGGACATAATTTACAGATGACTTAATAGAAATGCTAAAGAACATGCAGGTTCTAATAATGTAGGTGATTTGGTTGTTTATAGTGTGTATGGTATTGGAATAAAGAATTTTAACAGGATGGAGAGGGGGAACATTTTAAAAACAGACAGAACAATGCAGGAGTATTAATTAGGACCTTTTCATTTTTGAGAGCCAGAAATGATCTAAAGTTTGAAGGTAGGGAGAACATTTAGTATCAAACGTTGTTCATACAATAAAATTACGGACTTCGACTATACCATTATACTTTCCAGAACCTAAATTGCCTTAATTCTCTGGCAGGCTCTTACAACATTTGAAGCAATTTTTATAAGCTTTTTTATGGAGCTAGAGTCAGGGAGTAGGAGGGTTCCCCAAAGGAATGCTGGATAGGAAAACATATTATATACAATATATCCATTACAGAGAAGACAACTTAATTTTTTTGGCTAGCATCCCTTGTGATTTTCTTGTCATTTATGGCCCTAATAAAATATGCATGTAGAAATTCATCACCCACTGAGTTCCCATTTAGAATCAGCTTCTCCAAATGGAAACTTGCATTGCACCATCCCTTCCTTCTCCCCTGCCTTCAGTGTTTTCTTCACATGCTCATTTGAGCCCCATATTTGTTAAGATTCCCCATTTTTTGAGATAACCAGGGAAACGATGTGATTAAGTCCCAATGAACTGGTAACATAAATCTTCATGATATCAAGGTGTTGGCTGTTTCTCTGATCATAGGTATCTATTTTCTTCTTTCTATCTTTATTTCTCTTTCATTTGATTTTTTTAATACAATATTTCCCCAGGTTCCTCAACCCTATATATACGAGATGCAAACATATAAGAAGTGACCAGGATCACACAAAAGAAACTTTTTAGGAAATAGTGTAACTCTTCAAGGTAACCCCAAACTCCTGACAGCCTTTGAGCAGACAGTTTCTTGTTTGTTTGCTTTTTCATTTTGGAGGTGTGGGCCCATGATTTTAAAATCAAAACACTTGCAAACGTTAACATCCTGAGAGATTTTACTTTAAACCATGGACGGTTAGCTTCTTTTGGCAAAGTGGTATGATTAGAAACCCTAGAACCAAACTGCAATGGCCAGGCTGAGCTCTACTTGTCCCTGCAATATGCATGCTCTCCAGTGTGTCACAGCAGCACTCATTTCTCCATTGGCAATACGTTTGGCAATCAATCTACTCAGGCATGATCCTCTGGTTACTGACTCAAGATCAGAAATGATCCTTGTAAAAGAGTAGCTAATCTATCCCTATCTGTTTATAGTTTCATCTATGTATGAAACCGGAGGTCAACCGAGTCCAGTGCTCGTGCTACTACCCGTCACTATCCAGCCAAAACTCAGAGACTGGGGTTAGACCAGTGGTTCTCAACCTTGGCTGCACATTAGAATCACCTGGGAATCTTTTTAAAATCCTGATTTCTGGGCCTCATCCTCCGGAAATTCTGTTTCTTTGTTATGGGGTGGGGCCACAACATTAGTAACAAAGAAACAGGATTTCCGGAGTAAGGCCCCGAAATCAGGATTTTAAAAAGATTCCCAGGTGATTCTAATGTGCAGCCAAGGTTGAGAACCACTGGGTTATGTTATAAATGTGCTTAATATCAGATGCTGGAAATTTGGGAAGGTAACAGGTGAAAACCCTAACATCCGCCTTCCCTTTAAGCTTGTTAGGAATAAGCTTTTATAGGGGAATCAGGGGAAGAGAGTCTGGGTAAGGGTACAGAGGGGTTCTGAAATTTGAGTCCCTGTGGGGGTCCTGGGTCTTGATGAATGTCTTCATTACTGGTCCTCGGAACAGGATGGCCAGTGTCCTGAAACCGGTCAAGTGGAGATTGGGTGTGCATCATCCCAGTGTTTCTGAGACCTAATCCATCAGCCTCTGCATTCCTGGTGGCCAGGGCTGGATTAAAAGTCTCTGTTCTTGTCTGGCCAACTGAGAACTGCAACAAAATCTTAGCCAGAACATAAGGTTAAACACATACCATTGATGAATCAATAACTTACACATCCTGTTAGTAAAGGGGAGGGAAATGAAAGAGAAAGGAAGAGGAGGGAAAAAAAAGCAATACTATTTTCTTCTACCCTTGTATCCCTATCATAGAACAGATGGACTATGGGTGATTGAATCATTTCTATAGGTTCAGCATTTTCCATGGGATTAGTATTCTTGCAAATAATATACTGTATTATATTGAAGTTTCATTAATTTTTTTCATTTCCTTTCTTCACTTACTTTAGCTCCTCAGAGAACAAAACATCTGCTCTCCCACCTACAGCCTTTTTTTGTATAGTCAGGAACACTTCGTCTATTTATACTTTTTGTTTTTATAGATTGTACAGAGTTGGAAACAAATCTAAATTTTTAGATACAGGCTATTTGTGTAGTATTTGTATAGCAAGATGGTCTAAAAACAGAACAAATGTAGCTTAGTTGCCTAAGTTTGTAGCTTAAAGAAAATATTACACTGTGGGACTGGGAAGTTCTCCATGCTGTTGAGTAGCATTTTACAATCAACGCCTCTCCCCTTTTCAGGATATCGAATCCCTAACAGGAGGTCTGACTGGTTCTAAGGGGGCTGATCCACCGGTAAGTTAGCTTCTTCATTAAATTTAACTATTAACGAATTGAATTATGTACACACCACATCATCAGACGGTTACTTGCATACAGTGGTCATAGAGGTAACTTTTTGAAATATATAGTTATTGCAGAAACTAATACAAAAGTGTGAACTTGCCTTGTGGTGTCATTTGGTGTTTTAAAAAGTTTTAATAACTCATAAAATTCTTCTCCATCTATTGACTATAAAAATAAGAATAAAGGCTTCATTAGAATATGTAAATGCTTTTATGTCCTGCTAATGGATTATACCAAAAGTTAAAATCTTTTGGAACTTGAGAGTTTACTTTTCCAAATATGAGTGTATGATTTGGGTTGTAATATACTTTGTAATTATTTTTTCAGCCTATTTGATCAACACTATTGATTCGTGATATTGCTGTTTCTTTTCTACTTTACCTAGGAAGCCTCTAGAAATTTAGAAGAAATTTTCAAAAGTTTTAAAGAAATCATTTTGTTGTTTTTTGTTGTTGTTGTTTTTTCCATTGAGAAAGAGAGTGGCAGGGAGGGAGGAATGGAGAGAGGGAGGGAGGGAGAGAGCAAGGTGAAAGGATGTGAGAGGAATGGGAATTGAACCTTTGATCCTTTGGTGTGCAGGCTGACCTTGGAACCACTGAGCGAAATGAGCCAGGGCGAGAGAATTATCATTTTTGCTCAATAGTCTAGTTTTGGAACATTTTGGTTCTTTCTGTGATGTCTGGTTTCAGAAAACATTAATTAATATAACATTCCTGTGATTTCATGTTTGAAGGATAAACATGAACTCATGCTGTATGTCTGAAGTACTAAGATTCAATTTATTTCAGCAGTCAATGCAGTAATGGTATCACCATTTGCTTTTTTACTCAGCATTGTAAGATTTAATGTGGAACAAACAGAAACCAAAGTTATCAGTTTTTAGCTGGACTGCATGTAGGCATCCAGGTGAAGAACGTTATTACATTGAAACACCAGTGAGCTGTTAAAAAGATCACTTGTAGTTGTAGCTTCTCTTCTGTCTCCCTCTCATGTGTCTCATATTATCTAATCTTC
The DNA here is from genome assembly GCF_000147115.1 of Myotis lucifugus. Classification (NCBI taxonomy): domain Eukaryota; kingdom Metazoa; phylum Chordata; class Mammalia; order Chiroptera; family Vespertilionidae; genus Myotis; species Myotis lucifugus. The sequence goes on along the minus strand of NW_005871057.1, from coordinate 5,360,740 downwards.
ATCAAATTGCAGGAATTTTTAAAAATGTATTGTCTTCAGATAGTAGCTTATATTTAGTTCCTGAACCAATTAGATTTCAGTATAAGACAAGGTGAAATGTAAGTCAGCCCAGGAAGTATATTGTGACAGGATTTATGGCCATCCTTATGTGTAAGTAGTATAGGCCACGCTTATGTGATATAATTTCACCCTGCTGTCTTGCATAGTGTTTATACATAATCTAATGAACAAAATAAACTGATGAACAAAATCGATCCACGGACATAGAAGCATGGAATAGACTGTGGATTTCAGAAGGAAGGTGGGGGTGGATGGGTGGGTGGGAAGAGATGAACCAAAGAACTTGTATGCATATATGCATAACCCATGGACACAGACAAAAGGGTGGTGAAAGCCTGGGGTGGGACAATGGGGTGGGCTAGGAGGGGCGAAGGGGGGAGAGAAAGGGGACATATGTAATACTTTCAACAATAAAGATTTTAAAAAGTGAGATCGCTGGGTCAAATGGGAGTTCATTTTTAATTTTTTGAGGAAACTCCATATTGTTTTCCACAGTGGCTGTACCAGTCTGCATTCCCATTAGCAGTGTACTAGGGTTTCATTTTCTCCACATTCTCACCAGCACTTGTTATTTGTTGATGATAGCCATTTTGACAGATGTGAGGTGATACCTCATTGTCCTTTTAATTTGCATCTCTCTGATGATTACTGACTGAGCATTTTTTTCATGTCTCTTGGTCTTCTTTATGTCCACTTTGGAGGAGTGTCTATTTATGTCCTTTGCCCATTTTTAAATTGGATTGTTTGTCTTCCTTTTGTTAAGTTGTATGAATTCCTTATATATTTTGGATATTAACCCTTTATCAGATGTATCATTGCCAAATATGTTCTACCATGCACTGGGCTCTCATTTCACAAATGAAGGGGACATCTGTAATACTTTCAACAATAGAGATAAATAAATTTAAAAAGTTAAAAAAAAAAGAAAAGAAAAATAAATCCATTTCCTTCAATGTATCTTTCTCACCTGTTCATTGATTCTGGAAGAAGTATACAATTAAGATCAATCAGTTTTAAAACGATTTGTCTCTTGCTCAAAACAAAACTAAACACCTATCTTCTGCAAATAGTGATAGAACTCTTATCCATTATTTACATGTTAAAATAATTTTCTTTATCATGTCCTGTCAAGAAAGCATCTTTCTGCCTGGCCGGTGTGGTTCAGTGGTTGAGCGTCGAACTAGGAACCAGGAGTCACGGTTTGATTCCTGGTCAGGGTACATGCTCGTGTTGAGGGCTTGATCCCAAGTCGAGGGCACGTAGGAGTCAGCCAGTCAATGATTCTCTCTCATCATTGATGTTTCTCTTTCTCCCTCTCTCTTCCTCTCTGAAATCAATAAAAACATATTAACAAAAAAACCCCCAAAAACCAAAAAACATCTTTCCAAGCATAAATGATTGAGTGAGCATAAAGCCTAATTATTGGAAGCCCCTTGCAGGGGAAAAGGTCACAGACAGGCAAGATGGTGTTCTGAACTCAAACTTAACCAACTTCATTCCCATTCACTAAATGTGAAGTGCATATGTGTATGTATATTTACACATATGTATGTTTTTTTCTTTAGACATAATTTATAATATTGTGAAGATAGAGGTTCTCTCTTTGCTATGTCCTGCTATGATAATGGGTATTATATACTGCTACCTACAATGACTAAAATTCAATTACTGTGCTTACTTTATAACGTTTATAGAGTGGAGAACATAATGCATATTTCAGAGTACATAAGAGTTTAGGCAATCTGGGGGTGTGGTAGTAAAAGTACACATAACTTTAGTGTCTCCCATGGTGAAAGAACAAGCTGGGGTGTATTACTAGGAGCTATGTAATGACATAATTTGTAGTCCTCCCTAAAGCTTATGTAAAGTAGTCTTAAGTAAGAAGTTGAAATGATGATAGTATTCTAGGAGTTACTTCAATCATTTAAAAATAAGGCTTTTAATGAAGCTATTATTTTTGCCCCCAAGTTACAAAACTGAAGTCAGGTTAAATTATACATAACCTAAATCTATTTGAAGTTTTATATTTTTTTCTTTAAAACTGCCTTTCCAATAGTCATTTAAATCTCTTATCCATTTCTAAAATTGTGTCTTTTGTATAAATATTTACAGTGAATTTCTAAATCCTTTCTATGATGAAATTTTCATTGGTAAAAAAATGAAGGTTTTCTGATTTTTCATTCCTTGAACAGAATAAATAAAGTGCTGAAAGAATGCATAGCTGTGGACTTATTTCTTTACCAGTATAATGAAATCCCAGATACATATTTAAATGTTATATTTAAAAATTGCAAATTTTTCTGTGGATAGACATAAATATTACTTTTGAAGCACAAGAAAAAAGTGAATTTTTCACTTTTTAAAATACCAAGCATGTATAAAAGTTGTGTCAAATTTTGCAAATGTTATAAATAAATTTGTGTAATAATAAGAATAAATTTGAGGAACTCCAGAAATATAGTTTGCATTAATTAAGGCTATGTAGGTATTTTAAAACTTGAATTAGACTCAGTTTTAATGCTAATAATGAAAGAACCAGTCATTCGTGATTTTCAGGGGGGCAAGTCAAGTTTTCTAATGGTTTTCTTTTGAAAAGGATTTTTAAAAGCATGTTTTTAAATTCAGACCTTGGAAATTAGTTGCTGCAGCAAAAAGAACTTGCAGATTTTTCTAAATAACATAGTAATTATAGAAAAAAATTCTATCAGTAAGAAAAATATTAACTGTTAAATGTTAACTTAAAATTTTATTTGAAATATTATATTAGATATTCTACATTTGACATGTTTTTCATTTACAAAAATTGGATTACAGATTAACCTTCAGCATAAAAGCAGCATACATTTATATATAAAAATTAAGGGAAAGAGAATAGATAAATAAATCTAAAGGGTAAAATATCATTAAATAGAACTTTTAAAGAAATTCCCATAGTGTTTTAAATTTTAAATATTAACAATATTAAAATGTGAAAAACTTGTGAACTATAAGTTATCAGGGGTGTTTCACACGATTGTCATCCAGCCTTTAGAAAGCCAGGGTAAGGTCTAAGCCACTTAACTTCATATGGCCAAGAGGATTCTGGATACTGAAGCACTGAGTACAAGGTCTGAACATCATTCAACTGTACCCGCTGTACCTGGCATCTGGACAGCTGTGGCTATGCAGTTCCATGCGGAACCAGTAGTGTGACAGATTGTTTTCCTGTCTGGGGCTAGTGAGCCAGTGACATAGAGGTGTTAGCCAGCCCCTGGACAGGAGCCAGGACTTTTCCCAGACTGTGGGCAAGATTTAAGGTGGGATTTAGTAGCTCAGCTTGTTCACCAATACAGTATTACATTTATTTATGTAGACCCAAACAGACTAACATACACAATGAGAGGATTTTCTCTTTTATTTAATTTTATTAAATGTATTGGGTGACATTGGTAAATAAGATTATATGTTTCAACTGCAGTTCTGTAATACATCATTTATATATTGCAGTGTGTGTTCACGACCTAAATTCAATTCTCTTTTCATCACAATATATTTGACCCCCTTTACCCTTTTCTGCCTCCCCCTCCACCCCATACTCTGGTAACCATCATACTGTTGTCTATGTCTATGAGTTGTTTGTTTGTTTGTTGTTTTATGTTTTATATTCTACATGAGTAAAATCATAAGGTTCTTGTCTTTTTCTGTCTGTCTTATTTCACTTAACATGATATTCTCAAGATCCATTCACGTTGTCCCAAATGGCAGTGTTTCATCTTTTCTTATAGCTAAGCAGAATTCCATAGTATATATGTACCACATCTTTATCTAATCATCCACCAAAGGATATTCAATGTCTTGGCCACCATGAATAATGCTTCAGTGAACATAGGGGGTACATATATTTTTACTCATAGATGTCTTCAGTTTTTAAGACAGATACCCAGAAAAGGAATTGCTGTGTTATATGGTTGCTCTATTTTTAATTTTTTGAGGAAATTCCATACTGTTTTCCATAGTGGCTGTACAATTTCCATTCCCACCAGCAAAGTATGAGGGTTCCATTTTGTCCATAGCCTCTCCAACACTTGTTACTTCTAACACTCGACAACAGATTATAGCCATTTTAACAGGTCTGAAGTAGAATCTCACTGTGGCTTTCATTTGCATTTCCCTTATAGCTAATGGAATTGAGTATATTTCATGTATTGTCGGTCTTTCTATGTCTTCTTGGAAGAAATGTTTCAACAAAAATTAATAAAATAAAAAAGCAACTACTTGAATGGGAGAAAATATTTGCAGTAATACCTCTAATGAGAGGCTGATGTCCAAAATATGTAAAGAACTCATAACAGCTAAAAACAAAAAATCCAATTAAAAATGGGCAGAGGACCTGAGTTTCATTTGGTTTAAGAAACATTCTGATTATTAAATAGCTATTTGTTTTCTTATCATTTCTGTTTTGTTTTAAAGGTTAATAGAGACAAAATTTAATAAAGAGGAATGTGGGCCAAATCTTAGACAACATGAAACATTCCTGAACACATTGGTCCAAGGTGGGAGTGTGATATTTCAGAGTGCTTTTATGAGGTGTTTGAGTTAATTTCACCTCCTTACTTCATCTGGAATTTACAGCAAGATTGCCACTTGGGGTATGCAGTTCTCTTGTTTTCCTTTCTATTTTTTACCTTTGGAGTAATAAGATCTATAAATTTGCTTCCTTCAAAACTTGGTACTTTTTAATTGTTCTAAGTTTCCTTTATCCAAATGCTAATGGTTCTCTTTGTTTATAAAGTGTGTTTAAAAAGTGATTCTCTAATTCCTATCCTTGGGCTTGATATGCACAATGTCTTTAACATTCTACAGCTCCATTAATTTTTTTTCCCCACTGAGGAACCAGAATTGTACATTCCATATTTTCGTACTTTTTGTTCTCAATTTAATGGTCTTCCTGTTGGTTCTTAGCAATGTGAATAAACACTCCACAGAATTGAAAACAAATTGAATTTCCTGAGGGTGCTGTTTAGACCAGGTTATATATTTTTCAAATTGTAGATGATCTTAAAATTTAAAAGTCTCCAAAACTGATTTTAATTTGATTACTCAAAAAATGCCAATGTTCCACTCATCTGCTACAAAGAATAAAGGAATAAAGGAGGTTAATCTAAATCATGATCTAATTTAATATATTTTAACCTGAATGTTATGTTGCTATATTACTTACTTTTATTCTCCTATTTTTAGTCTGAATTCTGTGTATATTTCAGTGTATACTATGTACTAGACATTTGGTTAGGTTTTGGAAATACAAAGGCAAAATACAGTTTTATATTTCAGAATCTTGCAATATAGTGAAGTAGGGAGGTTAGTAAAAACCAATTACATATACTGTAAGCAAAGAATGAGATGAAAGTAAGAGGGTTATGTAATCCAATTGGTGGGAATGAAAAGTGGCTGGAAAATCAAGGAAGGTAAAGAAAAAGAAATAACTTGATAATTGCAGGATGAGTTGAAGTTTGCCAGCTGAGGAAGGTGGTGCATGGTATTTTAAGCAGAGGAAATAGTGTCTGCAAGGGCCAAAAAATGAGAAAATAACTTCGTGTGGATAGATTAAGAAGTAAGGAAGAGGATAGGAAGTAGGATGTTGTCAGGGCAAGAAATAAGACATTTCATGGAAGGAATTTGAACTCTATATTAAGGATCATGAGGACACATTAAAATTTTTTAAACAGGCGAATCATTTAATCAGCTCTCTCCTTTAGAAATATTTTCTTGGCTCTGGTTAGGGAGTGAGTTAGAGAAAAGACTAAAGCAGGGAGACCAGTGAAAACACTCTTACAGTCATGCAAAGCAGAGATGATGAAAATGATTATGGTAACTTTTTAGAGTATCTGTCCCACTATATTATAAAATGAACTGAGGATAATATCTCAGGAGAAAGTCACCATTTTATTTTGAGTAAGCCACTAAGTTATTAATATAAACCTCGCAGTGGTTCTCAACCTTCCTAATGCTGCAACCCTTTAATACAGTTCCTCAAGTTGTGGTGACCCCCGACCATAAAATTATTTTTGTTGCTACTTCATAACTGTAATTTTGCTACTGTTATGAATCGTAATGTAAATATCTGATATGCAGGATGTATTTTCAGGGGTCACGACCCACAGGTCGAGAACCGCTGCTAGAGTGACAGTGAGAATGAAGAGGAATAGACTGATTCTTGAGATGTTAAGGACATAATGAATACACAAGATTGGAGGTTGTTTGGAGGGAGAAGAATGAGGCTTATTGCGAAGTCAAGGCTGAATTTGAACTTTCTGGTTTGACAACTGAGTGGATGAAGGCATCATACGTAGGAATAAGAATCCCATGAGCTACAGAATTTTTGGAAGGGTGATGATGAGTTCAGTTTTGGACACATTAAATTGAGCTGACTGATTTGGCAATACATAAATGATTTAGGAATTTACAGGTGATACCTCATTTATAACCGTTTATTTGGACATATTCAGTAGTGAATTGGAGCTATTGGAGTTGATAAAATCACCACCCCCCAAAAATGTACTCTGCATGAGAAGATAAGAGAGTTCTTCTCTGAGCAAGAAAAGCATTGAATAAAAATCAGAGGAAAGGGAAAGATTGGGGCTAGTGTATACCTCAAAAAAAAGATAATACAGAGATGGATACAAGGAAGGAACATCAGGAAGATGTGGAATCATGAATGCCAAGGTCAAAAGAGGGTGGCAAAAATGATTTAGTAGCAGTTTCATGATGTTGAGAGTTCAAGGCCAAATTACTCATTGAAATTTAGCAGCAAGAAGATAGAGGGTGATTTGGTGAGAGTAATTTTAGTGGAGTAATTCAGGTGCAATCAAATTTCCAGTGGCCTGAAGATTAAATGGAAGATAATAATTGGATTCAGTCTCCATACAAAACAATTTCAAAGTGCTTAATTATGAAAGGGAATAACAGCCAATATAGGACATGAGGTTGTGAGAATTATTTTAAAAAGAGAAAATTTGAGTGTGTTGAAATATGTGGAAAGCACATAAAGAGGGAGAAGAATTAGGGCTGAAAAGAATGGACTCCAGGGCATGTCATATAGAAAGAGCAATGTCTCTTCAAATTTGAAATGAGAGTAGAAAAAAGGATGAAAGCTGATGCAAACATATTTGCAGGTAGGGATTTTACAAAGTTGAGAGTTTCCATTTAATGGCTTCTATTTTCCCCATGAGTTTTTTAAAAAGTGAATTAGCTGACAGTGATAGAGGAGATGATGGGATCAGGTGTTTAAGGAATATGGAGAAAATTTACCTAGCATGATGGATTGTGAGGAAACTAGGTAAACCATAGATGAACTAGTGGAAAGTGTTTGAATATTGTATGTCATTTATTCATCATGTTCAATATAACTAGGTATCGGCCTCTTGAAAACAGGAATTTCTGTCTGGCTTATAGCTGCATGCTCAATGTTCTGAACATGTCTGGCACATAGTAGGCCTTAAATAAATGTTTAATGAGCAAATAAATGAACCAAGCTTGATAATACTAGTAAGTCTTCAGACAGAAAAAAATGTGGATGAGCTATTGCAAACTTCAATAAATAAGAGAGTAATAGGTGTGAAATGGAACTTCCATTGTTGATTCAGAATTTTATTTAAAGACACAAAGCATTGTACCATTGGTAAGAAGTATCGCCATGTTCTATGGAGAAGTGCTAGACATACTCACACAGACTTAACTTCAGTAGTAACAGTCCTGCAAGTGTAAATCACCACCTTTAGTCTCTCTAAAACAGCAGTTCTCAACCTGTGGGTCGCGACTCCTTTGGGGGTCGAATGACCTTTTCACAGGGGTTGCCTAAGACCATCGGAAAACACATATATAATTACATATTGTTTTTGTAATTAATCACTATGTTTGAATTATGTTCAATTTGTAACAATGAAATTGGGGGTCACCACAACATGAGGAACTGTATTAAAGGGTCACGGCATTAGGAAGGTTGAGAACCACTGCTCTAAAACAAGACCAGAAAGGACTCAGTAGCAGAATTTCAGCTTGTAGGGAAGTCTTGCAGGGTTTTTACTTGTGAGAGACAATGTTGTGCTTCTCCAAAGCCAAATGAGGGCGAAGCCAAAGCAAGGACTCATAGATGGTCTCTCAATTTGGATATTTATTTGGCAGCTGAGTCAACATGTGATTCCATGGAATAGATGTGAGGGCAGAAAGAAATTAATGTGCACCCCTTGGAGTTTGAGGACATGAATAAAATTGAATCAGATATTCCTATATGCTAGTGTAGCTAAGGGAGAGGAAAGAAAGAAATCAACAACATTTTAATTAGTCTATTAATTAATATTTCAGTTTATCAGAATAGGTATTTAAAATGTTGGTGGCATGAATACCTAGTCAGAATAATGAAAGATTGTTCATATGCAGGAATTTTATCATGAGAGAGATGTGATGCTTAGTATATGTGGCACCAAAAAGATCTCCATGATTGGTAATTTCCTACTCATTAGTGCATTACTGATTAGAACTATTTAAACATCTATATTTCAACACAATTGAACTACTTAATCGGAGGGCGCATTAGAATGTGGGTTTCTATATTAAAAATTAAATTATGCTAAGTATGAAAGTGAGCAAGATATTTGATTTTTTAAAATATGTTTTTATTGATTTTAGAGAGAGGAAGGGAGAGAGGTGGAGAGATAGAAACATCAATGAGAGAGAAACATCCTTCACCTGCCCTGCTGCATGCCCACCCTTTGGGGATCTAGCCTGCAACTCTGGGGCATATGCCCTGACCAGAAATCACACTGGTGACCTCCTGGTTCATGGGCCGAGGCTCAACCACTAAGCAACACTGGCAAAATATATGAATTTACAGGCTCACACTTGAAAATTGGGTTTAGACTAACACTGAATATGGGAAGCATTTTTATATCTTCCAGCATATTCGTTCACTAGTGATTAACATGATAGGAAACATTTTAGAAATGTTTTCAGTATTGGTGAAGTTATTTGGGAAGCTCAGAGTAATAAAATAACTCCTCATTGGGAATAGATTTACATGATACTTACAGTTAATGTCAAAGGCACTTGAAATTTTTTTGAAGGAAAAACAATCTACACTAATAAAAGAGAAAGATGAAAATTGACCGTCACTTTGTGACACCCACCAGCCAATCAGGAGTGAGTATGCAAATCAACCCAACAAAGATGGCAGGTTAATTTGCATACGCAGGCACCGAGCTGTCGGGGGCAAGGTGGCCGCTTGCGTGCATGCCAGCACCAAGTGCCTTGGGTCCCGGGGATGGGCGTCCTCAGGACCCAAGCAGCTCTGAGCCTGTAGGCCCACATGTAGGCCCGGAGTGGCCAGGGTCCCGGAACGACCCCTGGCCACTCTGGGCCTACATGTGCAGGTGCCAAGCAGCTGGGGGCAGGGCGGGAACATCCCTGGGACCTAGGCCCTCTGAGCCAGTGCGCACGCAAGCAACCGGGAGCAGGGCAGGAATGTCCCCCGCAGCGAATGAGCAGACAGCAGGGCCCTGCTTGCCCCTGGTTGTGGCAGCAAGGGGAAAGCAGTCCAACACAGTGAGTGAGCAGACAGCAGGTCCCTGCTTGTCCCTGGACGTGGCAGCGAGGGGCAAGCAGTCCCTCACAGGGCCCCCACAGAGAGCAGACACCAGAGCCTGTGGTGGCATCAAGCAGACAGGTCCGCAGAGAGCAGAGAACCACAGGAAGCAGGCCTACACCGTCAGTCGGACATCCCCTGAGGGCTCCCAGATTGGAGAAGGTGCAGGTCAGGCTGAGGAACCCACCCCCCGTACATGAATTTTGTGCACCGGGCCCCTAGTATGTTAATGAAAAAAGACAAATAAAATAATTCAGAAACTTGTATTATTGCAAAGATATATTAATTTTTGTTAATAATAAAACATTGAAATATATATTAAGATATACTTAGTTTCCTGGTCATATAATTTAAAGTTTAATGTGAATTATTTTAATTTGCCCCTCTTTGCTCCCCCAAATATCTACCATAATTCAGGCCAAAATAATAATATACTTTGAACTACAGATATTGTTCATACTTACATTTTGTTCTTTTTTTCTACCTTCTTTTCTATTTCTGTTTAAGTTTATTATATAAAGATCATTTATATATATGCACATATACTTAACATAGCATATATACACACATAAATCTATATAAAACATATAATGTTCATAAACACATATATATTTGCATGTATTTCTTTTTTTATTTATTTTTAATTTATTTTTTTAATAAATATATTTTATTGATTTTTTACAGAAAGGAAGGGAGAGGGATAGAGAGTTAGAAACATCGATGAGAGAGAAACATTGATCAGCTGCCTCCTACACACTCCCTACTGGGTATGTGCCTGCAACCAAGGTACATGCCCTTGACCGGAATCGAACCTGGGACCCTTGAGTCC
>NW_005871057.1:5197244-5350132 GCF_000147115.1 Myotis lucifugus | reverse complement strand
AAAAAAAAAAAAAAATATAGAACCGACAGCACAACTTACCCTCTAATTCTACTTTCACACCCCCGCGGCCATTTTTTTGCGCCCGCATATTTTTGGGCCCCCCATTCCGTCCTTGACACTTCCAAAAATACTGAATATTAAAAACTTCCTAAGCAAATACTCTCAAGGTTTTATTATTAGTATTATTTGCACAACTAATTCACTTCATTGTACTTCATTGCCAGATTTTTATGACCACCCCATCAGTACAATGAAGTGAATTAGTTATGCAAATAATACTAATAATAAAACCTTGAGAGTATTTGCTTAGGAAGTTTTTAATATTCAGTATTTTTGGAAGTGTCAATGAAGTACTGATGGGGTGGTCATAATAATCTGGCGGGTCATAATAATCTGGCCTGTGTGTGTGTGTGTGTGTGTGTGTGTGTGTGTGTGTGTATGTGTGTGTGTAATTTTTTTTTCCTTAAGAAGCCCTGGCAACCTTCTATTTGGGCTGCTTAACAGGTAAACACCTATTCCTAAGCTTCAATGAGTTTAGGCTGCTGGGGATGCTTGCACCCAGCTGGCCCTCTAATGGGCCATTCCAGCATAGCCTGAGGCAGTAGAACATTCACAGATCCAGGGCTGCTGCTATTGCCTTTTCAGGGATTCCAATGAGAGGATTGATGCTCCATCTCCTTTGGCAAGATGAGAAAATTTTCTGAGAATTTTCCTTCTTTTTGCCGTTAGTTATTTATTAATCATAGGTTGGGTGGGTAAGAAACTACAAACTTCTTTGGCTTGGGATCCTCCCCTTTTTCCCTCATTAGGCTTCCAAAGGAGGCAGCATTAGGGCTTCCTTGCTCTCTAACTCTACCCAGGAACTTATGTCTCTGGGAAGGAACACTTATCTGGAAGGAAACAACTTGCTCTAGTTACCTCTGAGTAACTAGATTGTTTCAAATGCTTACTGTCTGGGAAACATGAAACAACAACATGGACATGCCTGAAATTGCATGCAGAGTCTCTCTCTCTCTCTTCCCCCACTCCCCCACTTTACATTACTCATAACCACTACAGCAAGCATGTCAAACTCATGGCCCGCGGGCCACATGAGCCCACAATGAATATTTTTACAGCCCAGCCAACATAACGGTATTAAGAAATGTTTTAATAAAAATTTCGTAACTTAATTTTTATAATATCCTGTTATACATAATTATTAATAACGAACTACAACGTTTGCTAATGACTGATTACTATAATCATGTTGCATTCATTTCTTTTATGCGCCTTACCCCCAGGCGCACCATTTCTCTCCACTAATACTGGCAGCGAATATTTTAGCAGCTGATGGCCACGTCACTAGTCTTGGACTGACTAGTTTGGTGTGCACAACAGGAAATATTTCGCTTTCAGAGAACAAGAAAAATAGGTTTATTTGTGTTACGCTTATTAATTTGTGCAGTTATTCAGTGTCTGGTAAGTTAATGTTCAAGAAAAAATATTAATTTTTATTAAAATGTTCTATTATTGTATGTCAACGATTACTCATTTACTTCAGCCCTTTGTATTCAGCATGTCTCTATTGAAATAAACTTACATTTCTATTACAATTGAAGCTTTTGTTTTTTTGTGGCCCACATAAACTTAAACCTTGTTTATTTGTCCCGTGTTAGCCTTTGAGTTTGACATGCTTGCACTATAGATACTTTAAAAAGGAATCTGATTATATATTCATAATAAATTAAAGTTGAGAATCTGCAGAACTCCTACTTTCAATTAAAATCTATGTTGATTTAAGAACACCACCGAAACCGGTTTGGCTCAGTGGATAGAGCGTCGGCCTGCGGACTGAAAGGTCCCAGGTTCGATTCCGGTCAAGGGCATGTACCTGGGTTGCGGGCACATCCCCAGTAGGAGATGTGCAGAAGGCAGCTGGTTGATGTTTCTCTCTCATCGATGTTTCTAACTCTCTATCTCTCTCTCCCTTCCTCTCTGTAAAAAATCAATAAAATATATTAAAAAAAAAAAAGAATACCACATAAGGATATGATTTTATGATAGGCTATTAAATTATTTTTCAAAAAGATATTTGAAACAATTGAAGTGTTTTTAAAGTTATAAATATTATAGGAAAAGTGGAAGAGTTATAATATTAAAAATTTAATATTTGGCCATAAAAGTTCACCAAGGTCCCTGACCTAAATAATCTTCTGGCTACATAAATTCTCCATATATTCTTACATTTTACTCATGGGAATCATTTATATTTTTATGGGAGTATGATGAATTTTATGGTGATGCTAGTTTTTTTCTCTATTTTTACTTTTCTTTATCACATATTAAAATGTGTAGTCCACATAAATGACTCTTTTTCTTCTACAAACAACTCTTTCTGCAATAAAATAAAAAGTCCTGTTAGTAGGCCTATCCAAAAAACACTGGGTTTCATTTAATTTACATCACCACTTTCTGAAAGACAAAGAAACTAACTAAAATTTGACATTACAACCAATAATATTATTCTAACTTTGAAATAAAAGTATATAAGTCATTGCATTAAATATAAGTGGGAAGAAATAGTCAATGTGAGGTAATGATTGTCCAAATGAATTTCTAAAATACATGGCTTATAAAAGAAGTCTAAAATATGAGAATAAAGAAAGGTTTATACTAAAATGATAGAAAATATATACCATATAATATGATTTTTAATCAAATAGCAACAATAAAAAACTAAATATAAAAAAAGATACTTAAGTATAAAAATTGGTATACCAGGAAGATAGAAATGTTAAATGCTTATACACCTGATAAACACTTTAAAATGTAAAAAACAAAAATTAACAGAAGTAAAAGGAGAATAAAAACATGGTGGAGAATGTTAATATTTCTCTCAGTACATGACGGAACAAAAAAATAAATTTGTAAAGATGATGATAATTTGACCAATGTGATAAACAAACTTGTCCTCAGTGATATATAGAGAATCCTGCACTTATTTCCCATAATCGACAAATGTGCATGTATAGGAAGACTCAACAAATTTCAAAGAATTGAAATGATGTAGAATGTGTTTTCTTACAATAGCAGAATCCAGCTAGAAATCAAAGCAAAAGATGAAATTTAAAATATAAAATACTGAATTTTTTGCAAAGTGTAGCATATATGTCTAATTAACTCATTGGTCAGAGAATTCAAAATAAAAATTTTTAAAAAGTTGAATTCAATGATATTTATATACTAAACATTGTAACTCCCTAGTTACAGTCCTCTTAGAGAAAATTTATGGCATTAATCTATATAGTTGAAAAAATACTCAAAAAATTGATTATCTGAGAACTTATTTCAAGAAGCTAGGAAATAGAAGAGCAAATAAAACCTGGGATATATAGAAAGGAGGAAATAATGAAACTAATAGCAAAAATTAATAAAGTAGAAATACTTAATATAGAGTATAAACAAATCTGAAAGTTGATGTAAAAATATTGATAATTCTCTGGTGGGTTGATAAACAAGTGAGACACTGTAAATACATTTAAAAATAAGATAATTTGAATACAATTTAGGCTGATTAATTTAAACTGTAGATGAAATAGAGAAATTCCTAGGAAAACACACTTTAACCAAGTTAGCACAAGAAATAAAAAATGCAAATACTGTAATTTCACATTATAGAAATGGAATCTTCAATTAAAAATATCCTCACAAAGAAAACTCTAGTGAACACTATAATTATTAAAGGAATTATACCAACTATTAAAATTTCTAAAAGTCAGTTAAAAAGAAGAAGGGCTTTCCAAGTTATTTTGTAAGTTGTAGTAGTTTTCTATTGCTGTGTAACAAATTACCACAAACTTTCAGGCTTAAAGCAATACACTTATTATCTGAATATCTGTGGACCAGGAATCTGGGAATAGCTTAGGTGGGTCCTCTACTCAGGGTTTAAGTGACTGCAATCAAGGTGTAGGCTAGGCTATGTGTATGTGTAAGTGTACACAATTATATACACATATACATATGTAATGTGGAAATGACATCCAGTTGCCTTTACCATAATCTGTTTAGTTAAAAGCAAATCACATGAACATGGGGAACACCTCTGTTTGACACATGCGGCCAGAAAAAAATTATTTTTGATTAATCCTCACCCGAGGACATTTTTCCCATTAATTTTTATTTTTATTTTATTTTATTTTATTTTATTTTATTTTATTTCATTTTATTTTAGAGAGAGAGTGGAAGGGAAGGAGTGGGAAAGAGAGAAACATTGATGTGAGACACATCAATTGATTGCCTCCCACATGTGCCCTTATGGGGGCCTAGAGCCCAGGTATGTGCCTTTGACCAGGAATCAAACCTGCAACCCTTTTGTGTGCTCTGGCTGAAGCTCTAAACACTGAGAAACCACCAGCCAGGGTGAGGCCAGAATAATTTTAAGTTAAATTTAAATATTTTAAAAATGTAAAATTAAAATTTTAAAAGCATTAGTTTAATATTTATAATTCAATGAATGCAATTCACCAGCTTAATTAAGAGTGAAAAATCATATGATCATCACATATATCCAGACAAAATATAGATAAAAATTTGACATTTATAATGACATACTTTTATATTATATATTGGTCATATAATGGTTAAAATTATGTAGTGATTTAGTATCATTAGCTATTGGCACGATAATTATTTTTAATGATGATATTTCCACATTCTAGAAATAGAAGTGAAGTTCCTTATTAGTTAATTAATCGATGTCATTATTTTATCCAAACATTTATTAAGTAACATTTGCCAGGAACTCAGTTGTTTTCCCTATTCATGTGCACTCATGAGGATCTCCTCTTTTAAAATATTGGCAGCTCTCCATGTGCATTCATTATACAGAGAAGACTGCTCTATACTTATTAAGTTATTTATACATCAAAGTACTTATACATCAAAAGTACTCAAAATGTACTCTACACTTATCAAAATGTATATCTATATTTATTTATATTTAATAATAAATATTTTTTCTCGCACTCTTCTTTCCTTCCTTTTTATTTAACCAAACATAATAGCTCTTTCAGATCTTTCCATATTTAACACCTAGAGTTGTATCTAATTTTCAAAATTTATCTAATTACTCCCTTATAGTAGCTAAACTATATACACTTATTTTTGGCCAACTATACTAAATCAACAAAATGAAAAATCTTTAAGGAAATGTGACTTTCATCCTAGTTTAAATTTTTTAAAAGTGAAAAGAATTAGATTATTATAAGTAAATTATATAGTATACTTCCCAGACATTAGGAGTATGGAAATTTTTGAAGAAATTAATGTATTTATATATTATATACTTTTTAAATTATTATGGAAAATGTATAAAAAAGTGTTATTCTCATTATATAGAAAAATAACCAGCTCTAGAATTAAGATTTAATTAAAAACTAATATATTTTTTATTTTGCTACTCTGTGCAGAACTTTAATTCTAAAAACAAATCACCAAAATGCATACATTACTACTAATAATTAGTCAAGAATTTATGTTAGTATAGTTTTAAAATATTGATAAATGTCTGGAACTTGTTTCTTGTAATTTTGTTTTGATATCTCATGCTTTTTTTAATATTAGGATTTAATATCTCTCATCCTAAAAAAATTTTTTTATGTATAAAATAGACTTTACTTGGTAAGCTACAGTACAGTTGATATCCTGGATAATATGCTAAGACTCTCTTCTTTCCTTCCTTTCTTCTGCCCTTTTTTCCTCCCTTCCTTCCTTTCACTCTCTCTTCCTCCTTCTCTCCTTCCTTTTCCCTTTAAAATTCTTATGGATCAATTTTTTTTTGAAGCACTAACAACTCTTTGGATTATACTAGTGCAGCCATCTTGATTGCTTATAGAAACTAGATGATGTTGGATGTCATAAGAAATACAGGAGAAATACCATGTTCTAGCCCTTAAGAAATGCAATTCTAAATTTGTCAAGGCATTAAGTGCACATATTTTAATGCTACTTAAAAATTTTAAATATGTATTTGGACATAAAGGATTTCCAGTTTCAAGATATAGTAAGAAAGATTGCAGCAGATACTCGAAAAGAAGTTTCACTTATATTAATGTTGAAGATTTTCTAAGGATTCAAAATGCACTGTATTTCTAAAGTGTAACTATAAAAATACAGGTTTTGCTAAGTATGAAGGTTTTTATTTAGATATCATATCAAGCAGGGTCTCCACAGCTAGTCATTTAACTCTCCCCTTTGCTGTCAAGGTTGGATTTTATAGGAATGGCTGACAAGACTGCTTTCCTTCCTTTTCACTTGATAAGATGCTTTTGCCTCTGGCAAGTTACGTTACTTTTTTTTTTTTAAGCAAAAAAAAAGTTCTTTTTTGCTCCTCCTATCAGAGAACTCTATAATCCTTACACTCCAAATAAAAGACTGACAGTTTTATATTTAATTTTTTAGAACATTGGATTTTTTTCTCAACAGCTCATATAATACAAAGTGCCATTGCCTTGTGCCTTCTTTTTCCCTTTCCATTGCTTTCTCATATTTTATCATTGATACCTATTTATATTTACGGATGTTTCTGTACATTTTCTTTTCTTCCTCACTTGTACTCTTCATTCTTCAGGTGATTTTATTATTTTTCTCCATTCCTTAAATACTTTGCTTGAGTACTTGCTAACTTCCTTTGAGTACATGCCATGACACAGTTAAATCACAATGTTCTTAAGTGATCACACAGAGTGTGTTGTGTGTATACACTCTGTTACTATATGTTTTCTTTTATGTTTAGACTAGAGGCCCGGTGCACAAAAATTTGTGCACTTGGTGGGGGGTCCCTAGAGCCCGGCCTGTGCCCTCTCTCATACTGGGACCCCTCGGGGGATGACAACCTGCTGGCTTAGGCCTGCTCCCTGGGGGATTGGGCCTAAGATGGCAATCAGACATCCCTCTGGCAGCCCGGCAGCCCTGGGAAGATGTCCACTTTCCAGCGGGGAGCAGACCTAAGCTGCAGTCAGACATCCTTAGTGCTGCTGAGGAGGCAGGAGAGGCTCCCACCACCACCGCTGTACTGGCAGCCATCAGCCTGGCTTGTGGCTGAGCAGAGCTCTCCCATGTGGGAGCACACTGACCACCATGGGGCAGCTCCTGCATTGAGCGTCTGCCCCCTGGTGGTCAGTGTGTGTCATAATGACCAGTCATTCCCAGTCTTTCTGCTGTTAGGGTCAGTTTGCATATTACCCTTTTACTAAATAGGATAGAGGCCTGGTGCGTGGGTGGGGTCCAGCTGGTTTGCCCTGAAGGGTGTCCCGGATCAGGGTGGAGGTCCCGCTTGGGTGCCTGGCCAGCCTGGGTGAGGGGCTGATGGCTGTTTGCAGCTGGTCACACCCCCTTCAGGGTGGGGGTCCCCGCTTGGGTGCCTGGCCAGCCTGGATGAGGGGCTGATGGCTGTTTACAGGCTGGCCCCACCCCCTTCAGGGTGGGGGTCCCTGCTGGGGTGCCTGGCCAGTCTGTGTGAGGGGCTGAGGGCCGTTTTCAGGTTGGCCTACGAGTGAAGCTCCCAGCCTCTCCTTTTTTGCTTTTTTATTTTTATTTTATTCTGGGATTTATTTACCTTCTATTATTGAAACTCTGTTGCCATTACTGGCGCTCCCAGCTCTGAGGCCATGGCTGGCTGAAAGCAGGTATCTGGGGTTTGTTTGGCTTCTATAATTGAAACTTTGTTGCTTTTGGAGCTGTTGCTTTCAGAGCTCAGAGCTGGGCCGCGGCAGGCGGGGAACCTTGGCTTCCTCCATCACTGGAGCAAGCAAACCTCCTGCTTGCTTCAGTTGCGTGGCTGCCAGCTGCCATCTTTGTTGGCAGTTAATTTGCATATCTCGCTGATTAGCCAATAGGAAGCGTAGCGGAGGTATGGTTAATTACCCTTTTTGTCTTTTATTAGATAGGATATTTATTCTGTAGATATCTATATCTATTATCATATGTTACTGGAAAAAATGAAAGTAATAAAATAAGCCATTGAAGTTATGCACATTTGGTGTGAAGAAACAATGGGGAACTATTATTAAGAGTGGAAGACAAGGTCAAAGAAACTCTCCCTGAGGAAGTGACTTCAAAAAGATAAACTATTTGGAGAGGAGATGACAAATAATTTGGGCAAATGTCATAACACAAGGAGTGTAGTGAGTTAAGTGGTGTGCACCCCAAATTCATGTTTACCCAGAACCTTGTGATCTTATTTGAAAATACAGTCTCTATAGATAAAATTCATTTAAGATCTTGAGATCAAGTCATCCTGGATTTGGGTAGGCTTTAAATCCAATGACCAAATGTCTTCGTGAGAACAGCATAGGACATGAGAGATGTTCAGAGGAGAACGCAATGTGAAAACGGAGATATATTGGAATCACTCACTTACATGCCAAGCAGCACCAAAGATTGCTAAGGACCACCGGAAGCTGGGAGAGACACATGGAACAGGTCCTCCTTCAGTTTCCAGAAAGACCCAAACCTGCCCAACAACTTGGTTTTAGACTTCTGGCCTCCAGAGCTATGAGTCAGTTAATTTCTTTCTGAAAGTTCCATCATTTGAACAACTTGCATTTCTCTGTGTCTGATTCTTCCTTTTTTTTCTTTTTATATATCTTGCAGTTATGATTAAATACCAAACATTGTGTGGGGGAAAAACTAAGGTAAATTATTTCATAAATGGTCACCTGTCTTTATCTGGCCATTAATTTAGGGGGTTGAGTTGGTAGGTAGTCGTTGAGTGTGATTTTGGCTTTAATGACACTTTTAGTGCAATACAAGCTTAAAATTCCTCTATTTTTGAACTGCAACTATGTTGTATTTTGTATGAGTTTTAAAATACTGGAGGATTTGTCTAAGTGCTGCTGTTCCACCCTCAACTTTCAGAAGACCGCATGCCTGTGTTACAAAAGGGGTGGGGAGAAAGAACTCTGTGCTTTCTTGTGCTTCCTCTAGCTATAGACTACTGTCGCCTGTTACTCAGTGCAGGGCTCATGGTAGGAGTCAGGCAAAGAGGAGCCTAGGCCTTCATAATTCTACTTCTTCAGCTGGCTCTGTGCACCAAGCCTCAGGACTCGGCCTTTCTCCATTTTCCTGGCCTTTACCAGTGGATTTAGTGTTTTCTACCTTTCCTCCAAAGTAGCAGCTCTCTGTCTTGAATCAGTGGGTGTTTCCACAAGCTAGTCGCCTGCCCTTCTCCCACAATAGACCTCTTATTAATATCATTGCAGAGTCCTAGGTTTTTTGCTCCTCTCCTAATGGCAGACTTTTTTAAAAAAAAACACCTATTGTGAGTTCTAGTTAGAGGAGGTGGATTTCTATTCCACTCCCACAGAGAATCCTCTCACCCCTTCGTCCCAAGCTGGCCTTTGCTTGGGACTAAGGGCTGAGAGGATTCTCTGTGCCCTCCCTAGTGGCAGCCAACCTTTGCCTGTGATTTATGGAAGGGTTCCTTCCTCTCTTATAGGCAGATGACATTTCTTATCAGAGAAGGACCAGGTGTTTGATGCTAGAAGAATTCTTGCCCTTACCCCAGTGGCAGATAATCTTTTCTCTTTTCATGCCTGTCCCCACGCAGTAGATGAGCCCAACTTTCAAAAGAGCTGTTAGTCAAGCAGGGGTAGACTTCCTTTGGTCAAGGAGCTCCCAGGAAGTCTGATCTCATAAAAACCCACACAAAGCTTTAAAGAATTTTTTAAAATGTGAGCTTATTTCTTACCTACTTTTATGGTTGCTTTCAGTTGTATCCCATATCTTGTCAATAATTAAACAGATTGTGTATCCTGTCTTTCCTCAGATGGGCTTGTCACCTTAGAAGCTTGGGTCTTCTGGATACCTTGCATCTTTAGTCACTGACTTTAAATAAAAATTTATGTTTTTTAGATCACCTGGTCTATTTCATTGTTAGCATGGGTCTCTTAACATTTTCTATATCCTCAGTGGAAATAGCACTGCTTATTTAATTTATTTTTCCAGTATTACATAAAAGAAGAACATATTCTTTTTTTGGTTGGTTACTAAATAAAATCTTTGGCTTGTGCTGAGAGGTGATATGAACCAAGTAATGTAAAATTTTGAATGGGCTTCAGGTAGGTGAGATGCAAATTCTGAGAGCTGAGGGAACCTTAGGATGTTAAAGAAATTACAGATTCAATCTTCCCTCTTCATACTCAGGAAATTATATCCTTGAAAAAAATGGTGGATAAAAATCACTATCATTATTTCTTCTTTCTTTAATTTTATTTCCTTGTTTCTATGCTATTCTAGTTTCCCTGTTTCCAAAGAACAACTGTCCCAGACAAGCTTATCTTCCTACTATCTTTTATTCCATGTTTTTACTAAAAATACGGTACATTTTCCTATTTAGATTTTAACACTGCATTTTGAAAACCTCTACATTTTCAGTGACTGTATTGCTACCAAAACTTATTTGTACATTTGGCATTTTAGAGGTAAATCCTAACTATAACCCAATAAGTGGAATGGCATGATCAATAAAGATAAAATTTAAGTGACATAGCACTCTCAGTGATCATTTGATCATTGATGATATGCTGATGCTATTATGTCATCAGATATAGAACAAAACTGCTTTCTGCTATGATTTTTAAATAAAGAGCACCACCTTGTGGAAATACATGCTTGTATGAAATTGAAGACAGGAATCTTAAAGGAATAATAATTCATTTTAAAATACTTTTAATTTATACTATATCAAATTATTAGTGTAGATGGAAAACATCATATCTTTTCCTAAGAAAAATACAAAACAGGAATATAGAATTATAATTTTTATTGTCTAATCATACGTTAGTTTTTTTCATATTTCATGAAACAATAAAAAATCCCCTGCAAAATTGTAATTTTTAATTACTTTTATACAAACATTCTGTTAAAAATAATTTTTGGTATAGAATAATTAGCATTTTAATAAACTATTACCATTACCTAATAAGAAAAAGCCTTACTTTAAAAAGAAGGAAACCAAAATTGAGGGTGTATTTAGTGTGTCCACCTACTTAGGTATGAGCAATGGTAGGCTAAATATATTCATAGGAACAGCATTCCTGTTTATCTGACTAGTTTTTGATCAATTGTCAGACATTAGAATATAGCAATGCTTCATTGTCTTATATTGGGGAATAAATTATTTATCAAAAGTAAATTTTGTTATAATAGAACAGTGCACAACATATACTATTGTCTGCTTAAAGAAAATATTCACTTTTTCTAGAGTCTTATGTTTTAAACAGCAGATAAATGCATCTAGTGTTTCATGGAATTTAATGTGAAAAAATTCTTAACATTTTTGTGGCTAAATTGTTGTTATTTCTTTTTAAAGTTCCATATTTTACATTGTTTCATCCCAACTAACTTTTAAAGGTTTGACTAAAGTTTGTTGATATTCTTACACTGGGGAGCCCAGAGCAAGAAAGTACTCCTCCCAAATATAAAAAGAATGTAGGTTTCTTCATCTTGCAAAATTAAACACTGTGGTTATGTTTTGGAATGCTAAATTACCATACTACTTTTCAATAACAAATTATATAATGGTTCTATACTGAAATTAAAGAAAAATATGTTATGTTGTTTGCTTTTGTAATTTTTTGTTGTTTAAAGATGGAATTTTCTTAAGCCAGATTTCCCCCAGATTCTTCTAACATGTTAGAGTTGGGCAGTTATTTCCAATGAGGTTAAGCAATCTGGCTTTGATTCTTCCAGTTTGTTGGAATCTTTATGTATCCAGATTCTGTTCTTTGTTTCTTGTTTCTCTAAGTTTAAGTGATAAATATGATTTATGAATGTAACTTTGTGTCTTCATATACAACGGTGAATTATAAAAGGTAAGTAACAAATTTGGAGTTTTGCTTCTGGTAATCCTACACTCAGGTGACTCCCAACCAGTTATTCCTTATAGAAACCATCTCACAAGACACTAACAGCCTTCATGTCCTTATCTTTCCTCCAAGAGCCTCAGCTCAGGTAATTATACCCACCAGGATTATTGGGCTTTAGTAATATTTATCTCTTTATTCTTATAACTAAATAAAATCCAAATGAATCTTGTACTTATGGCTGTGTTCATGAATAACTTATTGCATCTAATAAAGTATGACTCCAAAGAACTAGAGATGACAGAATTATTGGACTTTGCATGATTTTCAGAAATCATACAGGATAATTAATAGAAGTTTTAGGACAGAAATCTGTGCATGTATTTTGTCATTGAGAGATATTTGATGTTTATATTTCAGTTTTTAGATAGGTACTTCCATATGGTATATTTATTGGAAACCTGTCCAGAGAGATGACATGTGGAAATAAATTATTTGAATAAATTTAAAATCAATAGTTTCTTTGCTTTTTTAGCCAATCTGAATAGAGTGTTGAATTATAGCATGCTGTTTTTTTATAGTGACATTTTAAATAATTTCGGTATGTGTGATTTAAGAATCAAGTGAACAAATGTATATAAAGTCTTAGTACAGTGTCTGGCACATATTAGGAGCTGAATATGTTTGCAGTTATTATTAACATCATCATTGCCAGATTCCCAGGAAAGTCTTGTAGAAAATAGAAGGATCAGAAGGCTATAACTATGAGGCTTCTTCTTCTTTTTTTTAATCCTCACAAGGGGATATGTTTTCTTTCATTGATTTTAGAGAGAGAGGAAGGGAGAGAAAGATGGTGAGATAGAGAAACATTGATGTAAGAAATATTGATCTGTTGCCTCCTGCACATGCCCCGACCAAGGATAGAACCCATGACCTGGGTATATGCCTTGACCAGAGATCGAACCCATGACCCTTTGCTGCATGGAATGATGCTCTAACCAACTGAGTCACACTAGCTGGCTAGGGAAACCTATATAAACCTAATCAAATAAAAGAGAAACATGCATATTGTCACTCTGATTGGGTGGTGGGTGTGGCTTGGGGCGTTGCGAAGGTACAGTCAATTTGCATGTTTCTCTTTTATTAGTGTAGATACGTATTTGAAATAACAAGCTTAGGGTAATTGCCATAATGTCTTATCAGAAGGTAAAATATGTCAATGAGTTTAATCCATATGACATTATTACAAGAAAATAATACAAAAGTTTGAAATACATTATCCAAGTATAAGATTGAGTGAATAGTAAGTAGACCAGTTTGACTAGAGCAGAGTTTTCATAAGTGGATAGACTACACTTTGATGTATAACAACACCCCTGACATTTAGTATTTTAAAACAGTAAACATTTAGCTAGCCTTGAATTCTGTGGGGTGGCAATTTGGGATGGGCTCTACCAGGCAGCTCTGCTGATATGTGCTATGTTCAGGTGAGCTTGGCTGGGTTTGTTCATATGACTTTGGTCAGTGGCCAGATCCAGGGTGCTGGCTGGTTTAAGTAGTTCAGCAGGAATGGTGCATCTTGTGTGACCTGTCATCCTGCAGCAGGCTTGGCCAGTTGGCAGAGGTCTCACAAGAGAGCGCAGAAGTATAAACTGTCTTCTATGGCTTTAATTCAGAAGTCATACAACTTAATTTCTGGAAGTTTCTGTGGTTCACAATAAATCACAAGCCAGCCCAGATTCAAGGAGTGGGTAGCTGTACTCCACTGGCTCATGGGTGAATCTGCAAAGAACTGTAGTCACTTTTGTAATCTATCACAAGCAGAATTTAGCCATGGAATGGAAATGGTATACTCTGTGAGATTATAATCAATATAACTTGGAATCACAGAAATAAATGAAGACGGGAGAAGAATAAACTTAAATTGTGTGAACTAGGTGACTTAGTTTATGAGAAGCAACATAATTTATGCGTTAAGATTTGCAGTAATGATGCTTGGCTGGCATGGTTCAGTGGTTAGAGCATCGACCTGCACACAGGAGGTTTGTAGGTTCTATCCTTGGCTGGGATGTGTGCGGAAGGCAACCTATTGATGTGTCTCTCTCACTTCCTCCCTTCCATTCTCTGTAAAACTCAATGGAAAAAATATTCTCAGGTGAGACACACACACACACACACACACACACACACACACACACAATTTGCAGTAATGTTGATATGGACTAAAAGTCCATTTAATTTTACCACCAATTCCTGTCTCCAAAAACTGGCCTTAGGTATGCCATTTTTTTTTCTGTGAGTTCCCATTTGTTTCTTCCTTGACAAAACAACAACAACAAAACAAACAAATAAAAAAAACCTTGAAAATTATAACAACTACCTATTAGGTTATTGAGAGAATTAAATAAAATCCTGCAAATAAAGTGCATAACTGTATGCATGATATGGTAAGGGCTCAAAACTATCAATAGTTTATTATTTATAGAATTCACATTTTTCTTAATAGTAGTATGAATAATATTCTGCTTACACAAAAATATATCTCAGAAGAGAACTCATTTGAAAGTAATTCTGTTTTGGACAAAGTTTGATTACACAGTCAATGTAAATATTTGTTGGGGCATTGAAAATTTAAAACTGGACTGTTAGGTGAATATCACAGGGAGAGATATCCATATAGAGATGATAGTGAAAACCATGGGAATGAATGAAATATAGAGCAAAAATCTGTGCAAGAAAAAGAGCAGGCAGCCAAAACTGATTAATTTGGCATGTTTAATCAAATATATAAGATAACTAGAGGCCCGGTGCACGAAATTTGTGCACTCAGTGGCAGGCCTAAGCCATCAGTCAGACATCCTTAGCACTGCCGCAGAGGCAGGAGAAGCTCCTGCCACCACCGCTGCGCTCGCCAGCCATGACTCTGGCTCAGGGCTTCTGGCTGAGCAGCGCTCCCCCTGAGGGAGCGCACGGATCACGAGGGGGCAGCTCCTGCATTAAGTGTCTGCCCCTTGGTGGTCAGTGCGCATCATAGTAAATGGTTGTTCCACTATTCAGTCGATTTGCATATTAGCCTTTTATTATATAGGATATGACATTTTTGTTATTGTTTGCTTTTCTGGCACTAAATTTTTGCTCATTCTGTTTCCAATCATCACAATCACCAACTGTTAGAATTCTATTCCTTTGCAAAGGCTTGTTTTATACATCCCCTGCTTTCTGTTCTTAATGATCTCAGCCTGAAGTATGGTGTAGGCAAAAAATAATAGTTCAAGGAATATTTTAATTGAATAAAAAGTAGATATAAGATCCATAATATAAATACAATTCCCAAATTTTATTATAAACCTAATATTATATAAACATTAAATTTAAATTAATGTAACCATACTAGAGGCCTGGTGCATGAAATTCATGCATGGTGTGGGGTGTCCCTCAGCCCAGCCTGCGCCCTCTCACAACCCTGAACCCCTCAGGTAGGGTCCCTAGGCCTGGCCAGCGATCAGGGCCTATCAGGGCTTTCCTTCCCCTGGCTGCCAGCAGCTGGCCTTGCCCCCACCACTGCCACTGCTTGCCATCTGTGCAGCACTGCCCCCCTCCCCCGCCATTGGTTGCCTCCGTCTGTGGGCAACAGGCATGGGGTGCAATCGCTTGGCTGGCCTGTGCCTCTCTCTGCAGGGTGATTGCTGGCTGGCCCCACATACCTGCCACAGCATTGCTGGCCAGTGGTCTGGGCCTCTCTCTGTGGGGTGATTGATCATGGGGCCCCCAGATTGATCGCCCCACAGAGGGAGGCCCTGCCCACCAGCTGCAGCGCCACCAGCCAGGTGGCCTGGGCCTTCCTCTTTGGGGCAATCGATCATGGACTTCCGCATTCGATTGCTCAGCAGAGGGAGGCCCCGCCTACCCGACTGGGGCTCCACGATCAATTGCCGTGCAGAGGGTGGCCTGGGCCTTCCTCTTTGGGGCAATCATTGAGCCCACCCCCAACCCTCGGTCTATTACCCCACCGGCCGGTGTCCTGGGCCTTCCTCTGCTGGGTGATCGATCTTGGAGCCCCCTGACCAATCACATCACACCTGCCTTGGCAGGCCTGGCACCAGTGTGTGTCATAGTGTGGTCGTCCAGAAGGTCGTCCAGAAGGCTGTCCAGAAGGTCGTCCAGATGGTCGTTCTGCTGTTCGGTCGTTCGGTCGGTTTGCATAATACGCTTTTATTATAGATACTATAGTATATTTATATGTAATCATGTTCACATTCAAGGACCATTAATCATAGCTGAGCTTCCTCTACACTCAACTATTTAAAAAAACACATGACAAAAACTATTAGTTCCTGATAGTGTGGTATAAACTTAGCAATACCAGGTAACTAACATTGATTATAATTAATTACCATTGAGATGGGGCACCATAGCATTTTCTGGTTCCTTCAAAAGCAACCTGATATTCATTTCTTTTTAATGGTTTACCACAGGACAGAGCATTGCCCAGATTATCAGCAATGTGGGCCTCATTTTTATGATTGAATATTATGATTTTAGTGTGAATTCTTCATGAATTATGTAATTTTTCAGTTCTATTTAGTAGACATTTCCTTACCATATATTATGTGAAGGATGTTCTTGTTCATCAATTAAGAAAATTTTTTACAATCAATGTGTGAAACACATCTATTTAAATCTTAGTTTAAGTTAAAAAAACATTTCAGTAGAACATGTTTGACTGCATATTATATCTTATTGCTGACTTAGGAAAACTAAATTTTTCAACTGAGTAGACAGTCTTTGTAAGTGTGGTTAAGGGAAACGTGTGTGGTTCAGTCATGCTGAAGGTGGCAGGGGATGTGGGTGATTATATTTTATTTTTCCAGCTGCAGGCCATATATTGATATAGTGGGGATATTTCAAGTCCTCGGAGTGAATGCTCTATTGTAGCTTCTGTTTTCTTTTTGTGAGAGATGCTCCGAATCTTGTTTTTGTTGCAGGTGGTATTTGGAAATTGGATCCAGAGAAACATGTTTTAATAGGAAAAAAAGTTCGGGAAATTTGTACCAGTCAAACATACTCCTACACTACTCATCTGGTAGTTGTTATTACTTTTGTAGTTGTATTTTGTTTCTTCATGAGGCAGATATTGAGTGATGAACAAGATTATTGGCTTTCATATTTGAAACATACGGGCTTTGACAATTCCCTTAGTAACAAGTATTTCCCTGAAAGGAGATAAGAGACCAGCAACAGGAAACTAAAGAAGAAATATGGAAAGGAGTCTCCAAAAAACATTAAAGTGGGAAATAAAATTTAAGTCATAAAAGAGAATACTGGAATTGCTGTCTCCATTTTACTATATTAAAATGGAACTTCAAGAAATCCTTGTATAGAGACTCAAATTTATAAAATGACTATGATGCTACATAGATCTTATGTGTATAAAATCAACTAATCAAACAATTGCTCCAAGATTCATCCATAGTTTACTACTTATCTCTCTATGCAAAATCATCTAAACTTGCAACTGCAAGTATAGCTATAAAAATGATCTGTCACTATAAAGATAAATTTATCTCTTAACATACAGAAACTTCTACTTATTATGTTTTCCTAAGTTCTAGATCCACTTTATAACTTGGGTGTCATATAAACACTTGAAGTACAAATTCAGTGTTACCCTCATTTTTCTCCTGTATATTATATTATATTTTATTTATTTTTTTCATTGTTTTATTTTTTATTGAATTTGTTGGGGTGACACTTGGTCAACTACCAAGATAGGTGCTCCAGTTCAGAACTTGAATATCATTCTTAAATCTTCCTTTTCCTGAAACACACTTCCATAGCCAACTTTCATCAATTTAATCTCCAATTTCCATCCATTTATTCTTTAAACTACACCTTTGCCACAGCCTGGATAGACCTGGAGAGCATGACGTTAAGTGAAATAAGCCAGTCAGAGAAAGACAAGCACCATATGATTTACTCATATGTAGAATCTCATGAACAAAATGAATTAACAAGCAAACTAGAGAAAAGAGTCATAGAGAGTAGGCTGACAGCTACTGGGGTCGGGGCCTGAGGTGGGTGGAAAGATTGAGCAAAAAGAAAAAAAAGAGAAAGAACTCAAGGATACAGACAACACTGTGGTGATTGCTGGGTAGAGAGAGGTGGAATAGAGTATGGGGGCAGGTAAATGGATGGACTGAGACTCAACTTGGGGTAGTGAACACACAATACAATATACAGATAATGTGTTATAGAATTGTGCAACTGAAATCTGTAATTTTGTTAATCAGTTTCATCTAAGTAAATGCAATAAAATAGAATAATAAAAAGATGAATAAGTAAAAAATATATATACAGGAGAAAATGAGAGTTTCAATAAAGTGATCAAAGCTATAAAGGGAACCACATGGAAATTTTGGAACCAAAATGCTATAAACAAAAATAAAAACTCGATGGCTGAGCTCAATACCAGAATAGAGAAGGCAGAGGAAAGAATTATTGAAGTTGGAGATAAAAATAGCTTTGGGACTTAAAATAGTAAATATTCATCTTGTGTGAAAAAAGCATGATGCATACATGTATGATCTTAATTACATAAAAATGGAAGCTTAGTTGTGAAGATACACATAGGGGACTTAGAAGGACACGTCAATCTGTAAAATGCTTGTAATTATGGATGATTTTGTTCTTTGCTTTTTGTGTTTTTCAGTTTCCTATTATATGTACATGTTGACTTTAAAAAATAAATGTTATTTTAAAAACCTAAAAAAATAATAGAGGTTACCTAATCTGAAAGACAAAGAGTAAATAAACTGTAGAACAAAGTAAACAGAGTCTCATACACATATGGAACTGAAACAAAATCTCTTTTATTTATGTCGAGTCCAATAAGAAAAGGCAAAAGAGGGTGAGCTGAAAAAATATTATTAAAAATAGTGGCTGAAATTTTTCCATTTTTGAGCAAATTCCAAATGGGATAAATTTAAGCAAATCCTCACCAAGACACATCATAGTCAAATTTCTAAAGACAAAGACAAAGAAAAAAAATCTTAAAAGCAACCAGAGAGAAATGACACATTATCTATAGGAGAAAACCAATCCAAATGACAGTAGATTTTATTAAAAACTTTGAAAGTGCAGAAAGAAAAGAACTATCAACACAGACTCTTATATCCAGTGAAAATATCCGTTAAAATGCAAGGGATAATTACGACATTCTCATTTGAGGGCAAAACAAGAGGATTTGGCACCCAGAGACCTACTCCAAAAGAATGTTAAAAGAAAATTCTCTAAATGGAAAGGAAATGATAAAAGAAGGAAACTTAGAATATCAGGAAGAAAGAAAAAAACAGAAAGATTAAAAAAATAGGCTTTCCTGCTCCTCTTGGGTTTTCAAAATTATGTTTAGTGGTTGAAACAAAAGTTATTACACTGTCTAATGTGGTTCTCAAAACTAATTATGATGACAGGCATTGTCTATGAAAATTGTACTATAATGCGCAGCATGTTCCTTCAAGGAAAAATAATCCACTTTTCTTCACAAGAGGGTAATGAAAAATCCTCCGGGGGAAGGAAGCATGAGAATTAATGTGTAAGACATGAGAATGACTCAATTTCATAAAGTTATTAACAGCCTTGCCAGCTCTGGGCAACAGCACAATTACAATTGGCCTGGGCCACTTCATTAATTCACCGGAAGGCCAGAAATGTGCCCCCTGCTCTAAAGAATACAGAGCTTAACCATTTTTTTCATCCCACAGAGTAAGCTTACAGAATCAATCCTGGTTTATGAAAAAATGGGACTATTCAGTTGTAGCAGGAACATTCAAAGAAAGAATAAAGGCTTCTTGCCTTATCCACACCTTTAAACCTTTGTTATAAATTTGTGTTGCAAGTTATAAAAAAAGTGCCAACCTTCAAACCAACAGTTCATATAGAGCAGCTTGAGAACAAAACTTGCTATTGCAAAGGTTACAGGAATTTCTAGAAATAAAAGAATCTCCAACTTTTATTTTGCATCCATATTTGGTGTGACAGGATATATTTCAGCTTTACTGAAATAAAATAACATTTTGCTTATATTTTGAAGTGAACAGCAGCTTAACAGACAGTACCATTAAGTAGATTTTTTTTTCTTTCAAACTTTGCCAGAGTCCAGCATTTTAAGTACCTGGTTCTCTCATTTTTGCCTTGTATTTTCCTGAGTTCCTAATAAAAATATAAACAACCTCTCTATTAGCTTTCTCCTACACAAAGGAAAAATAAAATTACCTTAGATATCATCCTGATGAGGGATTATGGCTAATTTTATACTCTCCTATCTCGTTTAATGTTTCCATTTCTCATTATCTTCTTACATTCAATTATATAATTTTTATTTGAATAAATGTGTGATTTCTTTTTTTCACTCATAAAATTATTCTGCCCTGAAATGCTCTACTCCTATATTTACCATATGCTTCTTTCCTGGCAAGCTCCTTTTTAGCTTTCAAGAATGAATTTAAAAGTCACTACCTCTGGGAAATCCCTGCAGGCATTTTTTTCTGTCCTGGAAAAAACACACTAACTAACTAACTAACTAGCTAACTAGCTAACTAACTAACTAATCATGACTACAGGATTACAGCACTGTTTCTCTAAACTGAGTTCCCAGGTAAGCTCCAGAATATCCTGTATCACATGGTATTAGAGGTATTAGAGTTCTTACATATCCATCTCCATAAGGTTGTCAGAAACTGAAAGGTGGGGACAATGAGAAATGTATCATCAAATCTACCCAGTACATAGCACATCACTGCAGTGATTGGTTTATTAAATGTTTCCTAAGGGGAAATAAGCTTTTTCCCATCTAATCATCCTAAGCCATTCTAGAGGTATTTTTAATCTCTTGCATTAAAAACAAACAAACAAATAAACAAAAAACATGAGAGAGAAAGAGAGAGAGAGAGGGAGAGAGAGAGAGAGAGAGAGAGAGAGAGAGAGAGAGAGAGACCCCAGATGTGCTCCAAATGTATGAAGTTGGAAAGTGTTCTCTTTTCCTATAATTCTGTTAAGACAGAAGGGTGATATATTAAAAATAGAAACACCCCAAATTTTGAAATCAGACAAACACCACATTCATTACTTAATAGATATGTAATCAGAATAAATTTTTCTAACCTCTGCAAGACTTAGTTTTTCTCATTAATACATCAACTACCTCAAAAGAGTTGTCATCCATATAAACTGCGATAAACCACTTAAATGTATTTAGAGTTCTTCACGCAGCATAAGGAATCATTACACTTCCTCATCAGGAAAACATGAGATTCCAGTTAGGTCTCCAGAACCACCAAAGATCAGAGTGTCAAGAACTTGGATAGAGACCTATTGGTTGTCCAGGGCCCATGTGGCTGGGACCGGAAAGAAAGAATGCAGCAGTTCAGAACACCCAGGAGCCATAGAGGCCCACAGGGCACAGAGATGGGTGTGTCTGTAAAAATGGGACCCACTGATTACATCCTAGCTTGCTTCTCTTTGCCTCAGAAACTAAAAGGAACTGCATTTGCAGCTTGGATATTTCCTTTCTAATTTCTGTGGCAGGTGAGAATTTAAACTTACTATGTAATACCTATGATCAGTTAAAGCAAACTAATGATAAAGCAAGAGAATGAAACAGGCCAAGAAAAGAGCAAGAATGAAATAGCAAAGAATTTCAGACCAATGTAGTGTTTTCCTTTCCATCTACCAACTGTATTTTTGCATTGCCTTGATCTATTTGCTATTTCTGCATTTTTTACTATCTTACTGCAATATACACTTGAACACTTCCAGATATATGATGATATTTGGGATATATGTATACAGTATATACTAGAGGCCTGATGCACGAAATTTGTGCAAGAGTAGGCCTTCCTTCCCCCCCTACCCCCCCACCCCAGCTGCTGGCACCAGCTTCCCTCTGGCACCCAGGACCCAGGCTTCCCTCGCAGCTCCAGCTTCATCCAGAAGGATGTCCAGTCTAATTAGCATATTACGCTTTTATTAAAGCATAATATGCTAATAGACCTGATGTCCTTCTGGACATCCTTCCTTCCAGACAAAGCAGCAGCGGGCGAGGGCCATGGTAGCAGCAGATGGGGGTCACAGCAGAGGCAGCAGAGGCCCCTGGCCGCAGCCGTGGCGGGCAGGGGCCAGGGTCAAGGCCTTTGCATGAATTTTGTGCATCGGGCCTCTACTTATAGATAGTTACACACACATATAGTGCGATTTAATACAAACACCTACTATTTGTACATTTTAATGGTTTACAATAGTAGAAACATGTGAACTAAGTGTATATAGTCCTTAAGAATGGACACAAATAATATTCACTCAGTACACATTTGACTAGCCCTTGACATATCATTACTGATGTTAACAACTTACATGTACTGAGTAGTTATTTTGTGCCAGATAATGTGCCAAGTCACTGAGGCATTATATCATGCCTCTAAATCACATTACTAACATATGAGATATGTTCTATGATTACTATTTTGCACATGAAGAGACTTGTTTGGAGATTGTACCTACAACAGGTCAGAGCCAAAACTGGAAGTTAGGTCTGTTGGGAATTAAAGCTTTGCTTTTCAACACAATTCTGCATGGCTTACATGCTTAGGAGTCACTATAAAGCAGTATTGGGATGATAGTGTTCACAGAAGCATAAACACTGAATAGTACACGTGTGATAATTTTGTTGTAACTTGGTTGGATGGTATCTTCCAAATTTAAAGTTAAGCAACTCATGAGCTATATCTGTATTTATTACCAGAAAAGTTGATAAAGAATGAAAAACTTAATTTTGAAATTTGCCTTTTGCCATCTGTATTTTTACAAAACCATTTTATAATTTTACTAGAGGCCCAGTGCATGGATTCATGCACCAGTGGGGTCCTTTGGCCTGGCCTATGGGGATCAGGCCGAAATCTGCTCTCTGACATCCCCCGAGGGGTCCCAGATTGCACGAGGGCAGTTTTCAGGTGACGCACCCCAGAATTGGGCTCCCTCCTCTCTGGTTCCTGGTGCGTCACCTAAGAATCTCAGCTGCCAAGTCACTGCAGCTTGGCAGCTCCTGCATTGAGCATCTGGCCCCTGGTGGTCAGTGTGCATCATAGGTACTGTTCGGAGCGTCTGCTCCTGGTGGTCATTGCGCATCATAGCTACCGGTCAGACGGTCGAATGGTCACTTGGGCTTTTATATATATAGATTGTCAATAATTTTCTCTTCATTTTAACACATCATCAATCTTTGGTTAGGTTGGGGAGAGCATTAGCCAAAGGAACTGGATACAGAAAGAATCATTTTCAGAAGGCCAGTTATTCATTAAATAAGAATTTTATTTTAAACCTAGGATTCAGAATTTAGTCTCACTTTTAAGTCAACATGATTTTTTACCATACAACATTGACAAGTTTAATTATATAATCCAAACTTTATATTCTAAATGCATTTATAAAAATAACTAGAAATATGTATTTTAGAGTAAATATTGATAATAGCATTGAAATTAATATATAATCGTATGAATCAGGTTTAAAAAATTCTACAGACTGATAAAGTCTAGCAGCGTAATTTTCAAAAAGAAAGCATTGTGCAATTATATATAAAATATTTTCTCTTCATGATATGTCTGAAATAGCTATAAGTTGAGCTATTATAGCAATGTGTTTTATTTCTGATAAAGTAAAAACAATTTTTTTTAGTTTTATGATTTCGCTTTGATTTTTTGAAGGCAGTGGTTTAGAAAAGAAAGGATATAATAAATCAGGAAGTCATCAGGACTAGAACATCAAAAAAATCTTCCAAAGGCAATTTGATGATAACACAGTCTAAAGATAATAAAAGTAGTAAACCATGATAATAGGAGATATTTGTCTGTTCTTTGAGTTTCCCAGAACCTGGAACTCTTCCCTATGTTTGGGGGAATCCTTCATCATATACTTTTCCCCCAATGCCAGTTTTGTCGAATTATAATTTTTGTGTAGCATTGTATAAGTTTAAGGTGCACAACATAATGATTCATGTATATAATGTGAAATGATTACCACAGTAAGTTTAGTTCACATCTATCACATCTCATGGTTGCAATTTTCTCCCTTCATAATGAGAATTTTAAAGATTTCTCTAAGTAATTTTCAAATATACAATAAACTATTATTAACTATAGTCACCATGCTGTACATTACATCCCTAGAATTTATTTATCTTATAATTGGAAGTTTATTTCCTTTGGTCATCTTCACCCATTTCTTCCTCTCCCAACCTTGCCTTGGCAACCAACAATCTGTTCTCTATATCTCTGAATTCTTTCTTTTTAATACTATGCATGAGATCATATAGTATTTGTCTCTTTTCTCACAGTCTTATATCAGTTAACATAATGCCCTCAAGTTTCATTCACATTGTTAAAAATAGCAGGGTGTCTTTCTTTTTATGGCAGAAAAATATTCCATTCTCTGTGTGTATCTCACTTTCTTTATCCATCCATCAATAGACACTTAGGTTGTTTCTATGTCTTGGCTATTGTAAATAATGCTGCAATGAACTTGGGTTAAAAATATCTCTTTGAAATAGTGATTTCATTTCTGTCAGAGATATGCCCAGAAGTGGAATTGCTGAATTTTATGATAGATCTATATTAATTTTTTGAGGAATCTCCATACTATTTTCTATAGTGTCTGGACCAATTTACATTCCCACCAGCAGTGCACAAGGGTTCCCTTTTTTCCACATCCATGTCAACACATCTCTTGTCTTTTTTTATAATAGCCATTCTACAAGATATGAGTTGTATCTCATTGTGGTTTTAATTTGCATTTTCCTAATAGTTAATCATCATTTTCCTGATGGTTAGTCATGTTAAATACTTTTCTATGTTGGCCATGTGATATCTTCTTTGGAAAAAATGTCTATTCAGGTCCTTCACCCATTTTTAAATTGGATTATTATTATTATTATTATTATTATTATTTTTACTATTGAGTTGTAATTATCCCTCACTATCTATCCCAGGGGAAGTGGAGCCCGTGTGTCCTGTAGAAGCCACAATAATACTGATTTTTAGGCTCTCGTGTGACTGTGTGGTGGATGTATTCCCTGGACCTGGCAAGTCTGCTGTACCCAACCAGGGTTGGAATTAATAGGTGATCAAATTAGTATCTGCAATTGGGGATTTAAACATATAATTATATGCTTTCTACTACTGTAACAAATTACCACAAATTTGGTAAGTTAAAACATTAAAAAAATATTATTATCTTACTCTTCTAGAAGTCAGAATTCTGAAATTGGTCTCACTGAGTTAAAGTCAAGATGTCAGCCAGTCTGGATTCCTTTCTGGAAGTTCTAAGGAAGAATCTTTTTTTTTTTTTTTTGCATTTTCTAGTGTTTAGAGTCCACCTGCATTCCTTGGCTCGTGGCCCCTTTCTCCATCTCCAAGCCAACAGTGATCAAATCACGCTCACACCCTTGCATTCTGACTCCCTCTTTTAAGGACGTATGTGATGACATTTTTGGCTACTGAATGACCCATAATAATCTTTCCATTTTAAGATTCTTAAATTAATCTTATCTATACAGCCCTTTTGTCACGTGAGACAACATATTCACCCATTTCAATCATTGAGCTGTGGACGTTCTGGGGCAGCCATTATCCAGCCTATCACAAGAATCCTTTTGGGTGGCTCACCAGAAGCAGCAATATTTATTCTGTAGGAGCAACAGTGACCTAGATCCTAGAGAGGACCTCTGGAGCCCAGTGGAACTGTCAATTTAGTGGCATTCCATGTTCTGTGACAGCGGTGTCTTCATCTGATGGTTCCGGGAATGGGAGTTTAATGTTTGGTGTGATCCCAGTTACTCCCAAACCTTCTCTTCGTATTTTTCAGGTGAGAGGTGCCTCAGATTTTTGGTGGTTCTATGAGCTGTTAAGTACCTTTTTTATAAATCAGCAGTTCTCAACCTGTGGGTCACGACCCCTTTGGCGGTCTAACGACCCTTTCACAGGGGTCGCCGAAGACCATCCTGCATATCAGATATTTATATTATGATTCATGACAGTAGCAACATTACAGTTATGAAGTAGCAACGAAAATAATTTTATGGTTGGGTCACAACATGAGGAACTGTATTTAAAGGGCCAGAAGGTTGAGAACCACTGTATAAATTCTTTTTTGTTGCTTAAGTTAATGAGAACCCTGATTATATGGAAGAAAGAGGTGAATACAGACCATACAGAGGCAATAGATGAGATACATGATGCCAGGTCCAGGCAAAAATAACAACAACAAAAACACACCAAAAAACAACAAAACAAAACAAACAAAAATAAACCCAAAACAAACAGAGTTTCCAGCTGTAAAAAAAAAAAAAAAAAAAATCATTGACTTATTGAATAAATGTAGTGACTAGTTATTTTTAACTAGAGGTCCGGTACACAAAAATTTGTGCACTCGGGGTGGGGGGAAAGGTCCCTCAGCCCGGCCTGTGCCCTCTCACAGTCTGGGACCCTCGGGGGATGACCATCGGCTGGCTGAGGCCTGCTCCCCAGGTGATTGGGCCTAAGCTGGCAAACAGACATCCCTCTGGCAGCCCAGCAGCCATCGGGGGATGTCTACTTGCCAGCGGGGAGCAGACCTAAGCTGCAGTCAGACATCCTTAGCGCTGCTGAGGAGGCAGGAGAGGCTCCCACCACCACTGCTGTATTGGCAGCCATCAGCCTGGCTTGTGGCTGAGCAGAGCTCCTCCATGTGGGAGCGCACTGACCACCAGAGGGCAGCTCCTGCATTGAACGTCTACCCACTGGTGGTCAATGTGTGTCATAGTGACCAATCATTCCAAGTCTTTCTGCTGTTAGGGTCAGTTTGCATATTACCCTTTTACTATATAGGATAGAGGCCTGGTGCACAGGTGGGGGCTGGCTGGTTTTCCCTGAAGGGTGTCCCGGATCAGGGTGGGGTCCCCACTGGGGTGCCTGGCCAGCCTGGATGAGGGGCTGATGGCTGTTTTCAGGCTGCCCGCACCCCCTTCAGGGTGGGGGTCCCCACTGGGGTGCCTGGCCAGCCTGGATGAGGGGCTGATGGCTGTTTTCAGGCTGCCCGCACCCCCTTCAGGGTGGGGGTCCCCACTGGGGTGCCTGGCCAGCCTGGATGAGGGGCTGAGGGCTGTTTTCAGGCAGGCCAAGCCTGCAACTGAAGCTCCCAGTCTCTCTTTTTTCCTTTTTTTTTTATTCTGGGATTTTATTTACCTTCTGTAATTGAAACTTTGTTGCGGCTCCAGCTCCGAGGCCGGCCGGCTGAAAGCAGGTATCTGGGGTTTGTTTAGCTTCTATAATTGAAACATTGTTGCTTAGAGTGCAGCTCAGAGCCGGGCCGCGGCAGGCGGGGAACGTTGGCTTCCTCCATCATTGGAGCAAGCAAGCCTCATATTCACTTCAGCTGCCTGGCTGCTGGCCGCCATCTTTGTTGGCAGTTAATTTGCATATCACCCTAATTAGTCAAGGGAAGCATAGTGGAGGTATGGTTAATTACCATGTTTGCCTATTATTAGATAGGATGTTAAAGACTTTTCATCTATAATATACAGGGTGGGGCAGAAGTAGGTTTACAGTTGTGAGTATGCGAAAGTTTATTCTTGTATTATTTATTAATTATTGTATTATTTTCCATATCAAGAACTGTAAACCTACTTTTGCACAACCCTGTATTTTATATGACTCCTATATTTTAAGTAGCTATCTAGTTAAATCATACTGTCAAAGCTCACCCAATTCAATATAAAATTTATTAATGTAATCGCTACAGTATAAAAAAAATATATCTTTATCCTCAGACCTATGATACATAAACATTTACAAAGCTTGCATGATTTAATTTATTATTGTGGTGGTGACTACAGAGCTTGCTTTACCTTTCTTCTTGGCATATATCCCTCTGGAAGAGGTAGAAAGGTCAACTAATTTAGTTTACCCAGGGTTGCTTACTCAGCAGCTCTCTGCTTGTGGCCCTTTTCTTCCATTCTATTGGCTCTGGGTCACCCCCACCCCTTGCTATTCTTACACTGAAAATAACAGAAGACTATGAACATCATGTGCCACTGTGTCCCTTTGCTCTAAAAAGAACTACTTCAGAAACTTGCAAATGTGACTAGGAGGCAGAACTTCAAAAACAGAGGACTTAAGTAGATATTTTGATTTACATTCTAGAAATCAGGTGCAGAAAGTAAAAAACAAGAATGGAGCAACTAATTGTTAGTTAGTTCTTGCTAATAGGACACATCTAAAATGGATATTAAGATCACCTGGCTCAAACTTCTCATTTTAGAAATGAGGAAAGTGAGGCCTACCAAACTTAAACAGATAGCTCAGGGTCAATAACTTTTTAACAGCTTAGTTGTATGACTGAATTTGTTTTATTTCTTAAACAATCTTTGAAAATAAAAGAGCTTAGTTTATTAAGTGTGTTAGGTAAAAAGAAAGCCACTTCTAATGCTAATACTAGTTATTTTCTAATACTCAATATTAATATTATATCCTAAAAATTTCTCTTTATGCTAACAATTATATTAAAGGGAGCTCTAGAACTTCAGTTTTTAAAATTAAATCATTATGTTGGTTTTATGGGTCAATGAATGTCCATGGCCTAAAACTAATAAATAGCCATAGTGAGCCTACATTCTCTTTTTATAGTATTTCTATAATCATTATATTGGAATCAATATTGAATTTTCAGAAATCAAGATTTTGCTTACAATTCACATTGAAGACTAGTCATGGGGATTTCATCTTGAAACATTAAAAAGTAAATGTTAAAATATTAATAAACCCTGAAAGGATTTACTAATAGAAAAATAAAAAGAAACATGGTCATTTTGTCGTTAGTAACATTAGATATGGCCACAAGAGGGCAATATATGAAAATAATTGAAATTCCAAGGAAAGCATTTAATTATTTAATCCACATAAAGGATTTAATATGTGGATGTTATATGGTGTCTTTGATCATTAATTTAGCATTATTGTTAGGATAGATAAAAGGGGTCCATTTTCACTACATAGTATTTAATATTTTTCTAAGCTTAGACAAATTAAGCTCTAAATTTTCCTGTAGGTTGTGATGTTGACAGCTATTAGTAGGTACATCCCATGTGTGACACAGGAATATGATTACTTGTTTGTAGTAACAATGTTTTGAAAAACAGTCGTAATGTCAATACTGTCCTAGGAAGTGACCATCTTTCAATGATCAAAATGACCCATTTTTAAAGACTATCATGAAGCTTAATGGCCCTTGCCTAATCACTGATAATGCCAATTACCTGCTTTCAAGCACATGACATAAGACTGAGGGGAAAAGGAACCCTCATAAATTAAGATCTCTTCTAATAGATAAAACTAGATTGATTACTAATTTGTCTCCAGCCCTATGACTCAAAGTAACGTAGCCTAAAATGATTACATTTTACTGAATCAAAGAGGAAAAGGTGTTTAGATGATAAAGAATGTTTTGACGTATTGATCACTTCAAAATCTCTGCCCACCCTAAACTCCCACCCCAACAATTCCCAAAATAATGCATGCATTTTAAAATGCTTTTCTTCGTAGGGAAATAATGCAATAGAGTTTTCCAATTGAATTTCTGGAAGCAGGTGTCCTTTTTGATAGCATCACCTTAATTCCTGCCAAGAACAGAGTGTTCAGCGCACGATTCCAGTTTTATTAATTTCATTATTGTTTGCAGTACTCTGACCATTCTACCAGGCATACTGCGGGGTGACTCAAACAGCTCGAGATCATTTCTATTTATATCTGACATTGTGTATATTTGTCACAGGCTTTAATTGTTAGCACTATACCATTTTAAATTTAATAAGGAGGTAAATATAATACTGGGTTCAATATTTATAGAATTACATTTTAGGTGGTGCCTCAGATCATGTAATTAGCTTTAATTTGAGATTTTATGAGTCAAAATAGCTTCATTAGTAGGAAATATGCCTTTGATGTGCATTGGAAGAAGCTCCAGAATAGCTTCTTTTCAACTCATGGAGAAAATTTCTCCCAGTTAGTTTTAAAGTCCTTTTTGACCTCGGATGAGTTCTCTCTACTACCTTTGATGTTCCTGCAAGTAGAGTAGGATGTGTAAATTACATTGATAATTTTGCTATAAATGCTATCAACACGGGATGATGCTCCGGAAATGAGTAACGAAAACTAGCTTTACATATTCTACTCTGGAAACTGAACCTGTCTATTAACTAAGTATGGTTCTGTGGTTGGGCTTTAAAATAAAATCTAATTATGATTGCTATTGAGAATTATCTGTCCCTCTTTCTGTAACTTTTTCTTTTTATCACAGACATGTAAGTAATATACACAAAATAATTATGGGGGGTAAAAGTAGAAGACAGGAGAAAAATCAGAAAATAGCAATAATGTTTAGCAAAATGCTAAAGAATAATAGAAATGACATATAAATGAAATTAGCAAATATTTTATTTAACTACCCATTATTTTCAAATAGTATGTCTAAATATAATCTTCACAAGAACACACTTAGGTGTGTGTTATTATAGCTAGTTTACAGCCTTGGAAACCATGACTTTAAAAGTTAAGTATCTCTCCCACTGATAGACACTATACAAAGTAGCAAAGCCAGTATTCAACTTATACCATTTGGTCCCGGGGAAATCACTAAACAAGCAGAACACTGATCAACAAATGTTCTGGGTATTCATAATGCCTCATAGAAAGAAGAGGCAGAGAGAGGAGGGATGTAAAAGGAGGAAAAACAGAGTAAGAGCAAGAAAGAGGGAAGTAATTTGCCAGGATTTAAGGTGGGCAAATTTGGGTTCTGTATCCGAGAGGCACCAGAGCACAATCAAGAGGTAGAGGCCACTTCTCTGCACATGTGCTCTCACTCGCCTGCATTCTGCCCTAAGCCTGCTCTGCACATGCCCTGTGGTCTGTCCATTGGCATCCACCCAGTCACCAAATGTAGTCAGTCTTTTTCTCAGATGCTACAACTATGCTGGACAACTTTGGCCGAATTTCTAAAGCTCATTCAGGCTCTCTTTCAAGCTTTATTATTATTATTATTATTTTATTATTTTAAACTGAGAGACATTTGCTAAGGTTGGCCAAGGAACCAAGGAAGATCGCCTGTCAGGGCACACTGTGTAGATGATTCCAGCCCTGGGTTTGACCTGCAGCATTCAGGTCTTTTCTATCACCCTGCCTTTTCCTGCCTTTTTGGGGTGCCATCTAAATGGAGTTCAAATTTCAATAATGAACCTGAGTACTGTATCTGAAGTAAAGCATTGCTGAATTTCTTATCTCAGGATGTAAATATAGGCTTTGAATTCTTCATTCATAGCTCTTTCCAAGTGTTTAGCACATGTACATGCAAATTGGACATATTATAGACAACCTTGTCATATCAGAATTAATGAGATTTAGAAGGTTAGGCCCCAGTCAAGCATGACCCAACCTTGGCCTATCAGAATTAATGAGATTGATAAGATTGGGCCCTAACTATGAGCCTAATTAAAGTGTATAAGTGCACAAGTTAGAAACTAGTCATTAATCTGAGTCCAAATCTCTTTATAGGTTGTATACAATACTCATGAGCGAAAAAGATACATTTCTGATCCCTGAAGCCTCCTACTCTTTATGTAGAGCATAGAGTATATATGTGTAGGTATATAATATATAGTATATTCATACAGATATTTATTATGTATAGTCTTTTTTCTTAGAAAAATAAAATCACAGTTATAGTTACTTTATTTTAGTAATTGTAGTGATATATCCCAGACTGTCATAAATTTTTACTTAAATAACCATATTTTTTGAGCCAAGTCCCCCTACAGCTAAGGACAACTCTTTGCAACAGAGTGTTGAGAATGGAGTAAATTCTGGTACCACTTGAGAGAGTGAAACTGATTAATACCTCTGTATTAACAAACTGGGTTAATATTCTACATGAAATTTGCACAATGATTCACATTTTATGGGTCAATTTAAGTTATTCTAAAATTTTTTAATAACATGGTTAGTTGCAGAATGACCTAACTTTCTTTACTTCTGCAAATTGATATAATATTTAACATATGGAAAGATTTTTAAATGTAATGTAACCTGTAACTGAGAAGTAGTTACTTCTATCAAAATTCTAAGACCAAAACCAGTAATAGAGTATGGTTAATGTCTATGTTAAAAGGTGGAGAGGCTAATCTTAATTGGTTTAATCATACTTGTCATGATTATATTAGTATATTATATATAAAAATTTGCCTTGGGACAAATGCTAAAGCAATATACAGAGTATTGGTGTAGCCTCACTCTGAACCTAACGAATTAATAATTAAGGCATGGGGTACATAGAAATTAGCAAGCATTCATCTACTCAACTAGTATATTTTCCTGGATTTGCAAGTTGGCATATGATTGTCACTTACTCTAAGAAGAGTGTAGTATTTTGATGGTAAGTGCTTGAAAACGTGAACATCCATTTTCCAATCCACCTGTTTCTTCCTATTCACCATTTTACATGGAATCTTTTCCCTTGGCAAGGGCAGGGTAGATGAATCACAACAACCAATTAGTACAAAATAAAATGACAGGTGATTCACTATCAAAGTATATGTTCTGATTAAAAAATAGTGAAATTTGGTTTTTGGTATGTATGTGTTTTTCTTTTTATGCAGCTATTTGAGCAGTGGCCCCAATGTAGTTGACTTGTTTACAAGGAAATAAAAGAGTACTAAGTAAATTTGCCTTTTTGACCCCAATATCACAGTCTTACCTTTATCATATCTTAGGTAAATAATGATGTGCTTAATACTTCTCTATTCAAAATAAACTCCAAACTTAAAAACATGGTATCTTTAGCTACCACATAATTTTCATTTAAAATCTTTTCTGGTGTCCTGATTTATGTACTTGGAATCTAATTATTTAAATAACCTTGTAGAAGTTCTTTTAACTGTGTATCATTACATCACATACTATATGTCTCAACGACTATGGTTCTTTATAACAATGCAAAAAATATAAATTTTTATAATGAACCAGTTAATAAATATTACTGTACTTCCTCCTAGGCATAGACTATATAGTCATGAGTGAGTGTCTTTACTCTCATGTGGCTTACAGTATCAATTTATAGAGGAAAAAAAAGTAATACAGATTTTCTGCCATATTTTATAATTCAGATATCCTATCTAATAATAGACAAACATGGTAATTGACCATACCTTCACTACGCCTCCCATTGGCTAATCAGCATGATATGCAAATTAACCACCAACAATGATGGCGGCTAATTTGCATACTGAAGGCAGGGTGGCACAGTGCCATCCCGCCTGCCCTGCTGCCATCCGGGCCTGCTATCTGCGACCCGGGGTGGCGGGCATCTGTGTGCGACCCAACCCAGGGTGGCCGGGCGGGGCAGCAGCGATCGGCCGGCCCGCCCGGGCATCCCATGTGCAACCCGCCCAGGGTGTTGTGTGTGCGACCTGACCCGGGGCGGCGCCCCAACCCCCGGATCTGCCCTGCCGTGTGCACGACCTGGGGAGATGGGGCAGGCACCGAGGGATCGGGCCTGCCATCTGCCACCTGGGGAGCAGGCCTAAGCCAGCAGGTGGTTATCTCCCGAGGGGTCCCAGACTGTGAGAGGGCACAAGTTAAATATTTATTATTTTTGGAGTTACCTACAAACTGGGTTTTAACTGCCCTATGATTACTTTTGCTTGTAAGCTTT
Source organism: Myotis lucifugus (assembly GCF_000147115.1). Classification (NCBI taxonomy): domain Eukaryota; kingdom Metazoa; phylum Chordata; class Mammalia; order Chiroptera; family Vespertilionidae; genus Myotis; species Myotis lucifugus. Next base: position 5,316,503 of record NW_005871057.1, on the reverse strand, counting down.
TTGTTTTGCTTTATTTTAATCTGCTTTTTTGCACACTTTTAATCTGAGTGGGAAAACCTAATGCCACATAACCATGTTCTAAGGCTTTCTCCTTCCCTAATCACCTTGATGATTATTGGCTTAAGTAAAGTTAGAAAAATCAATTCCTTAATTCCCAAGTTTGTTTCAATTACCAAATATTGTTATGTTTCTATTTTGACCCAAACCACAGTGAATTATCTATAATTGGGTAGTAACTAATGTTTTCTTCTAAAAGGTGAATGTACATTTTTGGGCCTCCTTCCTATTCAAGTCTATAATTCTGCTATGCAAAGTAGCTTGTTTCAAGTAGACATTTTACCAACCAGTCCTGGGAACAGTGTTGCACTTTGGCTTTGTGTATGGTAATGGTGTTCATTCTTTCAACAAATATTCATCGGTTATCTATTTTATGTGAAGCACTGTCTAAGCACTGATGTCACAGCAGTGAGCAAAACAAAATCCCCTGCCACTATAGAATTTACATCATTCTAGAAGGAGGAGAAAATGATTTAGTTTCATTCCTGGTCTAGTGTTTTTTGTATTGGATTTGTATAAGGAAAGATCCAGGGGTGCATCTAGATCATTAGGACATTTGTTCTTTTGAGTGTCTGGCTTTCGGAGCTGTACCCACACATCCACAGCATTCAATCCTGGACACAATGCATATGCAGTCTGAAGACAGGTTGTAGCGGAAGTCTTATATTGTAAATGTGAGACTGACATCTCTGGCAGATTATTTAACTGCTCATATTTGTAAACTAGTGATGCATCTTTCAGCCTTAGACAGAAAAATTAATGTTTAAGTTCTATATAGTAGATTGATGAAGTTAAAGATATATCATTGTAAGTCGCTATAATTGCCTAAGATACTAATCATTTTTAAATATATATATATTTTTATTGATTTCAGAGAGGAAGGGAAAGGGAGAGAGAGATAGAAACATCAATGAGGAGAGAGAATCATTGATCTGGCTGCCTCTTGCATGCCCCCCTACTGGGATTGAGCTCACAACCCAGGCATGTGCTCTGACCAGGAATCGAACCGTGACCTCCAGGTTCACAGGTTGACACTCAACCAGTGAGCCATGCTGGCTGGTCTAGATACTAATCATTTTAATGAGCATTTATAAATACCAGTTTGTATTTCTCATGGCATTTATCTACTCTTTTAAAATAGTTCCATACATTTTGAGCATCTCTATTTTCACTGTTTTGAATACCTCCTGAAAGTCTCACATCTCTAAATAAACTAGACAATCCTCTTGAGGGACCCCACAAATTTGCTTTTCTATTCACACTTCCACTTACAGCTGGCTGGAAGACTAATCTCCCATTTGATCAAAATAGATTTATATTGGATGCAATTATATGTTCATTTTCATGTCTGCTCTTCAGTGCAACTTATTTCTTCCCCAAGGTAGTTATAGAGAAGCATATTCACTCTCTTGTTCTTAAATGTGGTACATCTGTAATAGTGTCAACAATGAAAGATAAAAAGAAAAGTAGCTCTTAAATAAAAGCTTTTTTTTGTCTTAAAAAACCCCAAAAACTTTTAAAAGCATCTTCTTACCCCTTACATTAGTGTTAATGTGTTATTTCTGAAATGGATAAACCTTGCTGTATACATGTATTCTTATTCATATCAGTTTAATTGTCTTCTAAACTATAAATTTTCTCTTTTATAAATTATATGTTATTTACTAGTAAAACTAGTGGCCCAGTGCATGGATTCATGCACTTTAAAAGGAAATTAATTAGAAGAAAGATTTGTGTGGTAATTACATTACTGCAAAAAAATACATGTCAAAATAGTACATATAATATAGTATTATAAAATGAAAACACTCATGCTATTGGCCCCATCGAAAGCTTTATTTGTATTGTGCATGCGCAATTCAATGATTATTTTTAAATTGCCAGTGCATGTTATATGTACCAGCCGGTTGGTTGGTCGAATGGTCGATGAATAAATCGCAATGTGGTTCATGTTGAATGTCAAGAAAAACAACCAAATTCATGATCGACAATAACAGATCAAAACACATGCGTGCGATTGGCGCCAGTGAAAGCTTTATATGTATCATGCATGTGTAAGTCAATGTTTATTTTTAAACTAGAGGCCTGGTGCACAAAAATGTGTGCACTCAGGGGGCGTCCCTCAGCCTGGCCCATGCCCTCTTGCAGTCTGGGACCCCTCGAAGGATATCCACCTGCTGGCTTAGGCCCGCTCCCTGGGGGATCAGGACCAAGCTGGCAGTCAGACATCCCTCTGGCAGCACGGCAGCCCTCGGGAGATGTCCACTTGCCAGCAGGGAGCAGGCCTAAGCTGCAGTCTGACATCTTTAGTGCTGCTGAGGAGGCGGGAGAGGCTCCCACCACCACCACTGTACTGGCAGCCATCAGCCTGGCTTGTGGCTGAACAGAGCTCCCCTGTGGGAGCGCACTGACCACCAGGGGGCAGACCCTGTATTGAGCATCTTCCCCCTGGTGGTCAGTGTGTGTCATAGTGACCAGTCATTCCCAGTCGTTCTGCTGTTAGGGTCAGTTTGCATATTACCCTTTTATTATATAGGATAAAGGTCTGGTGCATGGGTGGGGGCTGGCTGGTTTGCCTGAAGGGTGTCCCCAGATCAGGGTGGGGGTCCCACGGGGGTTCCTGGCCAGCCTGGGTGAGGGGCTGATGGGTGTTTTCAGGCTGGTCACACCCCCTTCAGGGTGGGGGTCCCCACTGGGGTGCCTGGCCAGCCTGGGTGAGGGGCTGATGGTTGTTTTCAGGCTGGCCACACCCCCTTTAGGGTGGGGGTCCCCACTGGGGTGCCTGGCCAGTCAGGGTGAGGGTCTGTGGGCCGTTTTCAGGCTGGCCAAATCCGCTGGTGACGGAAGCTCCCAGCCTCTCCTTTTTTTTCTTTTTTTTTTTATTCTGGGATTTATTTACCTTCTATAATTGAAACTTTGTAGCCTTGAGAGGAGCTCAGAGCCAGCCAGGGTGGGCGGGAAGGAAGCCTCCTACTCACTCCAGCTCCATGGCCACTGGCCATGGCCTGCTGAAAGCAGGTATCTGGGGTTTATTTACCTTCTATAATTGAAACTTTGTTGCTTTGAGTGGAGCTCAGAGCCCACTGTGGCAAGCGGGAAGCTTGGCTTCCTCCATCATTGGGGCAACCAAGCCTCTTGCTTGCTCCAGCTCCGTGGCTGCCGGCTGCCATCTTGGTTGGGTTAATTTTCATATAGTCACTCTGATTGGCTGGTGGGCGTGGCTTAAGGCATAGTGAAGGTATGGTCAATTTGCATGTTTGTCTTTTATTAGTGTAGATTGTCAGTGCGTGTCATTTGTACTGGCCGGTCGGTCAGTTGGACAGTCAGACAGAGAGTCCAGTCACTTAGCCTTTTATATATATAGACTAGAGGCCTGGTGCATGAAAATTCATACACTGGAGGGGGTTCCCTCATCCTGGCCTTCCCCCTCTCACAGTCCGGGAGCCCTCAGGGTTGGGAGGTGACCCAGTGATCAGGGGAAGGCGACGCCCCATCACACCTCTGTAGCTGCCACTGTCAGCAGTGCAAGCCTCGGCCAGCCCTGGTTGGTTACCTGAGCCTTGGCTGGCCCTGGTTACCTGCACCTTGGGCTGGCCCTGAGCAGCTAGAGGGCTGAGGGGACTGGGGGACTCTGAAGGCAGGCATGTGGAGAGGCTGGGCCCACCTGGGAGTGGGCCCAGCTTTTCCATGCGCCTGCTGCCTCAGCAGGGCACCACCATCTTGTGGCTGTGGGCGCTGCCATCTTTGAGGGTGGGGCAGTCAAGTAGCATATTACCTCCTCATTGGCTGGGGGTGTCACCATCTTTGCGATGGCATGGGGGTCAATTAGCATATTCCCTCCTTATTAAATAGGATTATTGCTAGATGGCCCTGGTTATCCCCAATAAGCTATCTGCAGTTTTGGAGGTTTTGCAACTGAGATGTCATAATCTGGGGCACAGGGAGAGCAAAGCATTGACAACCTGGGCACATTGAATTCTATCGAGTCCATTTTCCCAGGCCTCCCGTGACTGCTTCAAATACCACTTACTTTAATCTCTAAACTGCTTTCTTTTATGTTTTTGCCAGTGTTTTCTAAGTGCTAACCAGGGTCAAGATGCATCAAGGATAGCTTCAACAAGGACTCTTGAATAGGCAGGTCTGTGATTCTGTGACTCCTGCCTCAAGCAAAGAAACACCACTCTATATGGCTTATATCTTGTACTTCCTATGTCCACTACTAATTTGAGATCTCCATGTGAATGTCTAATATGTATCCAAAACTCAACATGATGAAAATTGAGCTCTAGATATTTCTTCCAAACCTGATGCAATTATAGTCTCTCCCACCACAGTTTATCACAAGTTCATCCTTCCTCTATGTAGGTAACATTCTTAGAGTTGTGCTTGTTTAATATTTCTCTCATATTCAAATATACCTTCAAAATATTTTTAGAGTCCAGCTATGTCACCTTCACCACTACTACTTTGGTCTGAGCCATCTCTAGCTTTCACCTGCATAGAATTTAGCTTGTTTCCCTTTTTCCCATCTAACCACTCCTCCCCATGCTTTATCCTCAATCCAGAAGCCAGAATATTTTTAAAATGTTGTTCAATCATTTAATTATGTCACTCTTTATTGTTGAGAGTATTACAGATGCTCCCCCTTCCCCCCCCCCCCATAGTCGCCCTCCTGGCACCTGTCCCTCCCAGGCCTTCACTACCCTATTGTTTGAGTCCATAGGTAATGCATATATGCATATTACAGTCTTTGGTTAATCTTTCTCCCCCACCCTTCCCTCTGAGATTTGTCACTTTGTTCCATGTTTCCATGCCTCTGGTTCTATTTTATTCATCAGTTTACTTTGTTCATTAGATTCCTTGTTTGTTTATTTTGATTTTTAGATTCAATTGTTGATAGATATGTACTTATTGCCATTTTATTTTTTATATATTTTTTATTCTTCCTATTTCTAACTGTTTTTCTCTGGCTGCTTTTAAGATTCTCTTTTTGTCTTTAACCTTTGGTATTTTAATTATTGACCTATTTGAAGAGATAATGACAGAAAACTTCCCCTACTTGGTGAAGGAAATAGACTTACAAGTCCAGGAAGCACAAGAGGAATGAAAAGAGGCCCACACCAAGACTCATCATAATCATCTGCTACTCTTTTACTCATACCCCAGCTTGGATACACCACCCTCCCGTCTTTCAGTCACACTCTAAGCATGCTACCCCTTAGCACCTTTGTGTATCTTCTTTGCTCTGCCTGGTAGCCTCTCTGTGGCTCACTCCCTCACCTCAAGTCCCATTTCTGCTCAAATATTATTTTCTCACTGAGGCCTTCTCTACCTATCTTAGAGTTTCCTACTCCTCCCGACTTTTCTTTTTCTCCTCTATAGTACTTATCACCTCCCAATGTGCTGTATACATTTCTTATTTATTCCACTGGAAGATAAGCTCCATGGGGAAAGGAAACTTTTTTCTGTGTTGTTCACAGTAGAATCTTTAGCTGTTCAAACAGATTTGGGAGCTTAAAAAAGATTTCTTAAGTGAATAAATGATCTTAAGTTCTTTCCTTCAATATCTAAATAATATATGTACTTTACTATGGGTGTTTCAGCGCCTTTAATATTTCTGAAGATGCCAAAGGGGATTTTAAATTTGCTTGCCATTTGCCTCAGACTTCTGACTGCTGATTCTTGCTGCCTGTCCTATTCCAAGGACTTACCTCAGCTACTCGCAAGGACCTCCTAACAGATTCTGTCCCTGCCTAAACTTCTTTGGCTCATGCATGGACGCAGCCTCAGCACCTTTCTTCCCCAAGTTGTCATTAGTGAAGGTTTTAAGGGATGATTTTAACATAACGAAAGATTACATTGCCAAACAGAAAACAGTTAAAAATTAACACTAGATATAATGGTTCATAAAATTTATTGGCCATCCTCTGCCTCGGATTATGTTTTTCTTGCTATCTCTTAACTGAAGCTTTGGATATTTGTTTATACCTTTATAGTTCTAGGTTTTAGTTATAGTCTGTCAAACTACAAAAGGTGGTACATTAACCTTATCGATGATGAAACTAATTTGGGTAGTTTTGATTGTTTCTATATCTATTTTGGATCCAGAGGACAAAATGGAACCATGTGAACCTTTTCTGTTTGGAGTTTTCATGAATAAATATTTTTCCTTTAAAATATTAATTATACATTTAGTTGTAATATATTTTACTTTTGATGTGTTTCTGTTTTATCCTGTTAATAAAGAATTTGAATTGATCTAATCAATATTTATTTTTATCATTGAGCAGTTTTTTTTTAATAGTTAGCTTTATTTTGCTAGTGGCCATAAGGGAAATTATATAGGGTGTCCCAAAAGTCACGCAAGATTCACAATTGAATTGAATTGCAAATCTTGCATGGATTTTGGGACACCCTATATTTCGTATTGTGAACAACTCACTAACTAAAACATGGATTTTTATAATGTGTTTGCCTTTGATTCCTATGGGAGAAACTCTAAAACTGCCAGAAAAGCAGTTCAATGTTTGAGTTGCAAAAATAATAAAGATCTTACTCAAATTTCTTGTTACAGAAAAATATTTTTTTTGCTCATTCTAAAAAGTAAGTAACATTTCCTTAATATCTTACAGTAAATTTATATCATCAGAATATTAACTAGGCCATTCACCTTTCAAAGGCATGTATACTTTTCTTCTTAAACCAGGTCATATCCAGGTAGAAATTTCAAGGGTGAGAAAAAAACAACTGGTGACTACATCCTGTGGCCTTTCGGTGGACTGCTTTGCTGACATCTGTGACCACTGGGATAATACGGTTATGTATCCAGCATCCATGATTAGGCTTACACGCCTATTTCACTAACCCCTTAAGTGTCATTGCCATCAGGACCAAAGCTCCTAAGAATAGAAGGAGCATTAACCAATTCAGATGCTCCTAGTCCTTTACTAGGGAGAGAGTTTGCTTTACTCTAAGGACAAATATAAGACTATAGTAAGTAGCATATCAGAAAAAAATCAGGCTTCTATAACTATTATTGAATTATGATTTAACTCAAAAAGTCAGTGTAATGAACTTCACAATCTTTGTGTTTTAATTTTTATAAGAATATATAGTTGAGGTTTTTAATAATTAGATATGCCATTTAAAAAATAATTACATTCATTACATTCATGTTTTGAATGTATCCCCCAATGCATAGTACAAAATTTAGGACATTATAAGCACTCAATCCATAACTGTCGAGTTAATGAATGGCGGTCTCATTTAGAGAGGTTTGGCAAATCATTGTTATCTATAGAAGTGCCATGGGCATCAAAAGCATAATTTTTAAATATGAAAAATTTTCCCAATTACTGAGAAATAATATATTGTTTGTTAAATTTCAGCCTAGCTGGTTTTGCTCAGTGGATAGAGTGTCGGCCTGCGGACTGAAGGGTCCCAGGTTTGATTTGGGTCAAGGGCACATGGCCTGGACTGGGGACATGCAGGAGTCAGCCAATCAGTAATTCTCTCTCATCATTGATGTTCCTGTCTCTCTCTCCCTTTCCCTTCCTCTCTAAAATCAATAAAAATATGTTTTTAAAAATTTTAATTTTCTTGGCTCTACTTGTATTTAATAGCCATCAGCTGAAGTTAATTATTACCTGTATTTTTTTATTCAATAAATACTTATTCACAACATTATGCCAAACATTGTCCTAAGCCCTGGGAATGCAAATTAATAAAATAGAAAAAAAATCTCTTCCTTGATATAATGATTATATGAAGTGAAAATACAATGAGGAAAATAAAGCGTATTAAGAGAATACAGAGTTGCACTGGGAGTGGAGGCAAACATTTTGCACTCTCTTCAGTTAAGGACTTTCAGAAATGTTGACATTTGGGTAGACCATATAGTCAAGAGGGAACCATATGACTATTGGCTTGGCTGGGAGAAAGCCAGGCAAAAGGAACAGCGATTTCGTATACCAAGGGAAGAACATGTTTAATATGCGATTTGAAATCACAACCCACTGATCCCTTTTCCTTTGCCCAAGTTCCTGTCCCACTTTCTGGTTTAGCTTCTCTTCCTTGCTCTTACTTACTATAGCATTGATGGTTTCTGCACTTTTCCCTCTGGAGTGAAAGCTTTACAAGGAAGCATATTTGTCTATTGTGTTCACCAATGTATCCTAAATGCCTAGAATAGCAGCTACCTTATAGTTGATGCGCAGTAAATCTCCACTGTATTGACTGACATTATATTCTAGAAACTTAAAGGAGATTGTGTGGTCAGTGGACAATGTGTAGGAACATACTGATATAAAGTGATGACAGAGAGGTCTGGGAAAAAATTGTATGGCTTTTTAGGACATGGGAAGGACTTTGGATTTTCTCCAAAGTGTGATAGGAAGCTATTGGAAGGTTGAGAGTAAGAGAGTGAAATGGTCTGGTTTACACATTTATAGATCTTATAGGCTGTTGTGTGGAGAACACAATCCACATTCTCCAGGAGCGCCCAGTTGAGTGGACAGGTGCACCAAGTTACTGACAACTCACCTACTGCAGAACTTAATAAGGGCTACAGCTGAAGTACAGATGAGCTGTGTGAGCATAAAAAGATTGTGAATTGGCGAGAACTTATAGAAGAGGGGTCACTAGAACTGGGTCGTGAGTGTGAGTAAAGAGAATTATGGGCAACAGAAATCAATTGAGAAAGGGATAAATGCAACATAATCTATTGGTGAAAAGAAAATAAATTTAGAAACTAAATTTTATTCTGAGTTATTGAGGAGGTGACAATGACTATAAGTGTTTTACTATATTATCTGACTTAGTTTTCACAACACCCCAATAAGTTAAAACTTATTTGAATCCTCACTTCTCAGAGAAGAAAACCGAGTCTTGGAGAAGCTAAATCAAAGCTTTTTCATCAAGAAAGTAGAAGCATGGGGGTTGGATCTGTCTGACACCAGAGCCCATGTACCGAGTTGATGATTTAATAATAAGACAACCAGAATTTAAATCAAGATTTAATCTTTTGCATCTAATCAGTTGGATCTAATTAATATTTATTTTGTGTGACTGGAGATGTCAGTGTAATAATGCTGTCCTAGGCACTGTAATCATATTACTGATTATGTTTCTTTTGATATTAAAGGAAAGTAATTATAATAAGAATTTCTGCCTTTGTTATGACATGTTAATATTTATGTTCCTTTTATTTATTTATGTGTAGTGAATGTCAAGTACAAGGCAGATACATTGAAGAAACTAATGTATGTCCATAATTTATCCTGCCATCATGACCTCATGTGTCTCTGCATGGCCTCCTAATCAACAAGCTGCAAAACGGGCTCGACCATAGTTGTTTAGTGTCTACATTTCCACCTGAGAGCCTGTGACCCAGGGCGTTTTTAATAGCTCACTATCAATATGTTCAAAATGAAGTTTTGCTGTGGTCATTCCCTAAATGGTACTTAACCTTTTTATTCTTTATTTAGCTAGTGGACTGAAGAAAATACTCATGACACAGAACTACTAATGGTCACATGACCTGGACTTAGAAGAGAGGGTCAGCATTTAGAAATGGAATCTAATGGAGAAAAACATGAAAAGATAAACTTCTCAAAGAAGAAATATTAAGCAGAGATATTTTGAGGATAGAAGTACACCAGATCAATGTTTCTGAAACGTTTTCACATTTTGTCACAAATAGAAAATCATTATATTTCTGCTTCACAACAATGAAGAGAGAGGAGAATGCTCAAACCTAGAATTGACTCCCGCAGGAGCTCAGGAAGTCCCAGGATTTAAGGAGTCACTGCAGCGGAGAGACTGATGTTTCAGCACGCCTGTAACCTACTTGCAACACTGGTTGGAAAGCTCTGCCCCAGTTAGCGCAGAATGATTCATTGTATGACCAAGAAGAGCAGGACATTTCATCTCCCTTATGTTCAGTTTCACTATAAAATAAAAGATTGCACTACATTAGTGACCCCTCCATTCTGTGGGCACATTGAAAAACACCTGGGGAGACTTAGAAAAGTACCCATTTGGCATACTTAAACTAATTAAAACAAAATCACTAGAGGTGAAGCCTAAACACTGGTGTTTTAAAGAGCACCCCAGTGGTTTCCAAGGTTCTACTGCGCTAGATGATCTCTAGAGTCTTCTATATCTCTAACCATCTGGGATGGTCTATAGCAGTGATGGCGAACCTATGACACGCGTGTCAGAGGTGACACGCGAACTCATTTTTTTGGTTGATTTTTCTTTGTTAAATGGCATTTAAATATATAACATAAATATCAAAAATATAAATCTTTGTTTTACTATGGTTGCAAATATCAAAAAATTTCTATATGTGACCCGGCACCAGAGTTAAGTTAGGGTTTTTCAAAATGCTGACACGCCGAGCTCAAAAGGTTCGCCATCACTGGTCTATAGCAACCTAAATTTGGAGAATGAATATGTGACTGTTTTAAAGGGGCCATCAAGGAAAAGTCATAAAAGAGACCGTTCCAGAAAAGGGAATGTAACCATTGCTAAGGAAGCATAAGATTCCATGTGAACTTAAACTTGCTGGGAAGCTTCTCTCTCTCCTTGTGACAAAACTCAAGTGGAAATATCAGTCTCAGACTTTGCAACGAAAGAAAAAAAATAAGAGGAGCAAATACATGTAAGTTTGAAAGAAAAGGAATTTCAGTATAAAACTGCGAACTGTTCATCTGTGGAGAGTGGGTGAACAGCAATGGGAGAGAGGCTGTAAACAGACTGGAGAAAGGTTTATTGAGCTGCTGTGAAAAGAAAGTGGGAGTGAATGAGGGCCAGGCAGTGTAGAAGGCATGTTGGGGTTGAGGATGGTAAGCCTGTGAGTGCACTGGTTGTCTGATGTAAGCCAACAGCACAGAGGAACTCAGGGTGTAGCAGAGAATCTGGACAATTGGATTAATGCAATTTTTACTGAATGGGTCAAACAAAGTACATTAGGAAATTAGGATGAGGGTATTTCCAAGAGAATGGAAGAAATAATAGGCCATGATTTTTAGTTAGGTATAAAGACACACAGTTAACACCCTGCTGACTTCATTGGATAAATCTTCCATAAGAGTGTATTATGTTGTGATGAATTATGGACATACACAATTTACACACACCCCCACCCCCCAGGAAGAAATGGTTTCCTTAATAAGAGAGTTTGAGAGAGTAAACTGGATATGTGTGGCTCATCCCTTCCCGCCTTTGTTATCATTCTAAACTGCTTTCTGTCATCCTGGAGAAACTTTGTGGTTTTTTGCAACCCACTCATCGACAGCCAAAGCCTTTAATTTAAGGAGGTAAAGTCAATTGATTTGCTTGCATAGCTAAGGTATGTTCTTTAATATGGTATATTTTTATATTCTCCCTTTCTCTTACATACCTATTCCGTACCACTTCCTCACTACTCATTCACAACACTCTCCCCCAACCTTACTCTAAGTTGGTTTCCATTCATCTTAGGTTCCTGATAACTGGCACAAAGTCCCACCATCACAATGACCAGCATGGGAACCCACATGCTCTGCCTTCCCACCTGTTATCAACAATGGTGTCCTCTTCCTCTCTAAAGCCAATCTCTTCTCTCGTAGATTCTATCTCCTTTCACCTAAACAAGGACATTCCTCCAGAAATTTGCCTCTTTCCATCTACCTCATCAATTCTTTACCTTCTCATAGAGCCTTTCCTCGGGACAACTTGTTCTTATTTCTCTCTTTTCCTTGCCAGCACCGTCTCATTTCTTTGGTTCCCTTTGCAACAATATGCTTTAAGACCGTTGTATAAGAACACTTTTCCCCAAATTTTCTCCTCCCATTTCATCATAAACTGACTCCAGTCCAGTTTTCTCCCAAACATCCACTGAAGCCAACCTTTACATTGCTAAATCCAGTGGCCTGTTCTCAGTCCTCACCTCTAATCTCTCAGCAATGTTTGATAACGATGATCACTCTTGCCTACTTAATGCATGTTAATCACTAAACTTTAAGGGCACATCCCTCTCTTGGTCTTCCCCCCACCCCATGGATTGTTTCTACTTATTGTCTTTCGCTAGTTTCTCAGAACTGTTGTGCACTAGGGCGTGAACTTGGACCTCTTATCTTCTCTACTTGCTTTCACTTCCTGATAACTTCATTTCAGGTTTTTTATTTTTATTTTTAGTCTGTATGCTAATACGGTCTCCAGATTTGTAAATTCAATTGCCAATGTAACATGTGTTTTTGACTGAGTAATAGAGACCTTGAACTAAACATGTACATAGCCGAGCAACTGCATTTTTCCCAAGCCTGCTTCTCTTGCAGTCTTCTCCATCTCATTTGGTGGCAGTTTCATCCTTACCCTGTTCAGGTCTAAAACTTCAACTGCTCAGACCAATGACCTTTCATTTGTTCTGTGTTCATTTCTGTTTTTCACAGCTCATGTCTGGTCTATCAGAAAAGTTGGAATATGTCCAGAAAATAAAAATACATATTTCATTAAATAGTCATCTAAAATTGTTTTGATGTATGAAATTAATCATTCAAGTATTTATTAATCCCTTCTTCATATTCTGTATTGAATTAAAGTCATTGGCAAATAAAGCAGTGCCAAAATGTAATTTTGATTTATAGTGTGGCTTTGAAATCAGATAGACCTGATTTCAAATGATGAGACTTTTCCACTTAGTTATGTGATCTTAGATAAGTTATAACTTACCTAAGACTCAGTTTGTTTGTTTTTATAACTGAGGAATAATATCTTCTTTAGAGTGCTTAAAAGCAGCACTATGGCTGCCATAAAATATTATTCAATAAATGATAATGATTGAGCCACTGTTCTTGTTCTTAATAAAAATAAAATAGAATAGTGATTGGCTTTGTCTACCGAAGAACATTCTTGGAAAAAGTAAAATTAAGGGGAAAATAATGTACTTGCTACCATGGCAACTGTGGCAGTTTTGAAAAGTACTACTCCACAGTTTTGCCTGATATTGCCCTTGTTCCTATAATCCTGCAATCTTTTTTTAATTCTTAAACTTGGTACTATTATGGAGTGTCCATATTTATAAATTAATTTTTTCTTAAATTATTTCAAGCTAACCATGGTCTTGTTACCCTAAAAGCCCTCGCATAGAATTAGTTACCATCAGGATTCTTTTTCTCTCATCCTATCAGTTAAAGCTATTTTCTCTGGAATGATACAAACAAAGTGTTTAGAATAAATTGAATTAGATAAAAACATTAGAACACCTGCTTTGTTTGCTTGGGACATAGCTTTTCCCCTATTTTATGTGATATTTCTTTCAATGCTCTGTGAATGTGTGCATGGAGATGAATTTAGCTGTGTGTGCATTTGGGTGGATGAATGCATATAAGTTTGGAAGGTTATGTGTCTCAATATTTTTAAAAATCTATTTTCTAAATCACTTAGGCAGCATTATATAATAAAACAATATGGTTAATATTTGGAGCATCAGGATTTGTTTATTCATTTTTTCTTCATTCATTCATCAGTTCTTTCTTATCATGTGCCAAGCAATACACCCAGCCCAAAATTTGAATGTTAAATATAGGGTGTCCCAAAAATGTGTACACAAACACTGAATAATTATAAAGGCAGTGTTTATTAAAATACATTTCATTTTCAAAATTGACCAATTTTTGGGGACACCCTGTAAATACCACATATTAACTTTAAGGACCTGGGAATATGAATTTTAAATCCAGACTAGTCAGCAAGTCAAAATTAAATAATGAATATTACAATGTAATCCAAGAAAAGAAAGAAGCAACACAGCCAGAGAAAGATGTTTCAAGCATTTCTCAAATATTTAGTGATTGCTATTCTATATTATGCATTGTGCTGGTCCTTGTTGGTGATAGACAAGGAGTTTCATTTAAGGCACAACTTTTGCCCTAAGAAAGCATATTTCAGGTCAAACATTAGCTAGAAATTTTGCTTCCTTATAGAAAAATAAAATCCAAATTCTTTGTAAGTGACCTAGAATTCTTTGTATCCTGATACAATAATTCTAGTGCAAAGTATCAGATAACATATATGGAAACTGGACATTAAACAAAGTAGAGAATATAGACTTACCCATAGTGGAAATATTTTCTTTGGTCACAAGTGGCTAGAAATTTTACCAATTTCTGAGGAAAAGTGAAACTTAACTTCAAACCCATACTATAGAATAGAGCATGTAGGGCATATCCAAGTTTGAGTTCAACATATAATGCTTTATATGAAGTTTTCATGCCATAGAATGGATCCAATATTTCTCATCTAATATGAACATCTGGTATTCAGAGTGGTAGATGAGCAAATAACATCCTTTTATATAATTTTAATGTAATTTTGATAAAACCAGGCTGATTACATATTTCAAAACATGAAATAAACTTAAAAAATATAATAAAATTGCCGAAACCGGTTTGGCTCAGTGGATAGAGCGTCGGCCTGTGGACCGAAGAGTCCCAGGTTCGATTCCGGTCAAGGGCATGTACCTGGGTTGCGGGCACATCCCCAATGGGAGATGTGCAGGAGGCAGCTGATTGATGTTTCTCTCTCATCGATGTTTCTAACTCTCTATCTCTCTCCCTTCCTCTCTGTAAAAAAATCAATAAAATATATAAAAAATATATAATAAAATTATTCAGTTGTAAAACTAGAGTCGTAATCAACTAATATTTTTAAAGGAACAAAATAAAACTCAATCCTGAATTTCATATAATTGAATATTTTTCATTTACATCAAGGTGTTCCTGGGCTATCCTAAAACATGTAAATATTTGTGGAAAATGTGCTTTAAGCAAAGAGAAACTAAAGTAAATGAAAAGAAGGAATGTGGAAATAAGATACTATTTTAAAATTTTCTAATTTCAGGCTTGAAGACAGTATATATGTAAGTATGTATGTGTGTATATATACATGTACATGTGCAAACACATACATACACATACATATGTTTGTATATATGTGTATAGTGCATACACAAATACATGACTACACCTACACACATGCCTAAATATACACACATATAGATTATGTTAAAAAACATGTTCTTGTCAAGATGTGGATTAAAGCCAAATTTAATATTTTTCTTGTTATAAATGAAAGTTTATAAATTTAAATATGCTCAAAAAATTTTTTTTGTCTACATGGCTACAATCTTGAGGGTTCCCAATGAATTCTAAATATTGTCTTCATTTATTTGGGACATTTTAATGAATAGTTTGCTAACAAAGAAATCACTTGAACTTGGAAGAAAATGCCAATGGAGTTCTTTTTTTTTTTTCCTGTTTATTTGCTTGTTTGTTTGGGTGTCCCAAGAAAAAAAGCTCACTGCTAAGATGGATTACACCTGTGGGATGGAGCTTCCTACAAAATGAAAAGTATTTATTACTAGGTTCATCTGCTCTTCATTTCTGTTCTAACTGTAACAGGTGTCTGGCACAACATTACTTCTCAGGATTTCTTGAACACATGAGTGAGTGAATGCCATCTTATATCTTTTCACACATTGATTCTTCTCTTTGGAAAGCCTTTCACTTCCTGCTTTTGCCAGGGTCTCTTTGATATCTCTTGAGTTAGGTACTTTCCAGATAAACTCATTGAGTGTGCTGTAGCTTAATTCAGTCTTAAGCATTTATTAGACTGCATTTGAATTGTTGTACTTGCTGTCTACCTCTTATAAGTTGATATCTTTCCCACCAAATTTAAAGTTTCTTGAAGGCATAGACCATATATTTTATAATCATACTAGAGGCCTGGGGTAAATTCGTGCACAGGTAGGGTCCCTTCCACAGCTGCCAGCTGCCTGCATTCTGCACCGCCCCCTGGTGGTCAGCACACATCATAGCAAGCAATCGAACTCCTGGTCTTGTGATTGAACTCCTGGTCTCCTGGTTGAACTCCCGAGGGGACACTTTGCATATTAGGCTTTTATATTTATAGATAGTTCTGTACAACCATGAGGGACAAGGCAGGATTCTATATCCTTAGCAATTTTCAGACCTGGGCACCACTTTTCCTATACCTATCTGGCCGAAAGAGAAAGTTGCATTTTCTCCAAATAGGCCATCAGAAGAATGAAATAATGTCATTATCATAAATAGCTTACATAGAAGAAACATTTTGGAAAGATTTTATGTTTTGGCAATTTTTAGCAACACTTAGAATAAAACACTATATATACACATTAATTATATATTTATACCGTTTTGTCCTGCTTCTTTTAACATTAGTTCCTACTGCTATTTTTCCTTCCCACACAAGACATGTGGAAAAGAAAAACGTATTCTTATTGGCCCAAAAGCTTCAGAATTCCAAATTAATATAATTTTCTGGTTGATGCAAATTCAGCAAATATATGAGATTATATTATACCAGAAATATTTGTTTATTGGCTCCCCTACAATAAAAATGAGAAAGCTAGTGAATTGTCTGGTGAAAATTACATCAGACCAATTTACAGGTAAGCATAAAAGTACATGGAGGTTATACTTGCACATTTTTTTTCCCTGTCACTTCAACATAATTTTTAAAAATATTTTATTGATTTTTTACAGAGAGGAAGGGAGAGGGATAGAGAGTTAGAAACACCAATGAGAGAGAAACATCGATCAGCTGCCTCCTGCACACTCCCCACTGAGGATGTGCCCACAACCAAGGTACATGCCCTTGATCGGAATTGAACCTGGGACCCTTGAGTCCACAGGCCGATGCTCTATCCACTGAGCCAAACCGGCTAGGGCTCAACATAATTCTTTAAATAAAATAATTGTAGATATATTCTGCTTCAAGATAATCAAATCAAATTTTTCTTTTAAAACCTGCTTTCCAAGAAGATTCACTTTTGTTTTGGAGACATTATTTTCACTCTCAACTTTTTACTAAGCATAATTTATGGGGCCCCACTAGCTACAGGAACACTTAAGCGTGACCACAACATGTATCTTCAAGTGAGAAGAATGAAAATATCTTACATACATCACTGGTTACTGCAACTGGTAAGCTTATACAGTTTATTTAATTTGAGAATCATTGGAATAAATTCTATCTGGGCTAATAAATCAAAATGGATAAAAACATGATTATTTTGAAAAATAACCTAATATGGCTATTTAAATAATTCTGAAAAATATAAAACATTTTTTCAAGTTCACATGCAGTGCTAATTAAAATTATAGTTAAGGGAAATAATAGTTTTAGCTAGTAGGTAATTTATATAGGAGAAGAAAACATTTTTTATTGTCAACCCCTCCTTCTATCCCCCGTCCCACCCAGGCCTTAACCACACTATTGTCTGTCCATGGGCTATGATTACATGCATATAAGTTCTATGGCTAATCTCTTGCCCTCCTCCCCTATTAGATATGTTAGTCTATTCCATGCATCCATGTCTTTGGACCCATTTTATGTGTCAGTTTATTTGTTCATTAGATTCCATGTATAAGTGAGATCACGTGATGTTTGTCTTTCTCTGTCTGTCTTATTTTGCTTAGCTTAAGAATCTCCAGCTCTTAGAAGGGAAAGGAGATCCTTTTTTTTTTCATTTTTAATGAACATATTTTATTTCTATAATTTATATTTGGTTCTTTCTTTCTTTCTTTCTTTCTTTCTTTCTTTCTTTCTTTCTTTCTTTCTTTCTTTCTTTCTTGCTTAAAGTATTACAAAGAGTATTACATATGTTTCCTCCCCCCCCCCCCTTGGAGATCCTTTTTTATATTGCACTAGAGGCCCGTTGCACAAAGATTCGCGCAATAGGCCTTCCTTCCCCTGGCTGCTAGCACCAGTAGGCCCGTTGCACAAAGATTCGCGCAATAGGCCTTCCTTCCCCTGGCTGCTAGCACCAGTTTTCCTCCAGCACCCGGGACCCAGGCCTTTGGTCCGGCCACAGCAGCGAGGCTTGGCTTCTCCACTCCGGCTGCTTCCAGCCCCTCCTTTTTTATTTTTTTTTCCAGCTCCTCGAGCAGAGCCCACGGCCGGCAGGAAGCTTGGCTTCCTCCATTGCCAGGAGCAACCCAAGCCTCCTGCTTGCTCCAGCTCCTGGCCGCCGCCATCTTCAGTTGTCTTCAGTCTTTGCTCTATGCCTGCATATGCAAATTAACCGCCATCTTTGTTGGGTTAATTTGCATAGTCGCTCTGATTGGCTGGTGGGTGTAGTGGAGTGGCAGAGTGACAAAGTGATGGTTAATTTGCATGTTTCTCTTTTATTAGTGTAGATAGTATTCCATTGTGTACATGTAACACAGCTATTTTATTTATTCATCTACTGATGGGCACTGGGCTGTTTCCAGATCTTACTATTGTAAATTGTGTTGCTATGAACATGGGAGTGTATACATTCTTTCTGATTGCTATATCAGATTCTTAGGATATATTTCCAGAACTGGATTTCTGTGTAAAGTGGCAGTTCCATTTTTAATTTTTTGAGAAAGCTCCATGCTGTTTTCCACAGTGGCTGCACCAGTCCACATTGCCACCAGCAGGGCACTAGTGTTCCCTATTCTCTACATCCTCACCAGCCTTATAGTTTGTTGATTTTTGATGGTAGCCATTCTGGCAGGTGTGAAGTGATACCTCATTTTAATTTTAATTGGCATCTCTCTGATGATTAGTGACGCTGAACATTTTTTCATATGTCAATTAGCCATCTGTATGTCCCCTTTGGAGATGTGTCTATTCAAGCCCTTTGCCCACTTTTTAATTATATTGTTTATCTTCTTTCTGTTGAATTGTATGAGCTCTTTATATACTTTAGAAATTAATCCCTTATCAGATGTATGGTTGGCAAATATGTTTTCCCATATAGTGGGTTCCATTTTCATTTTGTTGAAGGTTTCTTTTGCTGCACAGCAGCTTTTAGTTTTATGCAGTCCCACTTTTTTATTTTCTCCTTAGTTTCTCTTGCCCTAGGAGATGTATCAGCAAATGAGAGATATCTGAGATTTTGCTGCCTATGGTTTCTTCTAGGATTTTTATGATTTCATGACTTACATTTAAGTCTTTTATCCATTTTGAGTTTATTCTTGTGTATGGTGTAAGTTGGTGATCTAGTTTAACTTTTTTTGCATATATCTGTCCAATCTTGCCAACACCATTCATTGAAGAGACTGTCTTTTCTCCATTTTATGCTCTTGTATCTTCTGTCAAATATTAATTGACCATAATGGTTTGGGTCGATTTCTGGGTTCTCTGTTGTGTTCCATTGATCTATATGCCTGTTCTTGTGTCAGTACCAGGATGTTTTAATTACAATAGCTTCGTAGTATAGTTGATATTCGGTTTTGTGATCCCTCTAAATTTGTTCTTTCTCAAGATTGTTAAGCTATTTGGGGTATTTTTGGGTTCCATATAAATTTTTGGAATAGTTGTTTAGATCTGTGAAATATGCCATTGGTATATTAACAGGGATTGCATTAAGTCTATACATTGCTTTGGGTAGTATGGACATTTTAATGATGTATTTCTTCCAATCTATGAAAACAGTATATGCTTCCACTGGTTTATATCTTCCTCTATTTCTTTTTTCAAAGTCCTATAATATAGGTCTTTACCTCTTTGGTTTATTCCTAGTATATATTATTGCATTGGTAAATGCAATTTTTAAATAGTTTCTCGTGTTGTATAAAAATGCCATCGAGCCCGGACCAGTTTGGCTCAGTGGATAGAGCATCAGCCTGTGGACTGAAGGGTCCCAGGTTCGATTCTGGTCAAGGGCATGTCCCTTGGTTGTGGGCACATCCCCAGTAGGGAGTGTGCAGGAGACAGCTGATCGATGTTTCTCTCTCATTGACGTTTCTAACTCTCTATCCCTCTCCCTTCCTCTCTGTAAAAAATGAATAATTTTTTTTTAAATGCCATCGATTTCTGGATGTTAATTTTGTATCCTGCTACTTTGACAAATTCATTTACTACGTTTAGCAGTATTTTGGTGGAGTCTTTAGGATTTTCTCTGTACAACATCATATCATCTGTGAATAATGAAAGTTTTACTTCCTCCTTTCCAATTCGGATGCCTTTTATTTTTTCTTCTTGTCTGTTTTCACCACTATGTTGAAAAAGAGTGGTGAAAGTGGACATCCCTAATGTTAAGGAAAAAGCGTTTTGTTTTCGTCCATTGAGTATGATGTGAGCTGTACTTGTGTCATATATATAATTTATTAAGTTGAGCTATTATCCCTCTAGTCCCACTTTGTGGGTCCTGGATTATTTCGGATAATTTTTCGGGGTCTATTGATATGATCATGTGATTTTTATTTTACAATTTGTTTATATGAAGTATCACATTTATTGATTTGCAAATATTGTACCAGTCTTGCATTCTAGGAATAAATCCCACTCGGTCATGGTGTATGATCTTTATAATATGTTTCTGGATCCAATTTGCTAATATTTTGTGAGTGTTATATTCTGAGGTGGGTCTCTGATAGACAGCATATGTCTGGGTTATGATTTCTTATCTATTATCTACCTTATGTTGTTTGATTGGAGCATTTAATTCATTTACATTTAAGGTTATTATTGATAGGTACTTGTTTATTGCCATTTTTATAATTTATGCCTATGTTCTTTTCTCTTTCTCTCTACTTCCTCTTCTCACAGAGTTCCTTTAACATTTCTTGCAATGGTGGTTTGCTGGTTAAATACTCCTTTAGCCTTTTGTGGTCTTGGAAGCTCTTTATTTCAGCTTCAATTTTGGTATATTTTTATTGATTTCAGAGAGGAAGGGAGAGGGAGTGAGAGATAGAAACATCAATGATGAAAGAGAATCATTGATTGGATGCCACCTGCATGCCCCACAATGGAGATTGAGCTCGCAACCTGGGCATGTGCCCCACCCAGGAATCGAACTGTGGCCTCCTAGTTCATAGGTCAACATTCAACCACTGAGCCATGCTGGCCTGGCTTCACCTTTAATTTTGTATGCAAGCCTTGCTGGATAGAGTATTCTTGGTTTCAGATCCTTGCTTTTCATTACTTTGAATACTTCATGCCATTCTCTTCTGACTTATAGAGTTTCTATAGACAAATCAGGTGACAGCCTTATGGGAGCTCCCTTGTAGGTAACTGACTATCTCTCTATTGCTGCCTTCAAGATTCTCTCTTTGTCTTTAATGTTTGCCATTTTAATTACGATATGTCTTAGAGTGGTTCCCTTTGGGTTCATTTTGATTGGGACTCTTTGCTTCCTAAACTTGTGTGACTTTTTCCTTCACTAGATTAGAGAAGTTTTCTGTCATTATTTTTTCAAACAGATTCTCTATCCCTCACTTACTTTATATTCCTTCTAGTACTCATATGATGTGGATGTTGTTCTGTTTCATGTTGTCCCAAAGTTCCCTTAAACTGTCCTCATACCTCTTAAGTATTTTTCACTCTGCTGCTTTGATTGAGTGATTTTTTTCTACCTTTCCTTCTAATTTACTGATTTGATCCTCTGATTCTTCTAACCTACTGTTAATTCCTTCCAGTGTTTTCTTTATTTCAGCTAGGTCATACTTTATTTTTGACTGGTTGTTTTATGTGGATTCTATATCCCTTTTCATGCTGTTGAGCATGCTAAAAACTATAACTTTACATTGTGTTTCCAATAAATTGCTTGCCTCCATTTCATTTAACTATTTTTTAGAGATTCCTTTCAGGACTGTCTCTTTGTTTTCCCCATTTTTTTTCTGTTTCTTTATGTTTATCTCTGTGTATTGGATAACACTGCTATGCCTTCCAGTCTTGGTGAGGTGGATTTCTTGTGGGACACAGTGGTGTAGTCTTCTTGATCTGAGCTTGGTGCTGTAGGCATATCCCTTGTGTGGGTTATGTGGGCCCTCCTGTTAAATTTGGCTCTTGACTGCTATTGTCCCATTCATGGGTTGGCTCAGCACTCAGGCTGACTGACTGTGAGTCTCAACTCTGACCACATCATGAATACTGTTATACAGGTGCTGACAGAACAGAACAGACATAAGACCACACCAAAAACAACACACACACACACACACACACACACAGTAATAAAAGACAGAAAAAAAGAAAAACATAAGACCAAGAGAATTAGAGGAGAAAAAAGAAGAACCCCCAAAAAAGAGAATGTGAAAGAAAAAAATTGAATATAAATAAAACAGAATAAGAGTTTAAAAGAAAGAAGAAATAACATGACAATAATTCTTTAAAAAGTAATAATAGTAAATAAAATATAAAATAGGGAAAGATAAAAAAAAATAAAATTAGAAATAAAGAAAACAGAAAGAGAAAAATAAAATAATAAAAGGAAAGAGAGAATAAGAGATATGAAAGAAAATAAAAGAAGAAAATAAAAACAACCTTTGCATCTGCTGTTTGTGAAGCTCGCTGAATTTGCTCCGATGTTGTTGAATCTGGCACCTTGTTGTATCCATCCTGGGTATCCTGGGAGGTTCTCTGGTGCAAAACAATGTGAGTCAGCATCTCTGCCTGGCCCTGTGCAACTTGACTGAAGCAGAGCAGGGCAGAGCCCCAAGTAGTCCGGCAGGTGAAGCATCTGTATCCCAGGGGCTGGGTCTGCCTCAGGTCTCGCTCCTTGAATGTCCCTGTTTTGATTTGCTCTCTTTTCCCACATGAAACTGGGCTCTGCGAGTGTATCTGGGTCCTGGCCAGGATAGTTTAAGCAGACTTGAGTTGGGAGTGGTGCCTGTAGCTTTGTAGGGGGGGACTGGGCACTCCCCTCCTTCAAAGGCCTCCGCTCTGCCTGGCTCACTGGAACTCCCTTAGCCCCGCTTGGCACTACAATCTTCCAGGGGGCAGGCCCCCACTGGGTGGGTTTCGCCCAGGCTCCGTCCTAATCAAATGGCTGATTACCCAATGTCACCATACCTAGCCACATGGGCACAGATTTCCAGTCCAGAAAGGACAAAATAAACATCTAAAAAATAATCATCTGTGTGCTCAATAACACAGAAGAGCGGAAGCATGTCAAAGGGAAACAGGAGCAACAATTTGAGTATCAAAATATATTATATTTAATTGTATTATCACTCAAAATATACAATAAATATACCATAGTATATACTGATATAAATAACCGATTAAAAAGTAATTAGAGGAGAAGAGGCAAATTTTCTATACAAAAAATATTCTATTTAATATATGTAGATACTAACCCCTCCAGGAGGTAAATCTTTTTTTTTTTCTTTTCTTTTTTTTCCCCTGCCCTTGACAATCCCCTGGCCCAGGAGGTAAATCTTAATTTCACCCCTCCCTATCACCTCATTGAGGGTGCATTAGATTAGTGACTAACTTCCAAAATATAGAGTATGGCTAGAGAAAAACAATAACTTTGCAGTAGAGAAACCTGGCAAACACTACCTTAAGCAAGTGAAGGTTAATATCAGTAGTGATATGTGGACGTCATGTACCCCCAATATGATATGATGGGGTTACTTCACTGATATGATGTGATGAGAAGGACACTTTGCCTCTGTGGTATTCTTCTCCCAAATTCATGACTCTTGTCCAGCATGAGGAAATCATTAAGCAAAATTAATATATGCATCAGAGCAGGGGACCTACAGGATACTTGGGCAGTACTTCTTTTTTTTTATTTATTGTTTTCAGAGAGGAAGGGAGAAGGAGAGAGAGAGAGAGAAACATCAATGATAAGAGAGAATCATTGATCAGCTGTGTCCTGTACACCTCCTACTGGGGATTGAGCCCGCAACCTGGGCATGTGCCCTTGGCCAGAATCGAACCTGGGACCCTTCAGTCCGCAGGTGGATGCTCTATCCACTGAGCCAAACCAGCTAGGGCGTGGACAGTACTTCTTGATAGTCTAATAAAGATATTTTAAGCAAAAGATAAAAACAAACAAAAGCTGAGAAGCTTTCACAGACCGAATGAAACTGGGATATGTGGAAAATAAATAAATGTGGTGCCCTGGGTTGCAAACTGGAACAGAAAGGGGACATCATTAGAAAGATTAGTGAAATACAAATAAAATCTAGAGTTTAGTTAATAATAATGTACCAACATCAATTTCTTATTTTGATAAATATACCACGGTAATGTGAGATGTTAATTGGGGAAACTGGGTGAAAGATTTATAGGAACTCTCTGTACTATCTTTGCAACCTTACTATAAATCTAAAATTAAATCCAAAATAAACATTTATTTAAAAATTATCTTCTGGTTTATTGAGCAGTTTTCTAGGTAAATGATTACCTACTCTCATAATTTACCAGATTTTAAGAATCTCATCTGAAGAACTGAGAATCATTGTTTTCTGCTTCCTCCTCATTGATATTATAAATTTGAATCATAATTGGAGAATCTAAGTACAAATGAATAATAAGTTAAATTTGAAGACACTACTTTTGGCTCATTCTGTCTCTGTCCTCCTAAAGTCTCCACCTTGGAACCATGTGTAAATGGAACATTTATTTTTACCTCTAAAAAGTGTAAAGTCATCTGAATATGATCTTTTATACAGACAGTAATTTGTATTAAAAGACAGAAGAATGAGCATGCATTGCAATGTAGCCTAGATGTTTCAAATTAATATTTTTGGATCTTGTGTCAAAAATATACGCATCTAAAAGATCTATTGTTTTTTATGTATAAGAGATAAAGTTTGACTTTTTAAAATGTTCTTTTTAGGCATTGACTGTGAAATTGAATAATTTTTAGTTAAGATGTGAAAATAGAGTAATGATTATGTTCATATTATGATGTTCTTTAAGAATTCAGAAAAGTAGAAATATTTAGTGCATTTTATTTTATAATAATCCCAGTATTATATAGACTTACTGAGTTATACGTCTGGGGCCTCGACGTCCTAGCCAGCTATAATATGCTTTGATCTATAAATTTAAAAAAGAATCCTTTATTTTAACATAAAGGGCTTTGTAGAAAAATTGAAAACCTTGTTGAAAATACTGGGAGTGACAAAGAGATTTGGAGACACACAGAAATAAGAGCGATGGAACAATAATTCGTTACTACATACAGCTTGAAACATGCCTCAGGTTAGTCAGAAGAGGTCCCCTGAATTACACTGTGCACGCTTCCCTGAAACTGTATGTTATTGGTTAACCAGGATATTTAGCATAATCACTCCGCTAGACTGTGGTGGAGGGAGGTGATTATCACTGAGAACAGATGGGCAGGTCCAGAGCACTGCCAGATTCTGCACAAGCTCCATTTACTGTTGCTTCTTGCTTTTTTCCTTCTGTGTTTAAAAGATTTTTTTAAAACATTCTACGTTCTAAAGAACTAGCCACAGAAAAGGTCAGTGGCTGATGACCTTTCAGCTTAGATTTCAAACGTAGGAGAAAGATTCAACATGCTATCACTGTGTATCTATGAAGGATGGGGCAGATTTCATTTTGCCCTCTAGCCTCCCTCAATGCATGCACGGATTTATCTGTACGCTAAGCTCTCTGCTCTGCATCTGTAGCTCCTTGTGGATTATATTGTCTCTGTGATCAGAAATGATTTTCTCGGATATGAACACCGTTTCTGGCTCCCCTAAAGTGCATCCTCCTAATGGGACCCGGTTTTACACTTTTCAAGTAAGTGTGCTTTAAATAACTTCACTACTTAAGAAGTTAATATATAGTCAAACTTATAATAAAGGGAAAATAAGGAAAGAAAAACTGCAAAGTGTGAAAGTATTAAAGAGGATATAAGAATGAGTAACATGCATGCCAGTTTATGCTTTAAATATGGAAATAAGATGGTATTAGGATTTTTTTGTGAATTCAAGAAAAATAGTAGTGAATAACTCATTTTCACAGGGATTTTTAAATTTCTACAGTATTATCCTCGATGTGTCTCCTGAAATTGTTATTTATGGCTATGATATGGTGAACATTATAGATTTACTTCCCTTATATATCACAGAGAGTAGAATTAAATTATATTTTATGGAACTTTGCAAACTATGTCCTCTGGGCTTAGAAAAACATTTGGCATTTCATATACATAATAATATAATTCCTATTTTTTAAATTTCTTATGTGTGCAATATATGAGCAATTAGCAACATAGAAAGTATAAGTATCACATTTAATATGCTTTTCAATTTGAGGTAAAGTAGAAACTCATTAAAATGGAAGATTTTGGGTGTTATCAAAAAGTCAAAATGATTTATAATATATATGTAATAGTGAGTTACAAAGCTGTTACCTACGAAACGTATTTCAACTGCCAGAGAATAAATCAGTCATCCATCCAGAAAATGGTTAAGTCTAAACTAAGTCAGATTCTACCTCATTTTTTTATCCTCAAATTGCATCTTTCAGTCGTGAGGCTTACTTTGTTATTCAGTCATGTCATCGTTACATGAAAAGGAATCATGAACCTCGTTTCTCTGTATAATTTCCATTATGGGAATATAAACATCCTGGCATTTAATTATCTTAGCAACATAATTATAATGTTCTGAAACAAACTATAAAGACCTAGAGAATTAATATAGTAGAGGTAGTCTGAGTTCTTTAAAAGGTGGCTCTGAATAAATGCGTATCTTATTTATTAAAGTCTCTTACCTTCACAAACTATACGCAGTAGATATAATTGCTCTCTCTCTCTCTCTTTCTCTCTCCCGTTTTATACTTCTATTTTTAATCCTGTCGCCTCTCCTGCTTTACACTGATGTCTACTGATAGTGCACGTCTGTGCTGTTACAGAATGTATTCGCTTCCCAGTGGCGATATCCTTATTGTGGCAGCGACTCAAAATGCAAGTGCCCTGGGGCTGTTCTACAAAATTATTACTTTTTTGTTTTTCTTCTTCATAGACGGAGACATAACATTTTACAATATCCCCGTAGCTGGCTCTTTGGGGCAGCTTTTGACGTTAGATTTTCAACTTCAGCCTCTTAAAGTGTAAGGGTCAGTGAATTCCATATGCTCAGTCATGACACAGGCTTTCTACAATTCCTTCAGTAAAGATCTTGCTGACACCTTTCTTAGCAGGTGATTTTCTTGAAAAGACCCTGGAATGATTTTTAAGCACCCTGTTATTTTGTTGATATTATAACAATTTGTGTAAAAACTCTAGGATTTCAGATAAATAAAAAATGTTGGCAAATGTGAAATCTATCCGACATTTTTACTTTATAAAATAGTATTTGATCTTGACATTTATGATAATAGGAAATGTGCTTAACTTTTAGTTGCTATTATTAGTTTTTGGTGGAAGAAAAGGAAGAAAGAAAGATGGTTTTAATAAGCATGAAGGTAAAGGTTTATAAAAGTTGACCCTGCTTTTATTTTCAAAGGGACAGAATGAAACATGATCATTTTTCTTATTTATATACGTTAACCTATTTTAAGGCAATATATTTTCTTTGTTTGAAATACTGTTACAAGAGATGAGATGCTATAAAAATAATAAATCAGTCTCAAGAATGTATCCTGCGAAAATGATTAAATTTTCAAAAGTGGTTCTCATTATGGAATGGCATAATTGCATGTCTGAAGTGATTCTGCATCAAGGAGTTGAGATTTTAATGCTTACTTTCTTAAAATTATTCTAGCACAAGAGTTAACATATGCAAAAAAACATTGAAGATAGTTTAGCATGAATAAAACTGAGTTTTAGTTTCATCTTCTCATTAAATATTCAAACTACCCTGTCATTTTTGCTGAAATTGTACATTATCGAATTTTAAGAGTAATAATTAGAATGCATTTCACCAAAGTAGTTTAAAGGTAAAAGGACAACAAATAAGAAGCTGAGGGATATTTGAATTACAAGATTTTCTTTTTCATTGCATTTTAATTTAGTTAATGATAGTTTTAACAAGCATGAAGGTAAAGGTTTATAAAAGTTGACTCTGCTTTTATTTTCAAAGGGACACATGCAAATCATCTTTTTATAGTTCATCTAACACATAATTTAAATTAATTTCCTTATGTGTGAGATCTCACTGCTATATTACGAGGAATATACTTTTGTCAGCATTTTTTTTCCTCTTCAGAGGTGCCTGAACCATGATGATGCCAATGCCCAGTTTACACTGTATGTTTAGTAATTTACTTATCACCAAAATTACTAGTAAGTTCTGGAGTATCGTTGTCTAGAATGCCCTTGATTGACAACAATTAGGATTGAATGCTCCTATAATAAAATATTAATTATGATATATATATGCATGAGAATTATCAATTTATAGGGCTCAAATACTTGGGAAACCCACTTTAAAATAAAATTAAATGGATATATGTGTATAATATAGTATATATGAATGCAGTAACTTCTCCTTAATTTTATGTCCCCAATAATGATGTCCCCACATGCTTTTACATTTAGCTCTATTTTTGCAAATAAAAACATTTACATGCTTTACTAAACCTCTAGATTGGTTAATTATCACATAATGTCTTAATCTTCCCAGAGGTATTGGTAAATAATACCCCCCTATCTCCCATTTCCCAGAGATTAAATATCTCAACCTAGTTATTTTCAAACTGTCTGCACAGCCCTGAGGTTTCATGGGAGTTTGTCAGTTTTTGCTAGGCACAGTAGGGAAGAGGAATACATTCTTTTGAAGCCCTTAATGTTTCCTTATTCTACATTTACCTGCTCTATCTATGCAAGCTTCTATAAGCAACAACAATAATCAGTAGTGTGTTATATCAAAAACACATTTGCACCACTTTCTAATCCAAAGGAATTCATTTCTGACAGGAGCACTTTTATCTATTATCCCTGGCCCTTAAGGAATAAAGTTCATTTCCCTAACTTGGCATGAAAAGGTCTCTGTGGTCTGGGTCACATGCAACACACTGCTTTCCTGTGCTTCCCCAGAAAGTTGCCCGTGTGCTTCTGATGTCTTTGCCTCATCACTGCCTACCCATTGGATCATTGTTTTTACTTAAAGACTCATCTTAAATGCCACCTCCCTCGTGAACCTTCACTCATTCACCTCATTTCTGCATGCCTTAGTAAATGCCTTTTCTTTGATCCTTTGCCTGTTCCTGCCACTATCAAAGCACTTGCGTTTTGATTTAATCTCTGAGAACATTTTATTAATCTGTCTCTATCACATGGATACCTCCAGTATCTCTGTTTAATAAGGTGGGGGCATTTATTTAAAAGTTAAGTGATTAATATGAATACTTAACACAATAGGCAACACATTCTTTTTCTTTTAACTATATGGGCAGGTTGTGAGGGATAACTACATATTATTATAGAAAATACCTAAAGATATAGCAAGGTAAATTTAATACTCAGCTTTTGTGTACCATGATTATACCAAAATAGGTAACTGTTCCCCGAGTAATCAATGAAATGCTTTAATTTCATTTTTTTAAAAATATATTTCTAGCTTGAAAAGTACAGATTGGTAGTTACAAAATAGTCATGGGGATGTGAGTACAGTATAGGAAATAAAGTCAATAATACTGTAATAACTATGTCTGGTGCCAGCTGGGTACTGGAAATATCAGGGGGAACACTTTGTAAAATACATAATTGTCTAATCACAATGCTGTACACATGACACTAATACAAGATAATATGGAATGTAAACTAATTGAAACACTAATAAAAATAAATTAAAAAGTTTTTTAAATGTATATTTCTGTGATAGCTAGACAAAAACCTTTTTAAGAATTTTTCCTTTATATCCCTTTACTGTTCCTTATTAATTGGTATTTTCACATTTTATTCAAGAGATACTTAAAATTTGATTAGATTATACTTTGCGATTTAAAGATAGAATTAGCACTTGAAATATATAGACGACTAATAGGCAAGCTGGAAATCTCAATTGCATGAAGAATTTCACTCCAAAGATATGACTGGTAATTAGTGTGAAACCATAACTTTGTGAGCAAATGAGATTGAGGTAATTCTGTCTGTTCAGCAAAGAACCAGACTTTTTTAGATTCTGTCATTTTGGCACTACTAGAAATCCACCATTATTTTTATATTATTTGGGGCACATGATGACTTCTTATTGTTAATCATTTTTAAATGCATTGGAAATGTCTAGCAGGATGGTTGGAACATGTTTTTACTTATATTTTTTTAGAAGAATGAAGGCACAGATGCTGAGAAAGGCAGAGCCCTTGGCTCCAGGGTTGCATAGTAATACAGGCCGCGGTCCCCAGGTAAATGAGAGACCCAGGGTCTTTCTCTGTCTCCCAATTGCATGAAGTCATGATTATGAGTAACAGAGATAACACCAGAGGTGTTTGCAGCAGGTGGACCAGCATGTTCAAAGTTACCTACTGGTGTGTGGGAAAGGCAGCATTTAATATAACTGGAGCATAAGTTGGAGATAGTAAATGACTAAAAATAAAAAACTCAAACTCCAGAATATAGAGATAAATTTAAATGTCATCTGCAGGATATTGGACTTGAGACTTAAGGATTGTCAGTGAGGACTGACAGCCTAGTTATTTCTATTTAGTTAGAATACTGGATTGCGCCTCTGCTGGGTGGTAGGACGAGAGCAGAAAGAACAAATCCCTAGCTTTCTACTCTATCCAGATGAATTGTCATGATTTCCCTGCTTTACTGATGAAACAACAACAACAAAAACACACCTGATGCTCACAAAAGGTAACCAGGTAGTTGTTTATAATGCAGAGAGTAACTACCAATAAAGTAGCTCCTTTCTGAACCCAGGATGATAGAACCCAAAAGTCCATGCTCTTTCTTCTATATTCAACTGGCTAAAGTGTTTATGATAGAATACAGCAGCAAAAAATATTCCCAGCTATATACTTTCTAATCTCGGTTATCGATTCATTCTGAAATTTATAGAAATTTGGCTCCACCACTTCAAAGCATTGCATTATAAAGACCCATTAGGTTTTTAAACTTCATGCTTTCATTTAGTTACACCTCTCCATTCTGTCTTTACTGACACACTGTTCTCCTCGTTGGAAATACATTTATATAGTAACTGAATTGTCAGTAAATTTATATCCTGTATTTGCACTGAAAGACAAAATGGAAATCGAGGGGAAAGCCTTTCCTAGATACACACCTTTGTTAATTTAATAATACTCTTTACGTAAGTGAGGTTAACACTAGAAGTCGCTGAGTAGGCCCTGGGGCTCCATGTAGGAAAGGATAGCTGTTCCACCTGCAGAGGTTTCTGCCTAATAGAAACCTACTAGGCTATACGTTCTGTGAGGACAGGTACTGTGTCCTTTTTACTATTAAATCAGTAGCATCAAGCAGAGTGCCTGGCACATAGCCATGATTAGGAAATATGTATTGCATTGGATTACAAATTAAAAATAAGAATGCCTTGCTAGGCATTGATGATATCCTGATTTAAAATGACCTTCCCCTAGGAACACACAAATGGTTGTAAGATTCCCAGGCTGAGGTCCACACATACAACTCACCTATACCGAGCTAAAATAGCACTAAATTTCAGGTCATGCCTCAAAGGGAGGGAAAGTGCATATTGGGAAATGATTTAAAAGACTCTTATGATAAAGCATTTTCTGCACTGAGCACAGTGCCTGGTGGTGAGTAAGAGCTCAGTAAGCAGCTGCTGCAACACTGGAAGCAGCCAGAGTTGGGGTCTGTAGGCCATAATAGAGGCGGCAAGAATGTGAGCAAGAACAGTTAAGAACGAGAGAGAAGTCATTAAGACATATGTTCAAAAGATGTGTTAACTTACTGAATAAAGGACACAAAAGAGAAAAAGGCTGGATAACCTCTGAAGTTTCTAGTGAGGGAGAGAGGGATGTGGAGGAGGAGCTTTGGAAAGCAATATACTGAGTTCAGTTTTGGACAGATTGAGTAGACAGTTGGAAACACAGGTTTGGCTCTCTGGAGAGAGGCCCATGAGTAGTAAACGTAAATGTGTGAGGCATCTGCTTACAGGGGAGGGGATGCTATAGAAACTGATAAAATGACCTTGGCATAGAAGGAGGAGGATGGGGCAGGTGGGGTGGGACATGAAATCCTTGGACACATTGACGTACCCGGAATTATCATTTTGAGCATGTGTGCTTGGTCCATTTTGCAAACACATTTTGGGAGCTTTGTCCTTATCTCCCCTCCTTTGAATATTTACCCTGAACCTAATTCAAGTTAGATGCTTCTGCCTCTTGAAGTGTGGACATGCTTTATTTTATAAATGTGTTTTGAAAGCTAGTTTCCTTTCAACTCCTTCTATGAATGTCATCTCTGGACCTTAATTCAAGTGAAATCCTCCAGTTCTTATATTTCAATAAAGTAATAAGTGTGTCCATTGTACTGTTTATTATACTCCATTTGGTTTTTCACGTATCTCTACCACTAATTTGTGAACTTTTATATCTGTTTATTGACACCTAGCCCAATGCCTATCAAATAGAAGCCTGTGCTTTTAGGTTGAGTGAATGAATTCGTGTTTAGTTGAAGATTGCCTAAAATGAATTATCTTCTATTAATTTGTTAAGTCATTCAACAAATCTTGTTGAGCATCCCCATTATGCCGGACTTTAGCAATAGTGAACAAAACACCTAGTTTCCGCACTCAAAAATCTTTGAGTCAACTCAAGGAAGATTACTTAAAAGCTACAATAGCACATTATTTGGGTTGACTCTAAAGGTACATCTAGATATTATTATTATTATTATTATTATTATGTGGTAACTTTAATTAAATAATTTCATTTTCAAATCCACTTTTCATCCTAGTTAACAGTTAACTTTTTCGCTGTTCCTAGTGGTAACAATAAGATTGCGTAATATTTAAGAGCATCTCTTTTGGAGTTAAAACACATGGTTCACAATGAGAGTGTGGCTATGAACAAGTGGAATTATTTCTGAATTTTCACTTTCCTTGACTAATGCAAAGCAATAAGAGTAGGCCATGAGATCATTATGAACTCTAAAAGGATTATTTGTGAAATCATGTATAAAGTGTTTTCTTCCAATAAAGATGCCACTCAAGCAAGATTAGCTAATGTTGGCCAGCTGGTGTGGCTCAGTTGGCTGAGTGTCCTCTCATCCACCAGGAGGTCGCCAGTTCAATTCCCAGTCAGGGCACATGCCTGGGTTGCAGGCTTGATCCCTAGTAGGGGGACATGCAAGAAGCAGCAGATCAATGTTTCTCTCTCATTGATTTTCTATCTCTCCCTCTCCCTTCCTCTCTCTGAAATCAATAAAAAATATATTTAAAATGAGATGAGTAGTGTTTTAATGATTAATTTGCTTTCTAAATAATAGCATAATTTATTCCACAAATGATGTTTTTGTTTATTCTTAATTTAGAAAAAAAAACTCTAAGCATATTCACCACTTTAAATACTTCATTTGAAATACTTTATACATAAGGAAGTTTATTAAAATATTTGTAATTGACTTTTAAGTATCTTAATTTTATATAAAATATTTTTGTGCTTATAGAATATAAACTTTCAGAGTTTATTGATATTGGTATTAAGTATCCTTTTGGCTGTATACTTGGATTTCTTTTATAAATATGTACTTTGTATTTTCAAATTTTATTTTTAAGTTTACTTTGTATATTCATTATTACTTTTATTATCATCTCAAGCTTTACATACATACAAATGCAAATTTAAAATCACCTTTTTATGAAATTGGAAATTTAGTGTACAATTCAAAATATCTACAAATTAAAAGAGGCTAGTTCACTTTGTGTCCAGGGTGCTCTGTATAGCATGTAAAGATTGCATGTAAAGATTTAAAGTAGTGTACATTACTGAGAGTCAACAAGATTTGGTGCTATTTGCAGGAGAACTCTATGTGAATTGATGAGCATCTCAAAAATTATTAAGCATTTTAACAGTGTTAAAAGTATATAATGTTTTTAAAGAATTTCACAGAATGATATTTTGAGTTTATCACAAAGCAGAAGTTGGCAAAGTTAAATGAAAAACAGCAATATAATTTAAAAAATGAGCATAACCTAGTTCTTGTAGCTTAAATATTCACAATTTTAATTGTGTAAGAGAAAAATACAGAAGTCATAGAAAATAATATTTGTTTTCTACCAATAAAGTCAATAAAAAGCGACAGTTCTAAGCTACAAGATCATGCTAAGCTGTTCTATAGCATGCTGCTCCTTTTTGTTTTTCTTATTTAGTACATCATCAATCTGCTTTTTCTAAGATGATCTATCTTTGAAGTTACAGTGGGTCTATGGGGAGCCACAAAAGTATTTTGATTCATGTTTACAAAAAAAGGCTTCTTTGAAATTCTAAAAGATATAAGCTATCATAAATAAAACATGAAAATTCACTGTATTTGAAGAATTATACTTTATTATTATTTAACTGTTTTTGTTTTAATACCATTTTGTTTAGGATGTTAAAATATGTGCATCAAGAATCGAATGTTTTAACAATGAGATAATACAATTCAAATATTTGCATACACATTTTTTTTTTCATTTAGGAAACACTTATTAATAACTTACTTTACATATGGTCTATATTTTTAAGGAACAAGTATTTTAATATGTAATAGGTCAAAATAAATATTATAGTAAAGTATCATTCAAAATTCAGTGAATTACCTAAAAGAGTCAGGTAATTTCAAATGTATCTTCAAGAAAGAACATTACTTGAAAAAAATAGTAAGGACCTTCAAAATAACTGTATCACAAGACAGTTGGAAAAAAATAATTTTCAACCCATATATACTAGCCATCCTATCTAATAATAGACAAACATGGTAATTGACCATACCTTTGCTACACCTCCCATTGGCTAATCAGCGCGATATGCAAATTAACCGCCAACAAAGATGGCGGTTAATTTGCATACGTAGGCTCCAAGCGCTGGAGCGAAGCCTGATGGCCCGGGGCCGGTGGAGCAGCGAGGTCTGATGTTTCTGGGGCCAGCGGAACAGCGAGGCCTCACAGCTCCGGGGCTGGTGGAGCAGCGAGGCCTCACGGCTCCGGAGCCGGTGGAGAAGCGAGGCCTGATGTTTCTGGGGCTGGCTCCGGCCAGAACTCGGCCAGAGCAAAGGCCTGGGCCCCGGGTGCTGGAGGCAAACCAGTGCCATCAGCCAGGGGAAAGGAAGGCCTATTGCATGAATCTCTTCGTGCAACAGGCCTCTAGTATTCTATAAATGGCCAAGAGGATAATACCTATGCAACCATCCTAGACAGAGTTCCACTCTTTCTTTCCCTATATTTTTAGAATTTTCTTGGATTTTCAAAAGAAAAATATATTAGCATAATATAGGAAACTTCAAAAGAAAACAGATTCAGGAATTTATGGACTTATGCAGCCTATTATGTGCCAGGTTCTGATCTATGCACTGGATATATAGTGAACAAGTGAACTATGAAGCTTACAATCTAGCAGGATGGAAGATAAAGTAGATAGGACACTATATAGTTTGTTAAATGGTATTGAATGCTAAGGAGGAACATAGACCATAGAAAGTGGGGGAATATTGGAATATGCAGTTTGACATGTGGGCAGGGAAGCTGTCCTGAAGAAGAGACCAT
Organism: Myotis lucifugus; assembly: GCF_000147115.1. Classification (NCBI taxonomy): domain Eukaryota; kingdom Metazoa; phylum Chordata; class Mammalia; order Chiroptera; family Vespertilionidae; genus Myotis; species Myotis lucifugus. The sequence continues at coordinate 5,281,020 of NW_005871057.1, read as the reverse complement.
CTGAATGAAGACCTGAAGTTATCAGAGCAGCTTTTTACATCTCTGTACTAGAATGAGCTGAAGGGTAGTTTCTTCACATGCCATCACCAGATAGGTTAACTACCTGCATCCAACTACTCAAGATTTACATTCAAGGGAAAGAAAATATGGTTGGCCCAACCTGGATTTGCCTTAATCATAAATGTGCTGTCATCTGCTTGTGGTCTAACTGGTTTGCCTAACTTCTGTCCCAAAGCTTTACTACTTTAATTGAATGAGATTTATTGTAAACAGACTGTGGTGTTCAACAGATTTTAGACTTCCTTTAAGACATAAGAAAGTGTTCATTATATCTCTGTATTCCTCACTGCTCCAAGAACTTTCTTCATACCCCAGCCTCTCTTCAATTTCTTTTTGCTCCAAATATCACTAATTCTTTAGAGTTCAATGAAATGTATGTCTTCTATGAATGCTTCATAGTGTCTAGTTAGGTTCATCTACCAGTGTGCTAAGATCCTATAAAAAGTTTTTTTTTTACCTCAATCATTATAATTAGCACAAATCTAATTTAAGCATCATATTTGTTTCCTCATTATATTATACTAGAGGTCTTGGGCACAAAAATTTGTGCCCTCGGGGGGTCCCTCAGCCCGGCCTGTGCCCCCTCACAGTCTGGGACGCCTCGGGGTATGTCCACCTGCTGGCTTAGGCCCGCTCCCTGGGGGATTGGGCCTAAGCTGGCAATCAGACATCCCTCTGGCAGCTCCGGAGCCCTCGGGAGATGTCCACTTGCCAGCGGGGAGCAGGCCTAAGCTGCAGTCGGACATCCTTAGCACTGCTGAGGAGGCGGGAGAGGCTCCCGCCACCACCGCTATGCTGGCAGCCATCAGCCTGGCTTATGGGTGAGCAGAACTCCCCCTGTGGGAGCGCACTGACCACCAGAGGGAAGCTCCTGCATTGCGCATCTGCCCCCTGGTGGTCAGTTTGTGTCATAGTGACCAGTCATTCTCAGTCTTTCTGCTGTTAGGGTTAATTTGCATATTAACCTTTTATTATATAGGATAGAGGCTTGGTGCACAGGTGGGGGCCAGCTGGTTTGCCCTGAAGGGTGTCCCAGAGCAGGTGGGGGTCCCACTGGGGTGCCTGGCCAGCCTGGGTGAGGGGCTGATGGCTATTTGCAGGCTGGCAACACCCCCTTTAGGGTGGGGATCCTTGTTGGGGTGCCTGGCCAGCCTGGGTGAGGGGCTGATGGCTGTTTTCAGGCTGGCCAATCCCCCAGTGGGGACCCTCACCCCATGGGGGTGTGGCCAGCCTGGGTGAGGGGCTGAGGGCCGTTTTCAGGCTGACCACACCCCCTGGCGACCCAAGCTCCCAGCCTCTCCTTTTTTTATTTTTTTTTCTGGGGTTTATTTATCTTCTATAATTGAAACTTTGTAGCCTTGAGCAGAGCCCAGGTCCCGCCAGGCCAGGCAGGAAGCTTGGCTTCCTCCATCGCCGGGGGTAACCCAAGCCTCCTACTAGCTCCAGCTCCCTGGCCACTGCAATCTTAGTTGGGTTAATTTGCATACTTGCTCCTAATTGGCTTGTGGGTGTGACTTGTGGGCATGGCTTGAACATAGCAGAGGGATGGTTAATTTGCATGTTTCTCTTTTATTATATAGGATTTTCCTTAAGGTCACAGTATATACTTATTATATGAACAAACTGTAAGTGCCCAATAAATGTCTAAATATATAAAAGATGTTGAAAATTATACCAAAGATCACAAACTGTATTTTGTACCAATCTTTATGTTGATTAAACTTGACATTGTGACTATAAAATATTAATTATCTGAGAGAGGTAGTTGATTAGCCTCATTATATTGTACTAGAGGCCCAGTGCATGAAATCCGGGGTCCCTCAGCCTGGCCTGCACCCTCTCCAATCCAGGAACCCTTGGGGGATGTCTGATTGCCTCTCCCAATCCGGCTCTGCTGGCTCCTAACTTCTCTCCTGCCTGCCTCCCTGATTGCCTCTAACCTCTCTGCCTGCCTGCCTGATCACCCCTAACCACCTCTGCCTGCCTGATTGCTCTGAACCATCTCTGCTTGCCTGCCTGATTGCCCTTAACTGCTCCCCTACTGGCCTGATTGTCCCTAACTGCTCCCCTGCTGGCCTGATTGCCCTAATCGCCTCTGCCTTTCCCCGCACCTGGGACCCAGGATTCCTTCCTCCTGTTGGTCACAGGCACCCGGGACCCAGGTTTTCCTCCTTCTGGCTGGCATTAGGCACCCAGTACCGGGGCTGGCTTCGCCCGGGTCAGCCACGGCCGCAGGGGACCGTGGGTGGCGGCTTTGCCTGGGCCGCAGCCATAGGCTTGTCCCTCTCCCAGGCCACAGCCCCAGATACTGGCACACAGGAACATGGGGCAGGCGGCTTGTCCCTCTCCTAGACTGCAGGCACAGGTGCAGCCACTGGTGCCTGGGACTATGAGGTGTGTGGCTTGTCCCTTTCCCAGGCTGTAGCCCCAGCTGCTGGTGCCCAGGACTGCAGGGTGGGCAGCTTGTCCCTCTCCTGGGCCACAGCCTGGCTGGTCTCCATTCTTCTCTCGTGAGCTCATTTGTGCCTGGCTGGTCCCCATTCCTATTCCTCTCTCCCCAGTGTTGAGTGACTGAGCCATTACTGTGTGACAGCATGACAGCATGAGGGTGTGATGACCATTTGCATATTAGCTCTTTATTATATAGGATGTGTGTGTGTGTATGATTGTTGATATTGTTTTCTTTACTTGGTGGAGAATTTATAATTATGGTCATAATTTATTTTTGTAAGAATTTAAAAAATATTCCTAAATTTTAGATAAATATACTCATTCAACATTATGTCCACCAAATTATGTTATGATATGTGTACTTCATATAACCTTTATATAAACTTAGATGCTCCATTTCAATTTGTTTGATGTTCTACATTATCAGGCTACGTAAATCAATTTCAATTTTTTCTCCTCGTCTAACATTTTTTCTAAAGTTATCACTGTTAACTAGTAAATCTTTTTTTAATGTTAGTCATCCTCTGCTTACTGGACAGGTGACATAATCTCTCTAACTTCACTTTTTTTTCATCTGTGAGGTGACATAATCTCTCTAACTTCACTTTTTTTTTTCATCTGTGAAACGAGGTAAATATAATTACAAACTTCAAAGAATTAAGGCCAATACAGGTGTATCTACAACAGTCTCTTTATTAATATTATTATCATTATAGTATCAAATATTTGAATGAAATACTTTGTTTCTCAAGACTGTATTTATTTTTTACTCTTAATGCAAATTCTCTCTGGGATTTGAAATTGGACTTTCAGATTTTATGTTATTGACTACAGTTTATTTAACCCCTTCTTTCTTGTGGATTGGAATAATAGATCCTTGGCATTTTATATATACTAGAGGCCCATTGCACAAAATTTGTGCACTTGGGGAGGGGGTCCTTCAGCCCAGCGTGCACCCTCTTGCAGTCTGGGACTCCTCAGGGGATGTCCGCCTGCCAGCTTAGGCCTGCCAGATCCCCGGGCCGGCAGATAGATATCCCTCTTGCAATCCAGGATCCCTCACTCCTTACCACCCACCAACTCTCTCCTTACCACTTGGCTCGCTGCTCCTTAGTGCTGCCACAGAGGCGGAAGAGGCTCCCACCACCGCTGCTGCGCTTGCCAGCCATGAGTCCAGCTTCTGGCTGAGTGGTGCTCCCCCTGTGAGAGCTCACTGACCACCAGGGGGAAGCTCCTGTGCTGAGTGTCTGCACCCTGTTGGTCAGTGCACATCATAGCGACTGGTTGTTCTGGTTGTTCCATGGTAATGGTTGCTTAGGCTTTTATTATATAGAAGATTCTTAAATTTCAGAATACATAATTATCCAAAATGCAGGTTTGCCATCCCCAGAGATGATTCCAAAAATCTGATAAGAGCCAATGAATCTTCATTTAAAACAGAATTCCAGGTGATATCTATGCAGAAATGTCACAAATTGGGAAACAGGGGACAAGAGATGGAGAAATTGTAGCACTATGAAAGGTACTTTCTATTTGAAAAGTACCTGATGAGCAGAGGTTAAATATCCACAGTGACATCCTTTTGTGTTTTGTGTTTTATTTTTTTTTTTGTTCTCTTTAAAGATGTTTTATTGACTTTTATAGGGAGAGGAAGCATGAGGGAGGGAATGAGAGAAACATCAATGTAAGACTGAAGCATCGATGAGCTGCCTCCTGCACCCCCCCCCACCCCCCCCAGGATCAAGTCTACAACCCAGGCATGTGCAAGGGACAATGCCCAACCAACTGAGACACACTGGCAAGGGCTTCCTCTAGTTTTAAATAATTATTCTATGTTAGAAAAACATCCTTTGATTTTTTGTAATGAAGGCATTATTTCTTTCATGGGCTGGTTTTAAAATCCAACTGATGAATTAATTGTTAGGATTTCAAACTACAACTAAAATAAGCTGATTAAATGGTAGACCAGCCCTCAGTAATGATGACCTTTAGCTTATCCTTCCTTTAGGGCACTTGTTTGTCATAAAATTTCCAAATTCAGACTTAATATATTGCCATGTCAAGAATAATATTCATCTATTGTTAATGATTTACCTGTCACCTGGAGACTGTGTCAAATAAAACAAAATCTTTAAGTTGTCCACAATAGTAAATAACCAGCTTTAAAATTCTGATTTTAAATTAGATCTTGATCAAAATAATTCATGTTCATTAGAAGACAGGTGTTATGTGGTTGTTCTTCCTGTACTACACAATATTTAAATACCAAGAATAATCCATCCTGTGTGTTTGGTCATTATTTTTAAGCCTTCAGCTGAACTCAGTATTAAGGCCTACAAATTGTGGCTTTGCTTTCATAAAATATCTGCCTGTATGCCAAGATGTATTTGCAAGTTCAAAACTACAGGTTCTTAAGAAAACAGTAATGTTAAAAATTCATGAGAGGGCCCTATCTACTCTGTGATTGGTTATTAATTCACTAATTACTTATCTTAAGATTTTTCTGAATTTATCTTCACTGATAAGAAAATTAGAAATATTAATTTAATAGAGCAAAAATAAGCTTTGATATTAAATATACTTTATCTAGAAAAATTATTTAAATAATGCTATTATTAATGTGGATTAATGTTTCCATTTCCTGCACTTTGTACTATATTAAATGTTAATATCTAGCAGGATCAGCTCAGAACAGACAATATTTTTGGAAAGGTATCATGTTATAGTTGAAAGTGTAATATTTGGAACCAAATCAACATATATCATGCCACTTACTACTTATGTGACTTTTGGCCAGTTATTTAATTACTTTGAATTTTAGTTCTGTCACTATAAATTGAAAATAATAAAACCTGCCTCATAAGAATTTTGTGAATACTAGAAATGAAGTAAAAGAATTTTATAAAGATTAGAAATGATAATAATAAAATAAGAATATTAATAATACTTGATTTAGCATGGCTGATGTGGCTCAGTGCTTGAGCGTCAATTTATGAACTGGGAGGTCACAGTTCAATTCCTGGTCCGGCACATGCCTGGGGTGCAGGCTCAATCCCCATTAGGTGGCGTGCAGGAGGCAGCCGGTCAATGATTCTCTCTCATCATTGATGTTTCTCTCTCTCTCCCTCTCCCTTTCTCTCTGAAATCAATAAAAATATTTTTTAAAAGACCTAATTTCATTTCTAACCTCCAAAGCAACTGACAATGATGCTCACTTCCTAAAATGCAGGCCTTTGTGTAAACTTGTCCTTTATTAAATTAGACCCCCAACATATGGTGCAAGTCAAAGATTGTGCCTTCTGAAATGAGACCATAAAGGCACTGCAGCTTCCGTTTTCTTGGAATTGTTCAAAATCCAGCTGCCATGCTGTGAGGATGCTGCAGCCCTGGGCACATGCTCACACAAAGAGGAACTAATGCCCCAGCCAACAGCCAGCACTAAATTGCCACTCATGAGAGTGAAACACTTTGGAAGTGGATTCTAGTAGTCATGCCTTCAGATGACTGCTGCCCCATCCAACCTCTGATTGCAACCACATGACAGGTCCCAAGGCAACTACTAAACTGACTCACAAAAACAATGAGAGATAATAAATGTTTTTCAGCCAAAAAATTTTGGGATTTTTATGCACTATAAATTGCCTATGTTGAAAGACAACTTTGTCATCTCTAAGCAAGTTCATGATAATATAGTCTGTCCATGTATCTATCATTGCCCTAGCCAAACTGACTTGCTTGTGGTCCACCTAATTTATATTTGCTCCCACTTAACCTCAATACTTTTACTTCATGAGAACATCAATCTCAGAACATCAATATCTTACACATTAAACCTATTTTATTGGTCTTTCTTCCTGTGTTTTCTTAGGTCTGTACACAATACACTTATAAGTTGCTGGTCAGTGGGTATATTACTGTCTTGGAATCTTTTGATAGCTGATATGGTCTAATCTTATTTTATGGAGGTTAAATAAATGTGTAGAGATTTTTTATAAAAACTGAAATACTTTACTGTAATTTGAAGTTCCCTTCTGTGGAGAAGAATGTTAATTTTAGTAAGCTGGATAGTTAAAATAATTATTTTTTAAAAAAAATTTGTTAATCCTCACCCATGGATATTTTTTCCATTGATTTTTAAAGAGAGTGGAAGGGAGTGAGGAGGAGAGAAGGAGCGGGGGAGGGGGGGAGAAAGAGAGAAACATAGATGTGAGAGAGACCCATTGGTTGGTTGCCTCTTGCAGGTGCCCTGACTGGAGCAACAGAGGCCTGGGGGTCAAACCTGCAACCCAAGTATGTTCCTTTCACCAGAAATCGAACCTGCAACCTTTGGTGTGCCGGCGAGCACTCCAACCACTGAGCAACACCAGTCACTTCTAAAATAATTACTTTATGAAAGATAAGATATAGTAATGTTTATCTTCCTTGGATAAAATATCATTTTGTACTGAAAGAACTCTTGTTGAGTAAATATACAGATCAGAATAGCTGTGTTAATAATGCTTTTTATTATTCTAACAAAATTCAATGTAATATTAAATCTCATATTTGAGATTTAATGTTTATGTGAAATTCTAGTATCCTCAGCTGTATTTTAAAACTGTTCCTGACAAGTCTTGGTTTGTCAAAAAACAAAGGACAGGTCTAAAAGTATTTGAAATGGTTTTACATAAATTGCCAGCACCTCCTCCTCAAAAGAAAAATGGATAGGAGGTATTTTCAGAGACTATATATCACATGAAAGTATAGCAGTTAAATTGGCTTATTTTAAAATATTTTTTCAGACAAATACTTTTTTTAAATATAAGATTTAATTATATAAATGTTTTTAAAATCTTTGCATTATCTTAGCAAAATAATACTTCAACTTTTGTAAAATATTTATATATATATTATTTATATATTCTAATGACATATGATCTTGACAGGAGATATTTATTTACATGTCTGTAGGTGATACTATTGGAAATTTACATAAACTCATTGGAAATGTAAATCTATATTACTAATAAACAAGAAGAAAGCAGTAATCATGCACCAGGCTCAAGAAAAATAGTAAAATAGAGAAATTAAATGTTATCTAAGGAGTTAACAAAGGCCATTATATTAGATAATATTAGTTAGGATAAGGTTAAATTGTATATTTAAAAAATCTTAAAACATTGGTTGCGAGCACATTCCCGGTGGGGGGTGTGCAGGAGGCAGCTGATCGATGTTTCTTTCTCATCAATGTTTCTAGCTCTCTATCCCTCTCCCTTCCTCTCTGTAAAAAATCAATAAAATATATTTTAAAAAATCTTAAAACAACATTGACTAAAACAACACAGAAGTTATTTTCTTTCTCACATAAAATACTACTGAATACAAGTGGTCCATGTCCAACTGCAAGGGAGGCTGGTGTAGCCATGTGGATTGTGCTTCTGCCTGGAATGCTCTTTACTCCTCCCCTCCCCCCACCATCTGGTTAATATCCATTCACCTTGCAAACCTCAGATCTAAAGTCATTTTCTCAGGCAAGCAATGCAATGGTAGGCATTGATACTTGCCTCTAAATATCTATTTGTTCTTCTCTATTAAAAGATTCCAAATTCTTAATTAGTCACATTTTATAGCACTATATCATTTCATACTTTCTTACAGCTAGGCATGGCTATATGGATCAGTTCTCCATATAGTGACAGGTTTGTGAAACTTCTAGGAAGCTCTTTAAAAGAGATGGAAGCAGACATTCCTTCCTGCTAGTTGGAATGCAAGCTGATCACTGAATATCAAACAGCCATCTTTGATAATGAGGCAAAGCACATGCTTAAATTGGCAGAAACAAAGGAGAAGGAAATGGGCCTCTGTCAACTTGGAGCTTCGTCTAAACATAGCCCTGGACCACTTATATTCAGTAGTTTTTTAGATCAGAGAGCAGCCACTTTTGTTTCTGCCACTTTTACTCTATAAATTTTATATCCAACTGAACCTTATCCTAATACAAAAGTCTTTGCTGACCCACTAGACAAGGTCAAGTTCCTCTATTTTATAGGTTTATGACACCATATTCTTTTGTTTCTCACTAGTTATCTCAGTACAGAATTATATGTTTATATATATTGGCTTTTTTTAAAATTAGAAACTCTAGACAGCTGGCCCATGTATGTTTTTACTCACTGTTACTCACTGAAATCTATTGTTGTGCTGCCCACAAAGTCAATATTTCACAAATATTTGTTTTATAAGGAATGATCACAGGTCAATATGTAAGAGCTGAGATCAATAAACTTGAGTAGGACTTAAAATTCTTCATGAAATACTGTGAATAATGATCATTTTCTGGTTGTCTGTTCAGCAGTAGTAATGGATTTATAACTATTTACTTGGTTATGAGACTTAATTGGTAAGAGGAGTAATGTGAGAAATCCTCTCTATTTTGGGTGGATGATGAAATTCACTGTTCTCCTTACTCTGTGATGAAATCCACAGTTTTAGATATTTTCTTATATTTCTCTTTAATTTCAGAAACTATTTCCATTATGGATATGGAAGTATTGAAAAGTAATTATTAAGTAAGTGTATGTTGATAAATCTATAACTAGTTAGAATTTTAATAGTCTTAAGGTGATTTTTAAAATCCATGATCCCACAAATATTGCAATTTTAAATTTAAAGGACATCTCTTTGAAATGACTATTCTTTAAACCTCCTATACAAGTTGAAAAAAATTAAATACATGTATATGAATCTTTTTTGCTTCATAATAGAGTATCCTGCCAGTTTTCAGAATCAAGGAAACCATTTATTTAGCATTCAGATTAGTCTTAATTAATTTCATGAAAATATCAAAATCTTTTGGTTGCATGTCATGTAACCTCAGATAACACAAAGCCTTACCACAGCAAACAATTAACTTGGCAAATGTAACAGCAGTGTAAACCACAAAAGAACCAATTAAGTTAGGACTTTGTTCCTATAAATGGGCATGTGATTCACTGAATGCAAGCCCTCTTGGGACAACGGAGATTTTTTCCAAGAAAACAAAAGACCTATAGGAATACCATGGTAACTAAAGGTAGAAATATATTTGCACATATTTGTTCATGGAAACTGGAAAGTCAAAGGGTATTTTAGGGATTATGTGGCTAATAGGGAATTGGTGGGTTGTACAACTTATCATTGCATTCAATAAGTCTTAATGAAAAATTTTATCCCTGGGAAGTTGAATATTTTGATATAGTAGTAAGAATCACCTGCTCTAAGTCTGATCATTTTCTATTTAAAGGGGTTTATATAAGTTTTTTTAATATAAGGAATTTCAAAATTCTGATGGGCCTGTTGAAATATTGAGAAAACAGTAATGGTCACTGTAGTTTTGGCTTTAGATATATTCTAATTCTTTAAAAACTGATCATTGCTATTAACAAAATGTTATATTATTCAGAATTTTCCATTAATTCCATGATTAAAACAAAAATATATTAAGAAGCAATACATCAACAGATTGTAAGGCATGGCCTGCAAGCTTCTGGCTGCACAGAAGTAGATGATAAAAGAGGAAATGCGAAAGTTATTTTTCCTGGGTGTCTACAGAAGATGGTTATGTAGCCCATGATAACTACTTCTGTTCTGTGATATTAGAAAATGTAACATTAAACGTGCAATTGAATACCATCTGTCTAGCTGCAAGTCAAAATCATGATCACAGATCTGACATATTAATTAAGTAAAGCTCTAATGAGAGGAAGAAAGTAAGAGGTACAATTCTGTCTGAGAATGTTTTCAGCCTAGAACAGATTGGATTGCTGTGTGTGGTTCTTTTTCAGCTATTAGAGTGTTTTTAAGTTAGAAAGAAATATTAACCTCTCTATGACCTAGGGTCAACCAACACTTCTTTAACAGCAATAGATATTCAAAAATAATTTAACATAGTTAAGGACAATAGTTAATTGCTGTTCCAAAGGAACATTTTAAATAACAGTTTTGAAGCTCCTGGCATCAGTGATTGAACCCAGGCTGCTCTTTTTCTGTATTCCTCAAGGGAAGTTACCAATCCGTAGATGGGGAGGTAAAGAAAGACCTGTGACTGTGGTTGTCAGACCCAAGGCAAGCTCAGAACCAGCTGGTGAAATCAGAGGCAGAGAGTGGAATGTGGGGGTTCAAGTTTTCCCAAGAAGAGCTTATTATTCTGCTGTTCCCCCTATGAAGATGCAGTCTTGATAATGCCATATGTGGTTCAAGAATTAGAAGGATAGATGTTGGTCAATGTTTTCTAAATAGGCATGCAGAGACTGTTAACATTCCAAAATGGTGACATAAGGCCTACGCTTAAAACACTTATGTGTTGTTATTAGCAGAGAATGTGATGGCAGTTGTACTGGTCCTTTAGGGTACGAATGGATAAGGACACGGAAGGTCAGCATATTCTACTGTTTGTGTGGTCCCCTTCTTTTCTTAAGTTCTGTAACCATCACCATATAAATTGGGAACTTTGGATCAAGTATACCTGTGCTTTTCCTTTCCACCGATCTCCAACATAATTAAAAATATCTCAAGATAGTCATATTGATATTTGGAGCACAATATTTAATTAAACTTATTGTTAGTTTATTTATTTGTTTGTTTATCAAATGTATTTTCACCTTCTTGTGATACCAACCAAGCTATACTAGTTGCTATTATATATTGTATAAGTACTTTTAATTAAAGGTTGTGTGTTATGGGTAGAGGCAGGGTTGGGATGGAGAGTGCTCTACATAGAAAAAGAAGCAAATGTAAATCTGAAGTGGAAGATTATTTTGTGAATCCTAAGGAAGCAGAGACCAGTGTGGCTGGAGCCAGAGTGCTCACAGGGCCACAGAACTGCATATCTGGCATGTTCTGAGGGATACCCTAAATCTGGTTCGCTCCTTAGCTTCCCCATCAAGACTCAGAATCCACATTGGCTGAGATAAAATAGTTAGATAATTTTTTGTTGGAATGCCACTTTCAGATGTGGAAGAAGTAGATAGACCACATTGTATTTCCCTTTTGTTAATGTCTTAATACCTATTGTTTCATATCATCTTGAACAAAATGTTCTAGGCCTAGGAAATATAGCATTCTCTAAATATTTTTAGAATAAGTGAGTGACTAAATTATTAAATTTATATCATTATCATGAGTTATAAAGCACAAGGAACCAGGTAATTTTGTTTTACAAACACATAAAGAGTGCACAATCTGTGATCTGTCTAAAGTTGTTCACTCACATGCTAACTAGTTGACCTTTATAATAATCCAGTGTGGTAGGTAGTGTTATTATTCTATTGTCGCATGAGTAACTTGCTCAAGGCCATACAGCTAGTAGCCTGCTTCTGAGCCCTTGAACCAATGTGCTAGACTTTCTCTAAGTAAGCTGGGCTGTTATGTTGCTAGTTGCCAGGTAGGCTGTTATGTTGCTAGTTGCCAGGTAAACAAGAGAGAGAGAGAGAGAGAGAGAGAGAGAGAGAGAGAGAGAGAGAGAGAGAGAGAGAGAAAGAGAGAGAGAGATGACAGCATATGTAAATATTTTTCTCCCCATTTTTAAACTGGATTGTTTGTCTTCCTTTTGTTAACTTGTATGAGTTCCTTATATATTTTGGATGTTAACTCTTTATCAGATGTATCATTGCCAAATATGTTCTCCCATATAATGGGCTCCCTTTTTGATAGTTTATTTTGCTGTGCAGATGCTTTTTATTGTGATGTAGTTCCATTTGTTTATTTTCTTATTAGTTTCCCTTGCCCTAGGAGATGTATCCACAAACATATTGCTATGAGAGATATCTGAGATCTTGCTGCCTATTGTTTCTTCTTGGATTTTTGTGGTTTCTCAGCTTACATTTAAGTCTTTTATCCATTTGTAGTTTATGTGTGGTATAAGTTGCATGTGTCTATCCAATTTTCCAACACCATTTATTGAAGAGACTGACTTTACTTCATTGTATGCTCTTGCCTCCATTGTAAAATATTAATTGAGCAGAATTGCTTGAGTTAATTTCTGGTGTCTCTGTTCTGTTCCATTGGTCTATATGCCTATTCTTATGCCAGTACCAGACTGTTTTGATTACAGTGGCTTTGCAGTATAACTTAATATCTGGTATTGTGATGCCTCCAACTTTGTTCTTCTTTCTCAAGATTGCTGTGACTATTCGGGGTTTTTGGTTCCATATAAATTTTTGGAGTATTTGTTCTAGATCTGTGAAATATGACATTGGTATTTTAATTGGGATTGCACTGAATCTATAGATTGCATTGGGTAGTATGGACATTTTAATGATGTTCATTTTACCAACCCATGATCACAGAATACTCTCCCTCTCTCTTTTCAACATCCTGTAGTTTTCTGAGTACAAGTCTTTTACGTCCTTGGTTAAGTTTATTCCTAAGTATCTTAATTTTTTGTTGCACTGGTAAATGGGATTATTTCTTTAGTTTCTTTTTTGAGAATTCACTATTTGTGTGACCTAAATAGGTACTTCTTCAAAGTGGACATACAGATGGCCAAGAGAAATATGAAAAAATACTCAGAGTCACTGATCATCAAAGAGAGGCAAATTAAAAGGAGAATGAGGCATCACCTCACACTTGTCAGAATGACTACCATCAACAAATCAAAAAATCACAAGTTCTGGCAAGGATGTAGAGAAAAGGGAACCCTAGTATACTGCTGATAGGACTGCAGACTGGTGTAACCATTATGGAAAACAGTATGGAATTTCCTAAAAAAGTTAAATATGAAACTGTCACTTGACCCAGTGATCCCACTTCTAAGAATACTAGTATATCCTAAGAGACCTAAAACACCAATCAGAAAGAATGTATGCACCCCTATGTTCATAGCAGCACAACTTACAATAGCTAGGATTTAGAAACAGAACAAGTGCCCATCAGTAGATGAATGAATAAAAAAGCTGTGATACATTTACACTATGGAATAGTATGCCGCAGTAAAAATAAGGATCTTTTACCCTTTGAGGCAACATGGAGGAACCTGGAGAGTATTATACTGAGTGAAATAAGCCAGTTAGAGAAAGACATGTATCACATTATCTAACTCATATATGGAAGCTAATGAACAAAATAAACTGATAAAATAGATCCAGGGACATAGAGCATGGGACAGACTATAGAATTTCAGAGGGAAGGCAATGGAGGGTGGATGTTGGGAAGAGATCAACCAAAGAACTTGTATGCATATATGCATAACCTATGGACATAGACAATAGGGTGGTGAAGGCCTGGGGTGGGTTGAAAGATAGAAGGGTAATGGGGGAAAAGGGGTGACATGTGTAATACTTTCAACAATAAAGATTAAAAAATAAATAAATCAGGTTCCTAAAAATATATATACTTTTCTTCTAATATTTTTCCTTTATGTGTTTACTATGTTATTACATGTTTTCCTTTATCTTTCTCTACCCCAATGCCCTGTTCAATGCTCAGAATATAGTTCAGAGTTGTTAATTGCAGTAGTTGATCACCACATGGGACTCTAAATCTAGGGTTGTATGAAAGAATATGTTATATCTTCTCCCTGCCCCCAGTTTTATTGAACAGTGTTGCTTAAAAATTGTTTTTAATTAAATATTTTTTTAAATATAGTTGGTATACAATCCTATATTGGTTATATTAGTTTCAGGTGGACAATATAGTGATTTAACATTTTTGTACATTATATGTTATATTTTTTTTATCCAAAGAATTTTCAATCTTGGAGTCATCCTCAATATAGACATGCTCTAATTAGGTTCTGTGAATGCTGGTATCGTAGGTAGTTTGTGTAAGCACAGCATAGCCAAGTGGAAAAATAAATTCTCAATGTAAAAAAAACACAAAGAAATGTTTTTTGTAATGGATACAATAAATGCTCTAGAAGAATTTTTTACTGCAGGAGGCAACTTAAATTTGGCTATGTATGTGATACGTTGAGAATCTATATTTGTAGAGCAGTAAACATTTTAGAATAATAAAAAACATAAGGGAAACTTATCTTTAGTGATTTTAAAACTATCTTTCTATGATGAAATGATATCTCCTGCTAGGCATTGTGGAGTTATTTTTATAATCTGCATTGCAGTTTACTATGGTGTAATTAATAAATGACTTTCTGTCTTTAAATTACATTATTATATAAGGGTGTCCTCAAAAGATGTGTACACGCTCTGAATGATTATAAAGTCAGTGTTTACTAACATACAGTTCATTTTCAAAATTTGAAAGAATCTACAGAAATGAATTATTTTTTGCCAATGCCTGTTTTCAAAGTGATGACTGTTCTGATCCAGGCACTGCTGATAACGTGGAGCAATGAAATCGCAGACATTGAGAATCCTTTCCTTCAGTATTTGTGCCCTCAATTTGTTGACTGTTGACCGTTTTGTACTGTAAACTTTAGCTTGTTTGTATCCCCATTAAAAAAAAAAGTCTAGTGGCACTTTAGGGTAAGTTTTCTTTTTTCAAAGCTTAGTTTGGCTTCACCCATTATTTCACATCAGTTAAAACTGAAAAGGAGTGAAAATTAAGTTAGTTTTTAGCTATCAAATTGTGTATACATTTTTTGGGACATCCTATATAAGCTTTGTTTTATTATTAACTAGAGGCCCGGTGCACAGGATTCGTGCACTGGCGGGGAGGGGGCGGGGGGCGTGGTCTGTGGACCTGCCCCCTGAGCAGCTGCTCCCGCCGTGGGAGCGCTGCTCATCTTGGTCAGCTGAGCGGCACTCCCACTGTGGGAGTGCACTGACCACCAGGGGGCAGCTCTTGTGTTGAGCATCTGCCCACTGGTGGTCAGTGCACATCATAGTGACTGGTCGACCAGCCGTTCTGGTCGTTCTGCCATTTAGTCGCTGGACTTTTATTATATAGGATTTTTAAGGATTGAGGAAGGGAGAGGGAGAGAGAAACATTGATGTAAGAGTGAAGAAGAAACATTGATAGGCTGCTTCCTGCATGCCCCTTATAAGGGATGGTGTTCTCAACCTGGGCATATGTCCTGACCTGGAAGCAAACCTGCCACCTTTTGATACACGGGATGACCCACAACCAACTGAGCCATACTGGTCAGGGCTTTATATTATAATCTTTTTAACTGAATGGGTCAAAAGTTTCTCCTTCTTTTAAACAAAAGTGTCTATATTATTCATGAATGTTAGAGAATGAATAAATTTTTGAAAACAAAACAAGATAGCATAAAAATGCACAATAAATTATTTTTAATGAGTCATGAATACTATATTTGTCTCCTCAAAAATAGCAGCTTCTCTTATTGCTCATAATCCAACTCCCATCACCCTGCCTAAGCACATTTCACGATTTGGCAACAGCAGTTGTCTTTCTCTAAATTTAAGTTGGCAAGAAGTGAAGAAAAATAACACACAAAACTTCATATGGACTTTGCAAGAAATCAGTGGGACCTAGGAGAAAATTCTCCTCTAAAACTTTACCATTTTGGAATAACATACAAACCAATATTTAATGCAGTTGTGGAGTTAAGAAATAGCATCTCTCATCATATTGTTACTGGATATAGTCAAAACAGTCTTGTCCTATGACAGGTTACTTTTGGCTCCTGACGTTAACCATATAGGAAGTCATCGTATATTTGACAAATAGGAAGCAGTAATAGGAATAGGTTGAAAACAAAGAGGAAGGAAAAAGGGTGAACAGTTGCTTTGCTGAGGTGTGAAAGAATTTTGGATAACTATATAGAGATCTCTATTCCTAGGGGATGCAATTTCAACTCCAAATTTAAACATGGAGTTTGTATTGCAGATAGACTTGACTTTATTAACACCTTTACTACTTCTTACAAGCTATGTAACCTTGGGTGATTGATTTACCCTCTTCAAACATATAAAAGAAATAATGATAGTGTCCTATTTATAGATTTTGCATATTAAATAAAATAGTATATATAAAACTTTTTGCACAATTCTTATATTCATTAAAGAACAGTGAGTGGAAGATTGATCTTATTATTTAATTTATCCTTAATTTCACAATAAAAAATGTTCTAAACTTGTTCACTATTCTAATTTTAAGTTTGTCATTTTATGTTAAATAAAAATATAAGATAATGTTCCATGTACAGTATGATTCTATTAGTATAAGTGTTTTTGAGTGAATGCATTTGTAAAATTCCAAAAGTATACTTTTAAAGATGATCTTTTCCCTGAACAGTAGGACTTAAAGTGATTTTATATATTGTAAATATTAAAGATTTTTTTGTCAGGGATGTAAGATTTTAGGTAATTTTAAAAATTTATTTATTTGTGCTTTCAAATTGTTCTATAGTACATGAACATTAATTTTTTTTTGCTAGGGAAGATAATAGCTATATACAATTCTCAAGGCATCATTTTCATCTTTTATATTTTCAACAAAGCTAATAAATCTGCTACTAAGTCCTTTCAAATCATTGGAAGTCTAATGCTAGTTGTTTACCAGATATTTTGTTTGTTAAAGATAAAAGAATATAATTTTTTCTATTGTCCCTAGTGCATTCCTTTAGTCTAAATAAAATTATTTTGAGCTTGTTTATCATTTGGCTCTGACCTGAATAAATCTAAAAACTGAAGCATAGAAAGATGACATGATTTATACAAATCATGTTATCATGTAGGTAAATTTTCAACAATATCATTAAAAAATGCATGATTCAAGATGAAAGCATATTGATGACCAAATTAAATATTTGAATTTTGTTTTGTCTTCAGCAATTGTATTTAAATATTATTATGAAGAAAAGTAAAAAATAAAAGTTTTACCTAAACAGTGGCTTTCTATTTTGGCCACATACACATATTTTACTTTAAATAAATGATGATAAATCTATATTCTTATTTAACAAAGGATAATGTTTTGAAAAATAAATAAACTGATTTGTTTTAAATTCCCCATTAAACCATGGTTTCATTTGTAGCTTCAAACCTCAGACACTGAGTAATTATGTAGCGAATGTGGTAAAGCCTGACTCTCTCCAGCAAGAGGGCTAATGAAAGGAAGCACGGACAGGAATTGAGCAGGTTAAATATCTATATATATAAAAGCCTAAGTGACCGAATGACTAAACAACCGGTTGACCAGTCGCTATGATGTGCACTGACCACCAGGGGCACGAGCCTCTCCCGATCAGGACTGACTGGACATGAGCCCCCGGCAGGCACAGCGGGGCCGGGATGAGCGAGAATGGCAAGAAGGAGCAGCAGGCGGCCTTGGACTGTCAGTTTCCGCCTGATCTCCACAGGCCATACTGAGGTATCCCACTGGTGCACGAATTCATGCACCAGGCCTCTAGTATTAGATAAGAAGAGGTATGTAAGGTAGACGGAAGACTTGACCATAATGGGTTACTGTTTGGTACTCTGAGGTGAGCCTCCCTCACCCAGGGCCATAAGGGAGTTTGGTTTCCGAGGCTCCCTGTTTCCCCTGTAGGATGTACAGACCTGTGCTTTCTCAGGTTAAATCTTCCTGAGAGGACGTGCTAGAGGCAACTGATTTGAGGACCTGTGAGCTTGTAATTGGGCTTGCAAAAAAACAACATTTTGATCCAGCAGTAAAGGCAGAGGGGTGAACCACACATTTGAGAAAACTCAGTGGAACCTGGAGTTTAGGTAAGGATAAGCTGCCTGACAATAAGGCTTTCACAGAGATTTCAAGTTACATTAACCACAGATAGTTTTTGAATATAAAAAATAAGACCCATTACCAGTCAGATAAGGGACTTAAGGAGGTAAAGGACTGTGTCCTTTGAGGTCCCTGACTTTTGTCTTTTTTATTGAAGTTTCTATAAGCCCCACCACTCTGAGCTGTCATCTCAGAGAGAAACCAGGGCACCAGATATAGATGTCTTGATCAAAGATTTACCTAAAGGAACTGTTTAAATGATCAGACATGGATTAAGGTAATTTTTTATCTTTTACCCAGATTAGATGAATTCCAGATTAAACAAACAACTCACTCTGTACCTTCAAACATAGTTAGTGTTAATCACACTTACGACATGGTATTGCAATGCAATGCTGACACTGACTACCCAGAGTTAGCACAGCTTTCACAGACTGAGGGCAGAGTCCTCCACAAGTCACCCTACGCTGCACACACCAGATGCAAGCTTTGGGGTTCCCTAGTCACCCAAACTTCTAAACAACTGGTTATAAATTTGAGGCTCCCCACTGCCTGCTTAGGTTTGATAATTTACTAAAATTTCAAAGAACTCATAGAGAGGCTAGACTTAAGTTTCACTATAATAGATACAAATCGGGACAAGACAAATGTAGAGACACATAGGGTGAGATCTGGGAGGGTCCCAAATGTAAAGCTTCCCTGTTATCAGGATGCCTCACCCTTCTGGCACATTGAAGTTACCACCCAGGAAGTTTATCAAGCTTCAGATGTCCAAAGTTCTTGTTGGGGTTTTATTATACCGGTATGGTTAATGGGATCATTGGCCAAATGATTGAACGCCACCTTTAGTCCTCTCCACTCTTTAGAGGTCAAGAGGTCAGGCTGATTTCACATGACTCAAAGCCCCAACCTTCTAACCACATGGTTGATCTTTCTGGCTTGCTCAGACCCTATCCTGAAACTTTCAGAGTACCTACCATGAGTCACCTCATTAGCATAGACTCAGGTGTGGTCTAAAGGACCCCCGCCCCAATAATAGAGACACTTTAGCACTGGGGACAGTCCAAGGGTTTAGAAGCTCCTTCTTAAAACCAGGATAAAGACCAAATTCTTTATTATACAATAGTTTGCATATTTGAGTTGTAATTGTTAGAGTTTTATTTTAACAAAATTCAATAGTTTCCTGAGACAAACTTTCATACCATCAAAACGTTTCTTATACTATGTATATGTGTATAGTTGAGTACTTATATAAATATATATTTTATGCATATAAGTGTGTATACAGATATGTCATATAAATGAGAAAGTATATATTGAAGTGGAGTGGCACTTCATTTGCACAGGTAACTTATGTAAATTCAACTACGCATATACTACAACACCAATAAAAGAGACACAAACACCATTTAAATATTACAGAACACTCCATGCAGTGAGCGTATCCCCACCAAGTGAGTGTGAGACGGGAAACCCCAACAATTTGTGAAGTTGTTCCTGTTGCTTTTCATGGTGTGATCACCTCATGACGCTGAATGCAATCCCAGTTTTTAAGGCTACTTCTAATACATTTGAAAGTACACACGGCATTTTTCATACAAGAAAGTCCTTATGTCAGGGTAGGTCATCCTTTTGGTACTCTTCCCCAGTAGGAGGGATACGTTCTAACTTGGGGGAGGAAATTGCCTGGAGTGTACTTAGTTGGACATAGTACGCTGATGGGCAGTGCTGTGCCTCCCTGAGGGATTCTCTAGAGCAGTTTTGAATAAATTGATTTTTGCCTTATGAACTGACTTTAAAAGTTAACCCTCCAGAGAGAAAATGTGATTTCCCTGTAAACATTTATATGTGAGAGATTTGAGGCAGGTTTCAGATACAGGTCTGCCTTTAGCAACTAATTTTTCAAAATAGTTGTAGATTTACCCTAAAATGACATGATTACATGACAAATAAAAGGGATGTCTGTTGCATTTTTATGAAATTTTTGAGGCTCAGATTGTAATATTTTATAGTATAAAAGACATTTCTAGGAATATGATTTCCTCATTCTTGTTTTTTAGGGCAACACCCTATTAGCTATGTTAAGTAATATTCATTTGAGGGTTACAGAGAGTTCAACCCTATATTCAGGAGTTGGTCTGTCATTTTATAATTGGAGTAAATGAGGGGGTGAGAAAACACATGTATGGAGTAATACTTATTAAAATATTTTTTCTTTAGACTATTATAAATAGTTCAGAAAAGGGTGTGTGTGCTTCACCGTATAGAGTGACCATGGTGCTCAATTTGCCTTTTTGTAGAAAGATCATTTGGTACAGAGCATCCTGGCTTCTAATTCAGTGTTGCCCCTATGCATTCTGTCTTCCAGAGAGTTAGTTCCTTCTTTGTAAAATAATGAGTTTGGACCAGATGATCTCTAAGTTCCCTTCACCTTTAATAGTCTACAGTTCAATGAGTTTTCTCATTTCAAATAATCTGTCTTTGAAGTACCATTTGAATAATGATTAATTTCATACATAGTCAATGAAGATGAATATTTTCTATTTGCAATGTTAATAAAAGTTAATGATATCATTCAAAACAATTACTTTTCATATTTATGCCTGTTTTACAAATGAGTGATTTTTATGTCATTCACACAGTATTCTTTTTTTTTTAAATTTTTAAATTGATTTCAGAGAGGAAGGGAGAGTGAGAGAGATAGAAACATTAATTATGAGAGAGAACCATTGATTGGCTGCGTCCTCCACACTGGGGATCGAGCCAGCAACCCAGGCATGTGCCCTGACAGGGAATCGAACCTCCACCTCCTGGTTCATAGATCGATGCTCAACCACTGAACCCTGCTGGCCAGGCCACACAGAATTCTTTAAAAGCCATTTGTGCTTGTTTATTTTTACATAAAGGATGAGATTTATATAGAGTAGTTTTTATCGATTTTATGTATTTGAATGGAAAGAGTGATTTGTACTAAAGTTTTTAAATAAGCCCTCTTCCATGATGCCATACTATAATATAAATATTTCTATTATAGCATTTATCACATTTTGTAACGATTATTTGTGTACTTGTTTCCCCTCAAAAGTTCAGATATCTTATTTTACTGAGTTTTATACTTTGGCATTTGGCATCTATAATGATTGATTCCTGCTACATAATAATAGTTTGATATTTGTTAAGTGACCAAATTGATGAATAGTGATTGAATAGTGTGTCATTATAGAAGCCAAGAATAGAGACAGCTTTAAAGAAAGGAGTCATAAATTGTGTCAAATATTAGAGAGATTGGATGTAGACTGAAGGGACCATTGGATTCATTTCATTAGAAATGAAGCCAGATTGCAATGTACAAATTAAAACCAATGGAAGCAGTGAAGTGAAACCCCTTAAGCAGAGTTGTAATAAGGAGAAATCTAAGGCAGTAGAATAGAGATTGTAAATACATTAAAGGCAGTGTTGTAAATCCTTAAATATGTCAGTGGTATATAATGTTTGAAAGTCATGCTGAAGGATCCAGGGGAGATACTAGGGGAGAAAGATACCCAGGAGAGTAGTGGAGTGACACAGCAGAGAAATACAAGACAAAAGTAATGGCAGAGGCAAACGTGCATTTGGAAATAAATAAATGGCTGAGATCTTTGGAAAAAATCATTTAAAAATAAAATGAATGCATTTTTTAAAAGAGGACAAGATGAAAAAATTCACTCGTGAATAAGAAAGACAGAATATGGAAGCTACAACCACTCTGTGTAGACAATGAAGACTATCTCTTCATGCCTAATACCCTACAGCAATGATGGCGAAGCTTTTGAGCTCGGCGTGTCAGCATTTTACCCTACAGCAGTGATGGCGAACCTTTTGAGCTCGGCGTGTCAGCATTTTGAAAAACCCTAACTTAACTCTGGTGCCGTGTCACATATAGAAATTTTTTTGATATTTGCAACCATAGTAAAACAAAGACTTATATTTTTGATATTTATTTTATATATTTAAATGCCATTTAACAAAGAAAAATCAACCAAAAAAATGAGTTCGCGTGTCAGAGGTGACATAGGTTCGCCATCACTGCCCTACAGTAATATTTATTTTCCCATATTGGAATTCTCCAGAGGAAGTAGTTATTATAGAGTCAATGCAAATTCAATGACTGCACATTCTTTTTTTAAAAAAATCTTAATTGCTTTTTTAGAGAGAGAGTGAGAAAATACACACATCAACTTGTTGTTTCACTTATTTATGCATTCCTTGGTGATTCTTGTATGTGCCCTGATCAGGAATTGAACCTGCAACCTTGATGTATCAGGGTAACACTCTAACCAACTGAGCTATCCAGCCAGGGCCTATATACTCTAGAAATATTCCTCAGCTATCACCTTTGGTTCTAAGAATTTTCACTGCTTTTCCTAATAGTATTTCCCTGTAACTATCTGTATAAGGAAAACAAATTCTTGATCGGCAATAAAAACAATGCAATAACATTCTCTGAATCATTTTTATTTTACATGCTGGATTAATTACCTTTTACTTATGTTATGAGTTTATGATCAGAAAACATCTATGTGAATAATACTTGGTTTAGGTTAGCATACATTATTCTTAGTAATTTATCACTTTTAGATTCATTCAATGTTTATGTTTCTTTCACTGGGTTTTCATTATTTTTTCTTTGTGTCCCATAACTTATATTTATCTTTCTGCAATGCTAGGCAACAGGCAACTGCTATAAAATTAGGTCTGAAAAACATGCAGGCTCCATTCTTTTCTTAAGAGATAAGAAGACTTTAGAATTAAAAAAGTCCTGTCAATATTAACTTATTAAATGATTTTTATCTTTGATAATATTCTGGTTTTCTGTCACTAGTAAAAAAAATGTGGACACTGAGTATTTGTTACAGTTAAAAAAAAAGTCTAGCCGTAATTCACTGGACATAAAAGGCTGTCACTGAATGCTGAATATTACTGCCTCCACTTTGTTGGGATGAATTGGCCTTGTCCATGTTGCTGCTTATCATGTTTCAGATTAAAAACCTCAGGTAGAAGCATTGATATGGCTGAATGTGTAGGTGCTAAGGATCAGATTTTTAGGAGACACAGAAAAAGAAGATGCTTTGTACTTGTACACAGAAAGTTTGGGAGCAGTATGAAGTCCCATTTTTTTTTTAAATCAGGGGACTTAACAGGTAGGTCCCCTGATAAAAAATTTCTTAGGGCTAAAATAGAAAAGACCAAGAAGATTAAAAGAGAGGAATACAGTTAAAAAGAGTGAGCCTGCTCATATTCAAGTATTCTTTCTTTTCTTCATTCCTGAGACAGTTCTATTCCTATCCCTGACTTTTATGAGGTACCACTTATCTTTATTATGATTTATGCTTCTTACTTAAATCCAGCTGTTTATCTGTTTGCTATGATTGCTGTAAAGATGTTCCCTATTTGTAGGCCAATTGAAATAAGATAAAATATGATGATATTTGATGTGGATGAAATTGTCAAATCTATACTAATAAAAGGGAAATATACTAATTAGAGCGGGTCTATTGGACATCTGGTCATCCTGCCTTTCTTTCGGACAAAGCCAGGGTGGCGGGGTCTGAGGCAGAGGTGGTTAGGGGTGATCAGGCCAGCAGGCAGGTGAGCCGTTAGGAGCCAGTGGTCCTGGATTGTGGGAGGGATGTCTGATTGTGGGAGGGATGTCCGACTACCGGCAGTCGAACATCCCCCGAGGGGTCCCAGATTGGAGAGGGTGCAGGCCGGGCTGAGTATCTTCAGCAATGTTTCTACACTAGTGGTTTCCTCCTGTGTGCATCATAAACCATACCATAAGTTTGGTAATATATTTGTAAAATTGTCAGTCATCCAAAGATGCCATTTTCATATAAAATTAACTGGTTTTCTGTGCCAGTTTGTGTGAACTAGGGAATTTAATAATTTGGTAATTCTAATAATGCTAAAATGAATATCTCATAATTATAAGGTATCAAGACCAAAACATTAACAGTAATTATTTTTGTGTTGCAGTATTTATTAAACTGATAAGAACAGATACTATACTTGATCTTAGCCAAAAGGCCGAGAAGCGATGTGTTGCAGTATTTATATAATGTTATTAAGAAACTTTTAAATTATGGAATAACTACCACAAATAATGCCATATACGTTACCTTAATATACAAATTTTTCAAAAATTGGAGAAAACAAAGGAATTATATCTCTGAAAAAGCCTACATGTTTTGCTTAGAGACAGAATTAGTCTTTGATGATTTAACTTACCAATAATAGGTTATTTCCATTTCAACAAATGGAAGAAATTGCTTACGCTTTGTTTTTTTCTGAAAATACTTTAGGTTATTATGTCTACATTCACAGAACAAAGAATAAAAACTTCTCTCTGGGTTCAAGTAGAGAGTATTCCTGTGGAGCATATTAACATTTTAAATTAACTTTCACACAGAACATTTTCTAGATTTTAGTTGCCTTCTTCTTTAAGAGCTTTTCAAAACAGCTGTCCCAAATTCATACACTGTACTTAAGAGTAATACTGATAGCAGAGGTTTTAATTAGATAATTTCTGTTTTTAAAATCCATGTATGTTTTCTATATCTTCTTCATTCCAGATGTATAATAGCTAGTATTTATAAAAGATGCAACAGGTCCTGAATTGTAATTCTGAATTATAATCATAATTCCTGAATCATTAGCATAATAATTATTTTATCAAAGTTATTGCTTTTTATTTACATATGTGATCAGAGGAGTATATATATTTAAGTTCTTCTTTAAACTATAACGTGTGACCATATTTATTAAATTTTAATTGTTGAAAAATCCCCATATGGAACTTTATTTTAATCAGACTGCTGACTTCACACTTAACACAGAGAACACCTTTTCCAACCTTAGTGGAAAACTTCTCTATACTATCAAACTCCTCGTTGCCTCTCACTTCACCCACTTATGTGAATTCTACATCTTCTCACCTCCTGTCTGAGTCATCTCTGGTTACCCCTCATACTGCAGTCTCCTTTCTTTGAACTCCATGTGTAATCTTCTAATATTGACCTCAAAACTGTTAATGCAAACATGAAATTAGAATCTGTACAATAACTGACTTATTTTAGGTGCTCAATAAACACAAAATCTCCTTTTGATGAAGTACATAGCTATCTTAAGACAGAAATGTTTACTTTATGTTAACCAAACCATGCACTAAATGGGTGGTGTTTCATGATGTTTTATAATAAATATTGTTTGAAAAGAAAGTGGAGAAGCTTTGGAAGGTGATGGCTTTCATTTAGAAAACAGAAGTTGGTGGCTTTCATCTGTTACCAATTTCATTAAAACTCTGTGTGATAATTGAGACAAAGTGATTCATTAAACTATCTTAGACAGTGCTCCAGAGAAGATAAAAAGTATTCAACAGAAGACAAACCTTTGGTCTATATGTTTACTTTTTTTTAAAAAAAAAATTAATGATTCTTTTTTGAGAGAAAGAGAGAGAGAGAGAGAGAGAGAGAGAGAGAGAGAGAGAGAGGAAGGGAAAGGGATAGTGAGATAGAAACATGAATGAAAGAGAAAACATCGATTTGCTGCCTCCTATACTCCCCCTACTGGGGATTGAGACCACAACCCAGTCTTGTGCCCTGATCAGGAATTGAACCAGTGACCTTTTGGTTCATGGGTCAATGCTCAACCACTGAGTGACATCAGCCAGGCTTGTCTACATAGGGGTAGCAGCCGCTGGCGTACCTTCAGCAATGTTTCTACACTAGCGGTTTTCTCCTGCATCGCATTTCAGTAAGCCATATCTCTCCTGTGTGCATCATCAATCATACTATAAGTTTAGTAGTGTATTTATAAAATTTTCAGTCATCCAAAGATGCCATTTTCATATAAAATTAACCTGTTTTCTCTGGCAGTTTGTGTGAACTAGAAATTTAATAATTTGGCAATTCTAAGAATGCTAAGATGAATATCTCATAATTATAAGCTATCAACACCAAAACATTAACAGTAATTATCTTTGTATTGCAGCATTTAGGATGACTTTTTTTCTTAAGAGCTATCATTTCCATCTTTCACTTTGGTCATTTCTACATGAAACCTAGCCTGCCTATATAATTGATCTTGTAGAAGTTGCCAGAGGTGATTATTTGCAAAGCAAAACTTGCTTTTTTTATACTTGTCAGATTAAAACCCCTCAGTGGCTCCCAATTTTGCTAAAAGAAGACTATCCTTTCTAACACAGTTTAAAAGATCCTAGAGGCTGGGATGTTTTGGGCATCATTTCTTGCTGTTTTATTGCAATTTATGTTTAGTTCCACTACACTTTACAATCTGTTTCTTATTCCTGTGTTTGCTGACTTTATTGCACCTTCACCAGGAAAACTCTACTTAACCTTTTACAATTCTTCAGATTTCTCCTCTTTCTTCATTAATACACCAAGTGTTCTCTATTGAGGATAGACACAATATAGCTGTCTTAGAGCCTCTTGTCTAATAAAAAGCACATGTTTATGAAATACTTAAATATAAAAATTAGTCAATAGCTATAAAGGGATGAGGTTCCAAGAAACTTTCCTTGAGGAAGTCAAGAACTAAAAGAAAAGTTGGCTTTAGCTACTCAAAGGAGGGCAAGGAGTGGGTTGGTGGCTGAACAAGCCCCTGGACAATAGATTCAATTAAGCATTTTTCTTGGCACTCCTCTCCTGTATGACTACACATCTCAGTCTCAGAACTTATCTCATTAATGTATTATTTCTACTTGCTCTGTCAGAGAGATTGTAAAATTTTTGAAGCATGAACTGTGCCTAATTTGTTTGCTTTTTCTATTGTAGTTGCCTGTCACATAGTTGGCACCAAAAACTATTTTAGGAATTACCAGTATTGTAGCCTAATTGACATGTTATGTCTCAAAGTAGTGAGATTAAATTAGTTCCAATATCATAAGAGGAAAGTTGGACACAAAGACAACATATTATGCTCATGCACTTTGCTCTTTGCCATCTCATGTGATATTACAGTCTGTGTATGTCTTTCTTCCTGTGTAAGTCACAATAGAAATATATCCTCACCTTAAATGAATCATAGAAATAATTTTGGCATGTTATTACACGTTTAAATGTATTATTGCATTCAGTAAATCAGTGCTTTAAAATAACTAAGATATATATATATATATATATATATATATATATATATATATATATGCAATTAGCTTTTCATTCAGAATCAAAGCTCATTTATCATAATTTGTGCAGAATTTATTTTCATAAAAGGTTTATTGATACTTATTCTCCCCTGATTGGAAGTCTCAGTAGATTAAATGTACTAACTTTATTCTGATCACCCAATATTTTGTTAAATTTTCTCAGTTTAAGCTTCTATGTTCACCAAGAAATCATTCCCATACTAATAAAAACTGAGGCACCTGTACTGGAGCTGAAATTTAAATTTAGGTCTTTGTGATTGCAAATATGACCTCTTTCTCCTATCCTATGCTTTCTCTTGATGATATAAGGTTTCATGATTTCAAAACATAGTTAAAGCAAACATTTACATGATTAAGCTAAATTGGTATTTAGAACTATAAATTCAGGATCTGAAGAAGTTTTCTATGAGAGAGAACACAGTTTTCTGCCTGGCAAATAGAAGGCTTTCAAGTAAATCAACCCAGTTTTTATTTAGGAATGAACTAAGGCTTCTGATAAATCTTCTAGATCTTTTTCAGAATACATATGATTATCTGTTAATATTTTATAAGAACACTCAAATAGTGAGGTAATGTCAGTTAATACTGCTTATTACCTATTGATTACATATTACTTTTTACATGTAATTCAATATCTAATACCAAAGGATTATCTCTCTCTGTCTTTCTGTCTCTCTGTCTCTGTCTCTCTCTTCCCCTTCTCTCTCTCTCTCTCTCTCTCACACACACAAACACACACACAGACACACACACATAGACACATACACATTTTGTTTTTTAATAAAGAAATGCCAATTTTTGAAACTACTTCAAACATCTTTAACCACACTACCTCTAGTTTCTGTACCACTTTAACCATATTTTGCCTTCTTGCATAGTGGTCTTTTGTGTTCCTCAGGATCTCAGGTATAGCCCAATAAATGTCAGTTAAAAAGATGAGAACAGGAAACAAGGTTCACAGCTCTTCTGCTTCTGTTAATGTGAAGTATAATAATGCCACGTGTTTAATTTTTTATGGAGGAGGTCACGTAGGTCAGTCCATAAATTAGCATTTGGACTTTTTATTCAGGCTAAATGAGTCTACTGAGATAGGATGTTAAATAATTTGAGCAGATGTATATCAACATCAATCTGTGGAAAAACATGAACCAGAAGACTGCAAAGGAAATCAGCATCATGGAAGGCACTGGATAAGAGAAATAAATGAAATGTAAAGTTATTTAATAATTATATTTACATTGCAATTTAAAGATATTCAAAACATCCCACCTAAATATGAAGATTTTTGTGATGTTCTTGTGAACTATCTGATACAGTAGCACATAGTTCACATTCTTAACTCTGGAATTACTTCGCCCTAGAAAAAAAGTTTAATGTCATCTTGGGTATAATTTTTTCACATATATTTATATATACGTAAAATTCTCTTAGGTTGCCACAGGAAAATACTAATTTAACTTTTGGAGAAAAATAAATTTTCCAATCAAACATTGGAGAACCCATAACACACAACTCCATGGAATTCTAATCCTGTATCATCTTTTCTTGCCCTCTAATTTCCTTACCACCTAAAATATGTGCGTACACACACACACACACACACACACACACACACACACACACACACCATGCCCACATTCCTTTTTTTAAAAAGAGGAGCAGAGTTCTTTAACACTTACTTTTGAAATGTAGTTATCTCTTATTACCCGAGTTTTGTACAAGTTAGAGTATCCTGAAGCAATTCTTGACTTCTTTAGACAAAGGATGACATTTCCTCTGTGATGGCAAATATCTTTTATATTTTCAACTATGACATAAACTATATCATTTTCAAAAGCTTCAATATTTTTTTTAAAATTTTCATGACTATTAATTCTTGGATGAAGTTAAAAATGAGATTAAGCAAGCCAAATAGCCCTACATTGTAACTTAAGAATTTAGAAAAATAAGTCACCTGTGTTGCCTAGTGCAGAAAGGCCTATATTTTGGCTTTTCAAATACACAACATATTCATCTAGAAACGGCACTAACTCCATTGACATAAAATAGAAACACGTATATATTTATAACCTATATTACAGTGCGTGCTTCCCCAGTGTACTCTAACCAGAGTGTAAGTGGGCAAGTATAGTAGTAACCTGGAGTAACCCAATTTTCACTAATTAGACTACACTTGGCATTGCAGAACTTTAAATACTTAGCAAAAAGCTGGCTGTACCTTTAAGTATCTTACAAGTCTCAAGTCTCCAGAGATGTCTCAGGGGTCTTTATAAACAAAGCCTTTGAGCTGCTGTTACTTTAATTGACTATGCTGGTGGCCTCTTTGATGTGCATTGTTCTACAGCTCTGTAATCATACAGGCTAGGCTTCTCTTCACTGCCACTGTATGCCAGGGCCATGCTACATTCCATGCCAAAATGGGGGAATACTGTTTCTGGGTGGTGCAATTATTGGTGATTTACTTGTATTTTGCTTATCTGAATGTTATTTTCTAATTTTTCTCAGTGAGCTTATATCAAACTATATATGAAAATCTATTTGTATTAGGGTAAGGAAATATCCATTGTAGTAACTATAGATCAATCTTCCATTCCTCATAAATACTGGTTTAAGGTCCAAGCTCCACTAGCTGAGAAGTGCTGAGAACATTTGGAAAACTGTGAATATGTTTCTCTATATATTTCAACTTAGTCATGAGAACAATCAGGCATGATACAAAAATATTTATTACATACAAGGTGGAGTGAATCAAATATCTCCTTTGAGAAATGAGCCACAATCTGTGTATCCCAAGAAGCTACATTTGATAAACCCAGTAACATCTCATCTTTTTATGGTGATTTGTGTATAAGTTGGATATATTTGGAATAGCAAGATCATGAGTCAAAAACTTTTTAAACATTACTATTCCTATTAGAATGGCAACTTTCAAACAAGACTGCCTAGATCTAATGCCAGTGAAATTAATGGGCCAGACTTCCCAGACATGAGTGGGAGTGCGGCTCTTTTGATATCTTCAGAAAATGAATTTTCTAAGGCTTGCATGGGAGGATGGAATGTGGAGAAGGCTTTATTGGCATGCAGTTACCTTTCTCAGATTCCAGAGTCCCCTGCCCCTTAAGCCAGTCCTGGAAAAGGTGCAACTGGGAGTTCAGTCAAGTCAGAAACAAGGCCAGTGTCCAGAGTTTCTGTGCCATGTTGCAGCCGGTGTGGTTCAGCATTCATTTCAGATTGAAGTCCATTAGTCCATGTATGGAGCCTAACATGGCCATTCTCCAGGCGGGGCAGGAGAGTGCTGCCCCTACAGCAGAAGTCCCAAGAGGGCCTGGTGCCCTGGAGCCAAGAGAGAGAAGACCAGCTAGACTTCCTTTGTTTTAAAGTGTATATAGATTTCATGTGCTTCCAGTGGCCACACCCATCCTGGCCAATTACCTGTTTCCAGATATGATTGACAGGCAAGCATTTTTTCATGTCACTCAGACCTTAGTGGGCATGTGTCAAAACTGCCTTTGTCTAGTCCCCTCCCCCATCAATCCGTGGGGAACAAACTTGGAGAATGTTATATGTAGCTTTGGGGCAAAGCTGTAGAAATGGCATGCCTATATTTTTTGGTCTCCTCTTTCACTCCTTTTTGGTTAAATAATAACCAGGATATTACAAAGGTATCAGTCCTAGGGAGAACCCTATTGTTCCATCCTGTGGCTCTGATTTAAGAAGTTTTTTAGTTTGCCAAAATATATACATTTCTTGTGAGTAAGTGTGAGTTAGTTTCTACGACTTTTTTTTTATTCTACAATGTATATCTAAGATATATACTTTTGAAACATAAAATTCCTTCTTACTATTTCAAGAATACAGTGTGGATTTTATATTAAAATATTGCTTATTTGTATGTTATGTCAGATAGCATCAATAAAATATGCAACAATTTTTTTAAGTAAAATTTTTGGGTGACATTGATTAATAAAATTATAAAGGTTTCAAGTATACAATTCTATGATACATCACCACCCCAAGTCAAGTATTCTTCCTTCACCATTTACCCGCCCCTTTACCCTCTTTCTTCTACCTCCCCCTAGCTCCCTTTCCCTCTAGTAATCACCACACTGTTGTCTATGAGGTATGTTTTTGTTGTTTTTTTCCTTTTTTGCTTTGCTTCATCTTCTGCCAATTTTTATTATAATACTGGTAATTTTGCCGAAACCGGTTTGGCTCAGTGGATAGAGCGTCGACCTGCGGACTGAAGGGTCCCGGGTTCGATTCCGGTCAAGGGCATGTACGTTGGTTGCGGGCACATCCCCAGTAGGAGATGTGCAGGAGGCAGCTGGTCGATGTTTCTCTCTCATCGATGTTTCTAACTCTCTATCCCTCTCCCTTTCTCTCTGTAAAAAATCAATAAAATATATTTAAAAAAAAATACTGGTAATTTTTAAATCTAGATAAATTTAGATGTGTCAGATAACTAAAGATATATATTTTAATCCAGCGAAGACCATTTATTATTCAAAGTAAATAAAAATGTTGTGGTATTATATTACTACATATTAATGCTTTAACATAGAGTTAAATGATGATTATGATGAATTATGATGATTAATATAACAAATTGTTCAATTAAGAGAGAGCTATGTAATGGCTGCCATGAAATTTGAATCAGGAATAATTCCATATTCTTACCTCTCAGATTTTAAAAAACAGAAATTTTCTTTGCCATCTTTGGGCTAATAAGATAGAAAAACAGGATGTACATTATATTTTGTTTCTATTAGCTATGTAGAATTCTTAAAAGCACAGATGAAACATTTGGACATATATTTAAATTTATATTAGAGAGAGGAAAGTTGAGAAAGAAACATCTATGTAAGAGAGAAACATTGATTGATTGCCTCCCGCACTCGCCCTGACCAGGGATCAAACCCAAAAACATTTTGGTGTATGGGAGAATACTCCAACCAATTGAGCCACACCGGCCAGGGCTGAACATATTTTTAAATAATATAATTAAAACATTTTATCTCTCATGAAGTAAAAGAAAATATTGTACACCCAACCATATTATATAGACCTAATTAATGAAATTAGATGTAATTTAAAGTTATCATCCAGGGCCATTGATTCCCAAGCACATGACCTGTAACTAGAAACCTACCATTCTTCAAGGACCTTGTTGCTCCCTTTTCCTATGATAATTCATTTGGCAATTGAGAAACATAATATGCTAATCAAATTTCAATGGCTAAGGTTTAGTGAATTTATAAATTGTTCCTATAAACATTTATACAAATTAGGGCATGGCTTTCCTATAGAAACCTTTCCTGAGTCTCAGCTGATAGAGATATAATATATGGCCAGGGAGTTTGTAAGCACATTTAGCTTAAGCATTAATTCTCTCAGACCATTAATACTCTAAGTAAATTTCCCATTTAGCGAGCTAAATGCTATTTAATTTGAAATGGTTCAGTTATGATCTGAAATTACTTAACTCTGAGTAATGGCCTAGACTTACTGTATTTTCAGCAATGAACTTAAATAATAGAGAAAGGAAATTACTATAGCTATTCACCTATGCAAGGAGTAACTTTAAGGATTTCAACTTCATTTTGTGAAAAAGACTACTGTGTGTGTGTAAGTTTTCAAATTAAACAATCTCATTGAGGAAAAAATAAAAGTAGGAGTTATCAAGATAATTCAGGTCACTTATATAAATGTGGTTTTTTTCAGTAGTTAAATAAAGAGATGCTAGTTAAAATTTATAGTGAATCCAAAAATTAGACAATCTGCCACATTTTTGCTAAAAATGAAAAACACTAATAAATGCAAGATTTACTGACCTGATATAAACCTTAAATTTTAAGCTTCTCTTAGTTTTATCATAAATTTCAGTAATAAGGACCACAATAAGAGATAATTCCCAGGATTCATGCTATATGTGGAATTAGTTTATTGTCATTGATAATGTCATTGATAAGGTTTTTGCTTGATGTCTTACCAGCTGCATAACTTAATGTAGTGGGCAGATAGATTGAACCAAAACAATCTGACAAAGCATGTATCAAAAAGCTCGATCAAATTTCCCCATTTCTATTTGATGAGAAACTCCATTGCCTACCTAATCTCACCTTCAGCAACAAGTTTTTGTTGATAGGATCCCCTAAATCCAATCAACAGATTTTACATTTAGTTATGAAATGTTTTGTATCCTTTAACATTCATAAAAATTGTAAGAAATTTTCTCTGGCTGATCACCAAACCAGTTTATAATAGCACATGATCTCACTCATATGTGGGATATAATGATCAACAGAATTTGATGAACAAAAATAGATCCAGAGACAAATGGCAGGGGGTGTGGGGTGTGGGGGGGTTAGAGAGCAACCAAAGGACTTGTATGCATGCATATTAGCATAACCAATGGACACAGACACTGGGGAGGTAGGGGCTTGGCTGGGTGGGGCGGGGGGTTAATGGGGGGAGAGACATATGTAAAACTTTAGACAATAAAAAAAAACAGTTTATCAAGGCGACATTTTAAAATGTTAGAATCTCAATAATCCCACTTTATTATGCATAAGACACATTATTCATTTGATAGTGTGGGGCGTTAAGAATGAGTCACCCTGAGACATGCCTCAGTAGCATGCAGATTACTTTGAGCTAAAGGCAATTTTAGTTTCAGATTCAAGAGAAACTTCTGTCCACTTATTTAACTAACTAGATAGAAGAACTTGAATTAGGGGCTTTGTCCAAAATGAGATTATCAGAGATAACTTCTTCTGACCTATCTGTAGTGCAGAGCAAACTTCCATTTAGTAAGCATCTGCTCTTGCTTTCATCCTGCAATAACTCTTTGAAGACCCAAAGGTATATTACTTCATCTCTAGCTCAGGATGGTTTATATACCTCAACCCCACTTTTGATATCTGAACCTCTTGTGCATGTGGGTTTTCTGGTTAGCTCATGTACACAGGGTTCCCATACATATGTATGAATTAAATCTGTCTCATGTCTATTTGATTATTAGAACAGCCAGAAGAACATTGAGGTTAGAGAAAAGTTTGTTCCTCCACCACAGTAGCCATGGACTCTTGTTTATGCATTGGGTTAATTTTGGTAAAATAATTACCACACACTTATCAATGAATAATTATTGGACTGGCAGCACCTCAAGTATTTGATCAAATTAGCAAGTTTTTATTATGATGAATAAGTAATGATAACGAGAAAGTATGAAAATGTAATGTACATTATCAGAGTATTTGGAAATAGTTAGCTGGTGATTTAGGAGTACCCAGTCCAGTGATTCTCACCTGTCATGGCGAGTCACAGAGTAGTGGTCTCAGAATCACCAGGGGTGTTTTTAAACATAAACATTTCTTGGTCCCATGCCAAAAGCTTCTCATTCATTTGTATTCAGCATATTTCAAGTTATACCCCAGGGGTATTTATTTCTAAAAACTATTATAATTATCCTGATGGGCAACAAGATGCAGGAGCCACTGAATTTGACTACGTTCTATTATATTTTGTAAGGGATCTACTCAAACATCCAGAGAAAGTGTAACTAGTATGTATATTTCTGAGCCTTAAGGTTTTTGTTCTGGATACATGATTTGGGATTCTGGATATGTCCTCCTCCTCAGTTGCAATTAAAATTTAGTTTTGAAAAATACCTCAACTTCATCAATTTACTGATTTACTAACTTGTGCTCTAATCTTATTCATGTCCATTATGTAATTAATTATAATGTTTTGTGCTTTGCCATCCAAAATGTCAGTAAAAAATTAGATAACAGAAACTCATAACTAAAGAAGTATTTATTTTCTCTTAATGAATGTCTGTCACCATTTGAAAATTATGCCTATTAAAATTTACAGATTATTAAATCAAAGAATCTCAGATGAATAAGGCATAAACACATTTGGAAAAATATGATAAGAGTGAATGCCAACATTATCCCTTATTTATAGCTATCATATTTAATGAGATTTTATTTAGCTAATAATATACATGATAATGATTTTATACATAATACTAGAGGCCCAATGCATGAAGACTCGTGCAAGAATAGGCTTTCCTTCCCTTGGCTGCTGGCACCGGCTTCCCTCCAGCACCCAGAACCTGGGCCTTCACTCCAGGCCAGAGCTGCCTCCTGCCTGCTCCAGCCAGCTCCATGGCTGCCGCCCAGAGGCGGCCCTTGGTGGGAGGCCGGGCCTTGTGGGAGGCTTGGCTTTCTTTGTCGCTGGGGCGACGAAGGAAGCCAAGCATCCCACCCGAAGGAAGCCATGCGTCCCGCCCGCTCCAGCTGGCACTGTGGCTCCAGCCGGTGCCTCCATCTTTGTGGCTATGGGTGCCTCCATCTTTGTGACTATGGGTGCCTCCATCTTTGTGGCTATGGGTGCCTCCATCTTTGTGACTATGGGTGCCTCCATCTTTGTGGCTATGGGTGCCACCATCTTTGTTGTGGAGTGATGGTTAATTTGCATATTACCCTTTTTTTAGTATAGATTATGTTATAAAATACTATATCACTCATCATATAGTTTAAATTGGAATTGCAATTTAAATGCTTTCCATTTTAAAATCACAGAAATATATTTTTAAATCATCATTATCTTATATGCATTTCCCACAACATGTAGTACAGAATATTAGAAAGGTTATTTGAAAATAATTGTCAAATACATTATTAAATACTTTATGTATATATGTATAGGTATAGATATAGAGATACTTTTTTCAGAGTTTTTAATCTTCTAGTCTATGTAGTGAATGCCTAATAGGCAGACATAGAATATAACACTTCCAAAATTTATATGACCATAAAACCCTATGTTTTCAAAGTATTTAGAGGAGCACTCTGAGAATTGCTAAACTAAGTCCAATAAACTTCCTTAAGATTTTCTCACAAACCATACCACATGGTTTTATTCTTGAAAAAACTTCTACCTTAAAAAAAAAAGAGAGTGATCAGACTATCTACCTAATCCTATCACTGAGTTTGAAATGAACTTACATGGTATTGAACAAGAAAAACACTGACATTCATTTCAAACAATCTTTAGTTATCTTTAGTTATTGTGCTGAAAAATTGTATCTCATCTTGGTTCAGAAAACATTTCTACTTTATTTTTTAAATATATTTTTATTGATTTCAAAGAGGAAGGGAGAGAGAGAGAAAGAGATGGAAACATCAATGATGAGAGAGAATCATTGATTGGCTGCCTCCTGCATGCCCCACACTGGGATCAAGCCCACAACCCAGGCATGTGCTCTTGACCAGGAATCGAACCTGGGACCTTTCAGTCCACAGGCCAATGCTCTATCCACTGAGCCAAGCCAATTGGGACAACATTTCTATTTTAAATAAAAGAACTAAAAACTTCTACTTGCTCTATTGGCCTTTCACTTGAACATAATCATTTGCTTTTGTAAGACTGTTCACCACACCAGAAAAAAAAACTCCCACTTAGGAGAATATGAGTACTATGGAGTGAAATCTTTCTCAAATATCTGCCCAGATTTCTTAAACATTTTTTTTCTGTATTTGAGGAAGAGAAAGTAGGCGTTCTATTAGATTTTGGAATATTAAATGCAAACATTAGCCAATTTGGAGGCCATGTTTTCCTCCACTAAGATGAGAAAATGTAAAGAAGCCATTGTACAGAGAAAGAAAATATGAAAGGTTTAGGAAGGAGTAGAAAAGAAAGATTTCTAGTTCCAGTTTCCCCTAAGACTCAGATACATGCCAATCTTTGA
Organism: Myotis lucifugus; assembly: GCF_000147115.1. NCBI lineage: Eukaryota > Metazoa > Chordata > Mammalia > Chiroptera > Vespertilionidae > Myotis > Myotis lucifugus. The sequence goes on along the minus strand of NW_005871057.1, from coordinate 5,243,923 downwards.
GTTCCAAGGGTACCCCTTCTATCCCAGGAATATGTCCCATGCTGGCTTAAGAAAATTTAATTTGGGTTGCTGTCATTTTTTACTATTTGAATACTGAAAATTATATCTCCCATCCAACTGATTCAGTTCAACTGATACATTTTTTTCTCCTATGTATATCTCAACACCACTTGTATCCTACCTTCCTCACTGCTGCTATTTTAGTTCAGGCTCATTATTTTATTTCAGTTATTAAAGCACCATTCTACTGGGTCCCATGATAGCCTTTTAAAAATTAAGTTGCAATACCTAACATGTAAATTGTATCAGGTCAATAACAAAAAAAAATGTTTCAAATCAATTAAAACTTTTCTGTCTTTCCACTGTTCATTTAAGATTTTGCCCAAACCAACATCTTAAAATGCCATAAAGACCATACTTAATCAGGTTCCAGCTCCATCTCTTACCACTTCACACATTCTATAATTCAGTTATCCACTGTTGCTGAACAAAAACTCCAAAACATGGTGGCTTAAAACAATAATTTATTACTATTTCTTTTTATCTGAGAGTTGACTGGATGATTCTCACTTAGAGTCTCTCATGACATTGCAGTTGGAGAGCAGTTGAGATTGGAGTCATGTGAAGTCTCAACTGGACTATGTGTTAAAGATGGCTTCTTAGGTAAACTATTGCTTTTTATATTTTCTATTACAGTTTACATTCAATATTATTTTACACTAGAGGCCCAGTGCATGAAATTCATGCACGGGTAGGGTCCCTAGGCCTGGCCAGTGATCAGGGCTGATCAGGGCCTTCCAGCTACCAGCCAGGACCTTCCTTCATTCTACACTGCCCCCTGGTAGTCAGCGCACATCATAGCGAGCAATAGAACTCCCGGTCTCCCAGTCGAACTCCTGTTGGGACACTTTGCATATTAGCCTTTTATATATATAGATTAGTTTTGGGTGTACAGCATAGTTATTAGACAATCATATACTTTACAAAGTGGTCCTCCCAATATTTCAAGTACCCACCTGGCACAGTATTATAGTATTATTGACTGTATTCCCTATGCTGTACTCTACATCCCCATGACTATTTTGTAACTACCAGTTTGTACTTCTCAATCTCTACTTTTTTCACCCAGTTGCTCCAACCTCTTTCAAAATATATCACTTTATTACCCTCCCTCCTGTGTAAGTGTATCACATTATCCTGTATATGCCCTGTCAAAGATATCTCATTATTGTTTTTTCAAATAAATTACTTCTATGTACAAATGCTCTCCTTTGGTCTAAAATGCCTTAGCTTCCTAAGTGGCTGGCAAATTCTTACCCATCCTTGACGACTTAGCTCAGATCAGCTGTTGCCTTATATGTGAATCCTCTCCCTAGCCATGAGCTCTGTATGCCCTGGATTTTTCCTGCTGCTTAAACACCTCACACAGCTCTATTATAGCAGTTAGTGGATTGCATGTAACTTTTTTCACTTGTGTATCTTTCTGCTTAGACTGTGAATTTTGAAAGAACAACAATTTTGTTGTTTGTATCTCCTTTTTCTAGTGCTAATTAGTCTATCTACTTGAGATTAAAAATAAAATTTAGACTACAAAAATTTTTTATCTAAGAAGTTCACAAACTCTTCTCAGGAAGAAAATTGTTTTTGCATTGGAATGTATCTTAATGAGCTTGGTTTTTTTAATTAAGATAAATGCTCTGGAGTTGCTTTTTGAGAGACAGAGACAATTAAATTGCTTTATACAATAAATTAATTGGGATGTGTGGGTGTGGGACCCCAGCAGGAAAATGATTCAGCTGGACAGAAACATTAACAGTAATGTGAAGAAATGCTGACAAAAAACAAAAGAAAAAAAACACTATTTAAAATAAGAATGCTTTATATTCAGATTATTATTTTAATTCTGCTGTTATTATGCATTACTATTATTAATTCTGAGATTACTTTTATCATCTGTTAAATATACAAATGCCTTATGTGAATGATGTTTTGAGAATATTTAGGGGGAAAGGCTATATTTAGAAATTCAGTGAGTCAAGAACTTTGGAGTTAAGAGGATGTTATGAGAATGAACACTCCTGTATTATTAGAAACATCAAAGAGGAATGGATTAGGCTTCCCATAGAACCTGATATGGGGCTAATAAAACAAAACAAGTGCGTTTGGCTGCCTGCCACAACAAAAACTGAACTCGCGAGTCAGGTGCTGGTACAAATGGAAAGAGGTTTATTCAGGTGCTGGGACCTGGGAGAATGGTGGACTCCCATCTCAAAGACCATCTACTCTTCCTACTCAAGCTGTGGTTCATATAGGGATAGGGAAAACAGGGCTTGTTTTCTCTATCCAATTATCTTGCTAGCTTTTGGTGTGCTGGGGCCCTATCCATTCATTGTTTTAGCCTTTGCCACACTCAGTGTAAGAACTTTCCCCTGCACCATCTTGGCCAATTGGGGAGACTCCCCAGTACTCCCTGTAACAGTAACAGTAGCAGTCAATATTATTTAAATATCAAAATGAAGAAGACCTCTGTTAGCATCTAGATCATATTTTTATAGAAGCTAAATTTTCTGTCAGTTCCTATAGGGTCTTTAATGTCCATCATTAGATATCTTAAAAGTAGATTTTTTTTCTTAGAATATACATTAATTCTCCACTTGTTAATTGAAAATACTATTTCCAATTATGAATGGTAGTGACTGGTATCTTTCCAATAAAGTATGTAAATCTTTCTTGACATCATTAAAGGACAGAAGGTTCTAGGAAAATAGAGGCATAGCTTGAACTATATATAAACGAAAGCAATAATAAATGCATGTACCAATGCTCTTTTCAGAGAGGCATGTGTTACTAAAAGATACAGTTGGGTTGGGACAGATGGATGAGTATGATTCACTACTGGTGTAGAAGGAAGCTATGGCTTAAAGGCATTGATTTGTATTACTTCTCTTCTAAGAAACTAAGCTCTCTTGTATTTTTGCTAATTAAAAGTTAACAACTAAAACTTTGGAATAATGTAAATATTTTCTTTGCAAATTTAGTATTATAGTTCCATAATAAGCACCTGTGTAAAATCATAGTATCTATTGTAACATTAGTTTAATGACTGCCCTCAGAATTCCTAACTTCAGGTACAGGAGTCATGTATTAATGTTGTCATTGTCTAAAAATGTGTAAATATCCTAATTCTCTTCTCACTTTTTAAAAGTAAGAATAGTCCTTTGCCAGAAAAATCTCAGTAGAGTTCTGGTTCCTTTCCTTATTACATGTTTCCTAGGTATATTTTATTATTGTTATAATTAGAGATCAGTTATTATTTCTATTTTTCTGATTAAAATAATAGACACCTGGGCTTTACATAGATTGCAAAAGAACTGCAGAAAATCATGGTGGAATTAAGCTCAAAACTGTAATTATTTTTTGTTCTTTCTCTAATTCTCTGTTGGCTTTTCAATTAAATATATTATGGATCCATTTACAAGTTAGTCAACCAGTTACCAGTTACCATAAAGTGAGGTATATAGAATTTTATTTTAGAATGAGGCTCAGAGGTAGACCTTTGATGTCTGGAATTAATATTGTTCAAAATATGTAATTGATCAATTAGAATTTTTGGTAATAAAATAGGAATTCAAATGCAACTTGTATAATATAACTTAGGTTTGTAGTTAATTTAAAATGAGCATAATTCCATAAAATGAGCACAATTTCCATAAAAGATAAGCACAGTTTTTCATGGACAAATAATTTTGCTGCCAACCCCAAATTCTAGGTGCTGGAAAGTATTATTTCCTTTTCCCTTTCAACACACTCACCCCAGCATCTGCCACACATCTCACTGCCAGCCTTAGGGCATGATTAGGAACTGAGAAGTCACAACCTGCTAACTCTTCACAGTGGAGAAGAAACCAATCACAGGTGGAAAGCTTCAGGGACTAATGGTGTTCAAACTTCCCTGACCCTAGCCCTGACTTATAATAAATCCAGTGCTTCCAAAGGCAATGCTCTTTTATATTTCCTAAAGTGAAATTCATACAACATGTAATTTATCTAAATACATAATTTAAAAATATATAATAAAATATATAATATTCTGAGTGCAAAAGAGTTGTCAAAGAAAGTTAATGCATAATAAATGGCATTTATTTTGATATGTAAATATCCAAGCATGTCCTGACATAATCAATTAGATGCTATTACTTATGTCCATGATCTCTGTGAATGTGGAAGATGAGATATTAACATATCATATATTGGCAACTTGAGTCATTAGTAATGGGGCTTTCCAAAAAATCCTCAAATAAAATAGAGTCTGGTCAATATTCCTTTGCTACTGGAGTCTCAATACTTCTAGACCCTCTCAGCTGACAGACAAATATATGTGTATATTAATATAGATAGATGATAGATAGATAGATAGATAGATAGATAGATAGATAGATAGATAGATAATGGATGGATAAATAGATGGACAGATGTGTATTAGTTTCCTGTGGATGCTGTAACAAATTGTCACAAACTGGCTGCAATAAAACACATACAAATATATTCTTTCATAATCTGGAGGCAAGGTTTCCAAAATTGAGTTGTAGGCAGAGCCACACTCCTTCCCAAGGCTCTAGAGGAGAATCCATTCCTTGCCTTTTCCAAATTTAAGTGATTCTCAGCATCCCTTGGTTTCTGGCCACATCACTCCAATCTCTGCTTCTGTGGTTTCGCTGCCTTCTCCTCTTCTGTCTCAAAATTTCTTCTCCCTTTCTTTTATAATGATACATGCAATTGCATTTAGGGATCACCAGGATAAAGTAGATTAGCTTCTTTCAAGTTCTTTAATTTAATCACATATTTTGCCAAATAAGGTGATTTATTCACTCTTTTGCCATGAAAGGTAATAGTCATAGGTTCCAAGGATTAGGACAAACACATCTTGTTAACCATTAATCAGCTCGATACAGTATTTCTTTATATTTATATCAAGCTAAGCATGAATTCATTCTGCTCTCTCTAACCATCAGTAGCTTTCCATTTACTTAATTTTTCAATTCCATTATATATCTACTAGAGGTCTAGTGCACAAATTTCTGCACAGGTGGAGTCCAGCTGGCCTGCCCCCATTGGGGCCAATTGGGCCGGGCTGGCAGGGAGAGGGGCTGCCCCCTGGTCAAACTCCTGGTTGAACTCCCAGTTGAACTCCTGGTTGAGGGGATGATTTGCATATTAGCCTTTTATTATATAGGATAGAAGCAATTTTCAGTCTTTTTCATCTCATGGTACACATAATTACTAAAATTCTGTGGCACACCCAAAAATATATTGTTTGCTAATCGAACAAAGAAATGACTATAATTCTGATTCGTTCACACCAGAAAGCTATTGTTGTTTTTGACTGTTGTCACGTTTTTATTTGCCAATCTAAAACAAAAGAGGTCAGTGTCTCAGACTAAATACTCAGGTATTGCATGTTTTAAACATTCTTACAGCACATCAGTGTGCCACTATACACTGGTTGAAAATCACTGATCTATAGTCATTTCAAAATTGTTACCTTGTAGCTTGGAGCAAGTCAACTCCTGAGCAAGTCTACTGAAGAAAACGTATCTTTTGCCCAGTTGTAGTGGCTCAGTGCTTGAGCACTGACCTGTGAACAAAGGAGGTCAAGGTTCAATTCCAATTCAGGGCACATGCCCCAGTTGTGATCTCAGTCCCTGCTCGGGGGGCGTGCAGGAGGCAGCCAATCGATGATTCTCTCTCATCATTGATGTTTCTATCTCTCTCCATTCCTTTCTGAAATCAAAAAAATATATTTAAAAAAGGTGTATTTTCATCCCAGAAACCTGATCTCAGATATCTTACTCAAGAGGCTATTAGTTCCTTGTTTACTGATCACTTTAAAGATATAATCTGTCTCATTAACATAAAGAAAGGGAGCTATTTGTTGAGCAATAACAATTGTTTTCACAAGTTTGTTATAGTTTTCACAAAAGAACATAAGCCCTTTTCCAAGATGTCATAGATACTATAAAGATCATATAGGGAGCTTCCAAAATGGGATTTACTTTGCTATATTTCTTCTTGGTGTTGTGATTTTCTTTTGGTACTTGATTTTCTACCACAAAAGGCAACTTATTTCATAGGAACTTCTTGTATAACATTAATTTTTACATAAAATTATCTTGTATTAGTATGGACAGCTATTGAAAAGGATTCTCAGATTTGACTATGCCAGGGACAATTTCTTACAGCTGCATTCATTTGAATAGCAGTTATTAAAAATAAAAAGCCTGGCAATTAAGTCTTAATGCAAGAAAAAATTGGAAATGACAAAGTTCTCTGTAAGAGAATAAACAAACTATTTTTTCTTTATCATAGAAGACTAGCAATTAAAACAAATGAACTGTAACTAGATGTAAACATACATATAAATTTTAAAAATTTAGTGTTAAGTTAAAAAACAAGTTATCTATGCAAATTCTTAAACAGAATGATACTGTATATTTTATATGAATGCATATATATGTATAATATGCAAGAATTGTATGTCATATTATTTCTGTACTTTTCTATATGTTATTTTATTGAAATGCACCAAAATACCTTGGTATTCTAAACTGTGATAACATGTGAATAAGGATAATTATTTGAGTATGTAAATTTTTGTTTTGAATATACCCTGTTTTACCCATAATAACAGAAAAGAGTGGATAGACGCATACAATCTGCCCTTAAAATATTTTTAAAGCCATAGTTAAAGAGCTATATTTATTTAAAATTAAACAGTTGATAAATTCCCCTAGTCCCAAAATTTCTTCTTTTAATGAGAGATAATGTCTTCCATCTATTTTAATAGTAACTTAATCTTTGCTGAGTTTTTGGATTGACAAAGCATTGTCACATAACATGAGAGGTTAATCTCAGCCCTCATGGTGAGTTTACAGGAGGGGGTGTCCTGGTTGTATATATACTTATTGTTGAACATGATGAGGTTCTGAGAGATTAAATCACTTTCCTCAAAATTAGTTGTTAGGCTGGTATCAAACCTTTACCGTCTATTCTCACAACTGTCAATTCTTATTATTATTTGTGATCAAAACTCTCCAAAAGCTCCCCATCTCACTCCAAATAAAATCTTAAAATTTTAAATGAACTACAAATCAAAATTTACACTCTAACTTCACCCCACACTATCTATTTTCTAGTTTATTCCACTCTGGCTATGCTGACTTCTGTTCTAACACACACACACACACACACACACGCACACACACACACGCACACAGCAGGACCATACCTTTGCACTTGCAGTTAATATTATAATGCTTTTATGCCTGAAACCCATATGCTCACCTCCTTCAAGTCTTTGTTCAAATAGCATTTTAATTAGACCTACTGGGATTTCCCAATTTAAAATTGAAACCCCTCTTTTCATCCTTTATTCTCAGTATTTCCAAACTCCCTGTACCTTCTCTATTATTTTCTCCAAAATACTTATCATCTTCTCTCTTATTATATAAAATACATATTTATTGGATTTTAAAATGTATGTTCATCCCCACCAGAATATTAACTCCATAGTACTGTTCTGTATATGCATATATCTAAACATCTAAAATAGTGTCTGGCACTCAGTAAGAATATTTGATGAAGGAATTAATTAGTCATCAAGACCCACAACTTCATCTTCCTTGTTTGCCTCAATTATTGTCATGATAATATCAACATTTACTGCTTGATGTGAACATGCAGTGATTGTGCTATGCATTTACTATACTTTGTCTTTTTAATATACAAAACCAACTTTTGAGATGGCCATTATTATGCTTATGTTACAAATGAGGAAACAGGCTAATCGGGATATAGTAACTTTCTAACACTACCATTTAGTAGGGATGACAACATTGATTCAATAAAATCTGATCTAAGATTTGGACCTGAACCACTGTACTGTGATGCCTGCTCTTCACTCACTGACTTGTGCTTATCATCAGATTATGAACATGGTTGCTGTGAGTCTCTGTTTAAGGCATGACTCACTCTTAGTGTGTCCAACATCAAAAATGTAACCCTGGAAGATTGTGGGGAGGGGACTGATCTAGGGAAAAGTCAGTAAGGAGATGTCACATCTTGAGATCCCTGATAGCCTGTCAGCTCTCTTCTCCCTCAGAGCTCTCGTCTCTTCTGATTACATTTCTGTAATGGCCAGGCACTGTGCCAGGCCCTGGATAGCATTGGTGAAACAACTCATTCGCAGTCTAATGGGAAGAAGGGGTTCTTAAAATAATTTGTGATCTGCACTCTAGTAGAGGTGTGTTGGCAGAATAAATGGTCTATCAAGAACACCTGAGTTTCCCAGGATGTTTAGGGAGGCATCTCAGGGATCTGGGTTAGATGAGTAAATTATCCCCAAAACGTGGTGGAGAGGGGGAGAGGGAATCCAAAAACAGGACATCGCGTGGGCAAAGGCACAGAAGTGAGAAAGAGCTGATGTATCCTTGGATGCCTTCGGTTCTAGTTCAGGTCACACTGTATTTTTCTCTCTCCTGCCCTTATCTCTTTTACTTCTTTTATTTCTTTTTTTTCTTATAAGTTAGGGAGAGAGGAGTTTGGGTACAGTGTCTGGATTGCCAATGGGGAGGATTTTTGAAAAAATGGAACAAGTAAGTCAAATGTTTTAATGTTGAATTTTACTTACTATGTAATTGTCCCAGCAGAGATTTTTTTAAATTTTATATCACATCAAATAAATCCTCTATTGCTGGTTTCTCTGTGACTGTATCTATAAAATGCATATCTATTTAAGTGTTTTATAGAAGATACGTATTTTTCATTCTTTACCCTTCTGCTTCCCACTGAGGGTTTAGGGCTGTATTGTACAGACAGTGTATACTGGATAACTTAATATTTACTGATGAAAACCATGAATTTGTCAGGCACTGGCAGGCAGCCATTCATGGCTTTTAAAAGATGTTTAACTTTCACATTTAATATGTATTGCATAACATATATTATTAATTGGGTGATCTGCAGTAGCTGATATGTCATTAGCATATTTTTATTACTCCTTAGGGAAATTGAATACTTTTATTCTTTTCAGTATAAAACTTGGGAATGTTAAGAGATTGTTTCTACTGTTGGTTTTCTGTGATAAACTCATGAAGAAAGACATCTTTAGCTGGTATCTAAAATAAGGTTTTTGATATTTTTTGTATGGTACTTAAATAGTTTAGAAAATATAACTAAAAGCTTTATTTGGTAAGCATAATAAGATTCTTAAATAAAAATTACAGTTTGTGCCCTCTCTGGTTTGGCTCAGTGGATAAAGCATCGGCCCATGGACTGAAGGGTCCTGGGTTCAATTCCCATCAAAGGGCACGTACCTCTGTTGCAGGCGCCATCCCCTCTCCCCCCCTCTGGTCCCTGCACAAGCAGGAGTCAACCAATTGATGTGTCTCTCTCACACGGATGTTTCTCTGTCTTTCCCGCTCCCTTCTACTCTCTAAAAATCAATGGAAAAAATATCCTTGGGTGAGAATTAACAACAAAAATATTACACAGTTTATATGCAATGTTCAATATTCATGAGTACGTTAGAGTAAAATTTGGAAATTCTGCTGAGCCAGTGAGGATAACTGTGTTGATAGTTCAGAACAGATGATACATTTATCTTGTTACGAGTTTATCTTCAGCTAATCTGATGGGGAAGTAAATAATAGTTGTCAGCTTTGTTGGGATTGATGAATTTTAAGTGCTATGACAATTAATTCTTCTAGTGTATTCTATGCATGCTGAGAAGCTGACTATATTTATAGCACTCATAATTTCACTGAAGACTTTGCTTTGATGATGTGTGAAAATGAATTTAGGGAACAAATGTGAAAATCTGGTTTTGCTTGTATTTTATGACTTGACTGATTTAGTGAAGTAACTAATAGCACAATTTGCTAATTTTTTTTCCTAGTTTTTACATTGTGTTATTCTGGTTTCACATATAAATAGTGGATTTGTATTCAGCTACAAGGGCAATATGAATGAAGAAGTATTTCAAGTTATCAGTCTTATAATGGAACTGAAATTTTCATACAATTCCTAAATATAAGAAAAAGTCCTTCACCTATTCTTATTTTCTACAATGGATATATTTTTTATTCTTGAACTTTCATTGTTTTATATGAAGAAATGTGTGAGACTATCATAAATGAGACTTCAATTTCTTTTAGCTTAAAATAGTCTAATTTTACATAATTAGTCCATTTTTGGGGAGGAGAGGGGGAGAAGTGTTTCTATCCATGCTCATGAACTTTCCTCCTTCCCTCCTTGCCCAGATAGTATCAGGGTGGAGAGGAAAACAGGTATTTTTGTGGTATTGAGTTAGAATTTCTTTCGTTTAATTGTCTCACCATGATCTCATGGCAGGCATCATCTGCAGTGAAATGTTACCTTCTAGGAATCTGGGCATCATGATCTGGTGTCCCCTGAAGTGTGGTTGGCCCCATCTGATCTTGCAAGTGTTGTTCTGGAACCCAGTGCTGATGACTGTAGACCTAGCCTTTGCCTGTACTCAAGAGTTCCCAAGCTCTGATACTCTCTTATCCTGAAACCAGGCCTTTTGAAAGCCACAGCACTCTCAGAACTTCCATATATCTAGTAGCCTGTGGTGCCCATGGCCCTGAAGATCTCAACTACGTGTTTCATATTCCAGGCTGGAGTGTTTCAGATCTTCTGAGGCCACTCTCATGTCTATTCACTTAGACGGCTTCTTCAGTCAGTACCTGTTGGCCATAGCACCTGCTAACATAGGGGCTTCTCCGAGAACATTGGGGCTTTCTAGGGCTACACAGGGGGAAGCAGGGGATATCCCCAAGATGATCAGTTCTCCAATCTACCTGAATTAGTTCAGTCCCTGTAAAAGTATTTGTTTGTCAGTTACTTTATCTGCTCTTACTTCTGTATTCATAGTCTGTCATCTTAACTTTGGTTCTTGAGAGATGTAAAGACTGCTTTGATTGTTTCTATAAAAGCTTTTATTCTCTATTTTGAAAGTCTGCCTTTCTATGAATTATTGGTTTTGAAACTCACAGTTCAATCATGAATTCTTGGTTGTTGGCATCCAATCATGACTTTCTCTAAAAGAATTCTAAAAGAATAAAAACTAATAAGACAACAACTTAATTTCCAAGAAGAAAAAAAATGCATTGGCAATATTTCAAAACATTGGCCTCCTTCATTGTATTCCTTCTTTTACTTGGTAAAAAGTCCAGCAAGGTAGTAATGATCTAAAGGTAAATATGATGTCATTTAACAATGTTGCTAGATTAGGGCAACTACCTGAAGCAAAGAAATACAAATATAAGAACCATTATAATTAAAGAGGATTTGCCATAACATTGGTAAGTTCTATTAAATGTTTTTCACATTTATCACTAGGACTATTTCTAATTCAGAGTAATTTTGCAAACAATTTCATTCCCACCGAAAAACTTTACAAGTTTTAAAAGCTCATAAGCAATGGAAAATCACCGTGGAAAGTCCACAACTGAGTATAACCTATTAGCAATTATTTCTTACAAATTTTGAGGTATTCTCAGTAGCACTTAAAATAAAATAGCTTAGGCATAAGAAGTAGGATAAAAAGGGTACAAGAGACATACACAATATAAAAAATATATGTATAAATTTGGTAGACCCTAGAATCATAAATGATCTTTGGAGAATAACAGCACCTACTTGAATACCTATAACATTTTGAACATTTTAACCAGTTTCCTTTTCATTACTTTTACAACACTTAAATATATAAATCCCTTTCTTAAGCCAGGTATTGGTGGTATTGGATATGAAACTGAACCCTACTTTGCTCAGAAGGCTAAGTGCTCCTTCATAGCATTCATATCAATGTTATAACACAAAGTTGGAATGTCAGCTGAATTTTAGCAGAAGAAGGAGAAGGAGAAGGAGAAGGAGAAGGAGAAGGAGAAGGAGAAGGAGAAGGAGAAGGAGAAGGAGAAGGAGAAGGAGAAGGAGAAGAAGAAGAAGAAGAAGAAGAAGAAGAAGAAGAAGAAGAAGAAGAAGAAGAAGAAGAAGAAGAAGAAGAAGAAAGAAGAAGAAAGACAGATACATGAGGAACACACTATTAATAGAAAACTCTTAAGTGATATTTGACAAATGGAGACAAGTTGTTGGTTGAGATAAAGGGGTTTTTGCTTTGGAGTGAGAAACTATTTCAGTTAATATGTTGAGAAGGAGTGAGATGCAAACAACAAATTTAAAAACATTTCTAGGCAATCTGCTAAAAAGAATGAAGTCATGGTTTGAGGAGAACCAAAGAGTAGGCACAATTCTTGATTTGCTAATAAATAAAGATTAAGATAGATTTCACCATAATATTAAGATCTTGCTAATAATTAATACCTAAAATTCTAAAAATGGAATAGACTTTATCTAAAAGAGATGGCTTCCGGTAACTAGATATTTACAGAGAAGCTAAATAGCTCTTTCTTTCTTTCTTTTTTTTTTTTGTACATAGAATAAAATTCCTAACTACATAGTTTCTTATTTGTGTTTTCTTTTATTGTTGATTTATTGCATTTCCTACCCACTGCTCCTTCAGTTGCAAGCAACAGACACATGTGAATCAGATCAAGAACAGGGGCTATTAATTTTAATGTTTGAAGGGCCTCACAAAATCCAAAAATGGAGTGAAAGGACTACCTGACTTCATGAGAACTGGCAGGCCTTGGGGAGCTGAGCACTCTGGTATCGCATGATTCTTATCTCACTGTTGTTTTTGATGTCTTCTTTACTCTCCTTTCTCTACAAATTGGCTTAGTCATCAATTTGTGCAAACCTGAAAATACCCACCCCAGAACCTAAGGGTACACAATCTTCCAGCTGTAAAACTCACTAATAACAACCTCTAAATCTCTTGTTTGATTGGATTAACTCATTTGTTAAAGCCAGACCACCCAACTCATAAATTTCCTCTGGTAAATGTCATGGCTGCTTTTATTTCAGAAGACTATTTCGATCTAATTAACTGTGGTTAAGGTTGTGATTGGGGAGACAAGATTGCACTAAAGATAACGCTAACCTTTTAAGAAACTGAGTAACTCAGTATGTGTCCATTACATTTATTTAATTAATATGTATTTAATTAATTCTCAGTTATTTCCAGAAGTGATTTCATAAACCTGACAGTTGATCTCTAAGTTTCTTTCTAATTTTCAGATTCTCATTATATCTTACCAATTTTGTTGTTATGACACATTTTACTGGTAATAAAATATCACAATTGTCTCTTTTCATAATTATTATAAAATATGTTTTTGTATCTATTGATTTACATATAATCTTAGAGTGCACAGTGACTATTTTATATGTGAAATGTAATTTTTTATTGTTCATGCTGCTGATTCTGTTGTGTGGGTGAGAACTGTAGTCCCATGAATCGGAGAAAAATAAATTTGGCTTTAGCACATTTCTTCTGTTGCTGATTATTGAGATAATTATTCTAAAGTTGCTGAGGACATATGTTTAATGAGAGTTTTTGTAGCTTGTGTTGCTAGTGTAATATTTCATTTTATTTACTTATTTATTGGTGAACTTATGTCTGGGCATAGACAATCTATAATAATAAAAGGGTAATATGCTAATTAGACTGGACGTCTTCTGGATGTCAATAAAAATATATTTAAAACAACAACAACAACAACAAAATGGATGTCATTCTGGACGTCCTTCCTGACGAAGCGGGGTCTCAGGTACTGGAGGGAAGCCGGTGCAGGCAGCCAGGGGAAGGAAGGCCTACTTTTGCACGAATTTTCATGCATCGGGCCTCTAGTTAAGTATAAAGCAAGACTGCGTAGGGCTGAACACATAAGTGCTCAGTAGTTTGAATGGAATGTAGATTCCCTCCCATTGTCAGGAACTCCTTGTATTTATTTATTTGTTTTTCTTTAATCTTCACCTGATGATATTTTTCCATTAATTTTTAGAGAGAGTGGAAGGGAGGAGGAGAGACACACAGAGAGAAACATCTATGTGAGAGAGAAATATCAATTGGTTGCCTCCCACATGGGTCTGGGGATTGAGCTTGCAATCTAGGTTCATGCCATTGATTAGAATCGATCTGGGGGCCCTTCAGTCCGCGGGCTGATGCTCTATCCACTGAACCAAACTGACTAGGGGAGGAACTCCGTTTATTGCATCTCATACCTAGAAGTTATGTGTGCCTGCTTCCACTTGTAAACCAGCTGTGCTCAAAACAAGTTATGTCTCTAGAAGAGCGGTTCTCAACCTATGGGTCGCGACCCCTTCGGGGGTCGAACGACCCTTTCACAGGGGTCGCCTAAATACATCCTGCATATCAGATATTTACATTACGATTCATAACAGTAGCAAAATTACAGTTATGAAGTAGCAATGAAAATAATTTTATGGTTGGGGGTCACCACAACATGAGGAACTGTATTAAAGGGTCACGGCATTAGGAAGGTTGAGAACCACTGCTCTAGAATATATGAAGGGTGTGTGGGTATCCTTCTTTGGCAGAATGCAGATGCTTTATCTAGTTTTGTTCTGGAAGGTGGAGTCCTGTGCATCTTACCTAGTCTTTTTGTTGAAGCTTTACATTCCTCTTATGTATATCAGTGTCTGGATTCTTGATCCTTTCAATAACCTGTGTGCTTTAAGACTTACCCTGACATTCCATGTCTACTGATGGTGGCTGCTCTGATGTTTGCTCATTTGATCAATGTTTCTCTCTCATTTATTCAACAGAAATTATTGAATGTCTACTCAGGAGCGGGCACTAGTCTAGGAACTGGGATACTGAAATGAATAAAATAAATAAGAGGCCCTCCCTGTGGAGCTTGCATTCCAGTGGAAGCTCCTGGTGATGATGATAAATAAAATATATAGTATTACAGGCGATCATTAAACACTAAGGAGAAGTAAAGCAGGGGACGCTGGAGGTATTAGGGAAGGCTTCTCTGAAAAGGTTACATTTAGATAAGAACTCAAAGTAAGTGAGGAAGGAACTATGCAGATATTTGTGTGTATGTGTGTGTGTGTGAGGGGGGGGTCACTGGATCTTATCAAGATGAGTTTTACTCAAGAAGGTTTCAGAGAGAATAGAAGAAGTGGAAGTAAATACCATGAGTAGATACAACATTTTAAAATAATTTTATTCTAAAGAGAAACAGAAAAATGGGATGGTAATAGGAAATGTGAGGATTAATAATGTGTTTTTTTAGGATAGTTAAAATTATAGCATGATTGTATATCGATAGTACTGGTCCAGTGGGAAGAGAAAAGTAATGATGCATCAGATACCCAACTCTGGTTTCTTGGTCTGTTTTCATACCTATTAAAGTAAGATATTGATCATCTCAACTCTTACAGGCAAAAAAACAAACAAACAAAAAAAAAAACAAAACCCACTTATGGTTCAAAAATATATACACAAATATTTTGATTATATAATTGGCATGGATTTTTCCAAAATTAATCCTCTTTGCCATCAACGTTTTACAGATTTCACTTAATTTCCCACCAGTTTTGTTATATATAACCTTGGTTCTAATCAAGGGCTACTTTAAATTTTTATGGAGAGAAATATATTATTTTAACCATTAGATAATACTCTCATCTAGAAGCATAGGTAAAATTCTGTTATGGGAATTTCAAAATATGAGTAACTATATCTGTCAATTAAAACAGAAACAAATCACATGTACACTAAACCTAATCAGAATTACCAGGTATTAGGGGCTAGAGATAAACATCATCAAGAAATCTAATATGTTAAAAATCTTAAAACATCTGATATTTGTTACTTCTCTATTTGCAACTCAACATTAAGCTGAGATGCATTATTTTCTGCTTACATTACTATACGATGATTATATTAACAGAATGTCAAAACAATTCAGTTATTTGACATTCTGTAAATAATTAATTTAATGACTACAAGTTCATTTTATATCAAGTTTTAGCAATGCCCTGAAAACATAGTTTTAGAAACTGCAACAGGTCAACTTGATGTTAAAGCAATAGAATCCCAATTGAAACTTGTTTTAAACTGTGAAGAAATTGATTGGTAACTCAAAACCCAAAAATAAGGCAGGATTCAGCACTAGGTGGTATAATACTTCCATTATGTCATCAATAGCACAGTTTGCTCTGTTTCTCTGCTCTGCACTACACACATCTCCACCCCCAAACAGGAAAAACTCAGAGCCACAGATCGGCTTTCATTACAACCAGGGCCACATACTCCCTTGTTCACACCTAGCAGGAGACAGGCCAGTTTCTGTTTCCAGAATTCCAAGAAGAGATTCACTGAGGATGATTTCCTAGGACAGGGACTGAGACCAAGGAAATAAAAAAAAATGCTAATTATTTCAAGTCGAATGGTTCTCTGAAGTTAGGAGATTAATCAGCTTTTCTCAGACTGCCTGGGATGCATGTAGGAGGGATAAATAACTGTTCTAAAATCTGGATACATAGAAAGGAGAAAAGGAGACAGCAATTTCCCTTAGTGTGACCTTGATTTTTATTAGAATTTCTTAAATTTTTGTATTTTATCAATGACTATATTCCTTAGATAAGAGTAATGGAGCCCTGACTGGTTTGGCTCAGTGTATAGAGTGTCGGCCTAGGGACTAAAGGGTCCCAGGTTCGATTCCGGTCAAGGGCATGTACCTTGGTTTCGAGCATATCCCCAGTGGGGGTGTGCAGGAGGCAGCTGATTGATGTTTCTCTTTCATCGATGTTTCTAACTCTCTGTCCCTCTCCCTTCCTCTCTGTAAAAAATCAATAAAATATATTTAAAAACAAAAACAAAAAAAAGAGTAGTGGAGAAATTTATAGGAATTATTGTGCAAATATATTATTCAAGTTAACAATAAAAGATTTACTGATGTATGTAGTTTTTTAGATGAGATGTGGACTCTGCCTTCACGGAACGTAAGTCTCACTATGAAGAAAAATGCAAATGAGTTAGTTACAGCATGTAACTGAGTTACTCTACTAGGAGAACATATAAAAAGATCCGTATTAGTTTTCTAGTGCTGAATAATAAATTACCACAAATATAGCAACTGAAAACAACACACATTTATTTTCTCACAGTTGACTTGGTTCAGAATCTGGGCACAACCTAGCTGTTTTCAGTTCAGTGTTAAAAGCCCATAATTAAGACATCAGTCAGGCCTGAGTACTCATCTCAAGCTCGGGGCCTCCTTTCAAGCACACAGGGTTGTTGGCAGAATTCAGGCTCTTGTGTTTGTAGTACCAAGGCCCTCAGCTCCCAGCGACCACCTGCAATTTCTTTCAAGATCAGCAGGAGAGTCCCTCTCATTTCAAGGTGGGCCCGTCCTCCTTTCAAGGCTTTTCACATGAATAAGCCAACCTCACCCAAGATATAATACTCAAAATCAACTAATGTGGAACTTTAATTACATATGCAAAATCCCTAAACCTTTGCCATATTTTATTGACTAGGAGCAAATCACAGTTCCTGTCCACACTGAAGGGAAGGGATATACAGAAAGTGAACAATAGAGAAAAAAAGGTGAGGGTCATGATCCTATCCCTGGGTTTCATCCCCCGCAGCAGGAGCCAAATGGACTCTTTCTAAAGGAGCAGAGGATTATGAAGGAAGGCTTCAAATAATGGACAAAATGTGAGTTTGGTAATGGGAAATAAGTACAATTATTTTTAGGAAGAATAAGAGAGGAAAGGGCATGGAGGTACTGAACTAAAATGAGCAAAAGTATGGAGTTCTAAAAGGGAATACCATGTGTTACAGATAAATAGGTTCAACCTGGTTAAATCAAAATGGCGATAACAAAGAATTGCTTTAGCTTTGGCCATATATGGCCATGTCATAATCTGTAATAAAAGGATTAGGCATTTTTTGTATATACGGTAGAAAATGATCACAGGCATTTTCGCTTTTGCTCATGTGTTCATTCATTCATTCATTCATTCATCAATATATATAACATGGCACCTTGTGTAAGGCACCTCCTAAATGCCAAGGGCATGAAGGTTAATGATACCCTTTCTCTGCCATCAGGGACTGCAGTCTAGTGAGTAATGAGTCCAGTTTGTTTAGCAACTTGTATAAACATGACTATGACACAATTATAAATCTGTGATTTACCTGGTTCAGTCCCAGAGATACTTTGACATCCAAAGAACACAGTTTAGCAAATAAAATTATTTCAAAATAATTAATTTCTTTATTTATGTTTGTTGAAATTGGAAAAAGAACATGAAGTTTTCAACAGTATTTCCTAAACTCCCCCAGTTCTTTTTCCCCATCCATCTTCCTCATATACTGCAGCTACTTTCATCCTTATCTTTGTAAATTACCTGGAAAAACTCAACAGCCTAATTCACATTCTCCATATCCCCACATCTCATGTCCTTTTCTATTTATATACAAATATGAATGAACCAGTTCTAAGAAGTTGGAAAACCTCCTTATGGAAAAAGGTAAAGAAAAAAACAAAACAAAACTGGTTAGACACAACAAAAATCTCCTTATGCAATATGAGGGTGTGAAGCATGAGGGAATAGTCATATTAAAATACATTTAATTTTGTCAAAGAGCAATAGAGAGTAAATATTTTAATACAGGAGAAAAACAAACCAAATGTTATCTGTGTAAGACTTTATTAAAAGTATTGCAGCCCGACCTGTGTGGATCAGTGGTTGAGTGTCGACCTATGAACCAGGGGGTCATGGTTCGATTCCTGGTCAGGGCACACGCCCAAGTTATGCTGGCTCAATCCCTGATTGGGGGTATGCAGGAGGCAGCTGATCTCTCTCATCATTGATGTTTCTATCTCTCTTTCCCTTAAATTATATATATATAGAAAGCATTGCAATGTAAGAACAGCTGAAGATGAGAGTTTTGTGGGAACTAAGATGCTTAACATTTTAGAAGATAAATTGATAAAGGACTTTGAAGATAAATATCAAAGTTCAGTTTTGTTTTGAGAATTATTCATTTTCCATATTTTTGGAGGGTATGTGGAAATGGCTGTTGCTTTAATCATGGAACTGGATATAGAGAGAGCAGAACTAGGCCATGGTTTAACAGTTCTTGTTGGGTAAATATGGGTTTAGCGAGGTGTGGGTGGAAAGATCGAACTAACTAAGGTCTTGCTTAAGTTAGTGGGAATTTTTATTTTTTTTTAGTATCCTTCATAATATAAAGTTAAACTCTAGTTCTTTGTTAACACAGAGTATAGATATTACTCCCAGGTTAAGGGAGGGAAGGCCAGAAAAGACTTTCTTGTAAATAGTGTTTTACCAAATAATTCAAATGTTTGAGTGACAGAAATGTGTAAAGCAATGAGGGTTAAGTGTCCATGGATATGAGAAGCAGAACAGGTGGGAGGTCAAAATATTTATATTGAAATAAATTTAAAATACAAAATAAAACTAGGTGTTGGAATGGGTCAACCATATGACGACTAAAGCTTCTCACATTGATAAGAATATAGAAGGCGGTCAGTTCTAAGAAGGTGTGATTTCTATATGTTTCTCAAGGAATAAAGAACTATTTACTAACCAGAAAAATGGAGACTGTGAGAGACTGGTTAGCTATGTTGCAAAACTGTTTCTCTTTCCTGTAGGGTACTTGGTTACAGTATACTTCCCATTTCCCTTTGCTCTTTGGAGCAGCCTTATGACAGATTTATGGCCAATGAAATAGTGGCCACAAGAGCACACACCAGTTTCTAGTCTGGCCTATAAAATCTCATGTAATTCTTCATAGATGGGTGTTGATTCCCCACGCAAATTAGAAGCAGTATGGTAAAGACCATAGAACCTCCATCAGCCTGGATCCTTGAGTGAGTATGTGGAACAAATTTCTCCAGATTACTAATTAGAAGAGCTTCTATTGAGATTTAAGGGTTTCTCTGTTATTAGAAGCTACCACTATTTTAACTAATAGAAAATATTGTCTTCATGAGTAAGGGAGAGTGATGACTTCTAAATCAAGCTTGGTTTCAGTCAAAGCAGGCAGATGGAAAGGCTTTTGTAAAGAATTTAAGTATATAAGAGAGTTATTTATCATGGAAAATGACTTTTGAGGAAAAAATTATGGAAGAAAAACAAAGTGGAGTAAAATGATGAAGTGACTTAACTTTTATAAAGATAAGTCATGCATCACTTGTAAAAGTATTGTAGTACTGAACTAGTAGAGGCCTGAAGGCAGAAAGCTTGTGTGATTTCCTACTCAGAAGTATGTCTATTGTATACTTAAGGAGATGTCGTGCTGATTGATTCAGGTTTTATATCTAAAGAATGTTGCATAAGAACTTCTAAAACACTTTTCCAGAGAGCTAACCTTCAGATAGGTCTAATACTCTATTTCAATGTATCATGTTTCTGAACATGTGAGACAGATAATGTTATATTGAATTGTCTTATATTGTATTCTATGTATAGAATCCACAGAAGATGGTCGATGCATGTTTCTAAAAATAAGGTATCTATGAACATCTAACAGTACTTACTCCTTGGGAAGGTGTAGAAAGTAGAATCAAGAGAAAAGTACAGCTGCAACAAGTTATTTTGAAGCCATTAAAGAATGTCTGTGGTCCAGTTCACATTTTTTACATTTTTTTTCATTTTTCAAATTTATGGATTTAATATTTTCAAGAAGCTATTATAGAACAAACATACTAGTATAATGAAAAGCCATATTTTACTATTTTCCTTTATTTATTTTAATTTGTTCCCCTAGATAATTTCTCTGATGATATTTGGTTGAAAGAAGAACAATTGCAAAAACTAATCCTTGCTCTTATCTCTATATATAAAAGCCTAATATGCTAAGTGCCTGACTGTTTGACCGTTCAACCAGTCGCTATGACACACACTGACTAACAGGGGGCAGATGCTCTGACCAGTAGGTTAGCTTGCTGCTGGGGTCTGGCCGATAGGGACTGGGCAAGACAGGCCGGACACACCCTGGAGCCCTCCCTCGGTCCCTCCCTGGCACCGGTGGGTCCCATGGCCTGGCCTGCGCCCTTGCACAGTCCGGGATCCCTTGGGGATGTCGGAGAGCCAGTTTTGGCCCAATCCATGCACCGGGCTTCTAGTCTTTATATAACAGCCAACAATGTAAACCTTGTACAAAATTAGGCAGTGCTGGATGCAATTTAACTTCATAATACAATAAAATTGACTTGTACATAAAAATGTGCAATGATTTGAATAAAAGTCCATTAGCATTTCAAAACCTCTCCATTTAGATAACCTATTACTATTCAAAATCCTACTCCAATTAAGAAAATAGGATAAGCACTGACCACATATAGACTGTACTTACTATTGTGGATCATACATTAAAGGTGCTTGCAATATGTTGGCTCTTTTCCAACGAATTAGTGATTAGTAAAGAATAAACCTCCATCCACTCAATTAGATGATTAATATGTCAAATTGCCAATCACAGAGTTACTGTATTAAGCAGCACTTATTAAGGGCTCTTATCTCGGGTATGCAGGAGACTCTAAACACACTTTGATCTTTTGTTAGTAATCATTAGAGCACACTTTCTTTCTTGTGATGCCTTACATTTCTAGGTGTCAAAAATATTTTTTTTCATTAGTGCTATTCATTTAGTTATAGTCTGATAATTCCTATATGGGTATTTAGCACCATTATTTTTTTTTAAAAAAGTACCTGTGCCCTACCCAGTTTGGCTCAGTGGCTAGAGCGTCGGCCTGAGGACTGAAAGGTCCCAGGTTCGATTCTGATCAAGGGCATGTACCTTGGTTGCGGGCACATCCCCAGAAGGTGTGCAGAAGGCAGCTGATCGATGTTTCTAACTCTCTATCCCTCTCCCTCCCTCTCTGTAAAAAAATCAATAAAATAATATTCTTTAAAAAGTACTTGTATTACATTATTTTCTAGCATTACATATAAACTAGAGTAGCATATATTTTTAAAAAATGGTTTCTACTATTATCTTTTACAAAATGTCAATAATTTGATTCTTTCCCACCTCCCCTCCCTCCCTAAAAAGCATGATAAGCCAAACTCCCTCCCCAGGCTACCAGGCACTGCGTGATATCAATCCTGCCTACCTCTCTATGCTCTCTCTTCTCTAACACACTCACTGCTGGGCATGCTGTTCCCAGCACACAGGATCTTAGAACAGGCAGTGCTTTTCCCAACAGAGGAAAGTTGTGGATGCTCTCCAGAAGGGTAAGCACCAACTCCTGACCTCCTCCCTCACAGCTCTTCTCTTGATGGACTGCTTCCTCTTTCAGATCTGTCACCTGTCTGTCTTGCTATTTGTTATCCTTCCAAACCTGTCAAAGTGCAGGCACATAGGAGGTGACCAAAAAAAATTTGTTGAAGGAAGGAAAGAAAGGAGGAAAGGAAAAGGGGAAGAAAATTGTAATTGTCTTTTGCACTTTTTATTGCACACTGTGTGGAGTTACAAATACATAAACCCAGATCATTTCATTTTAAAGCTAACCCATCATATTATTATGATAAGCTCTAAATAGCATTTTGTGTGATATAAACTTCTACAGTTAAAGACTGCAGGTCTTAGGACATGTTAATTACACAGGATTTGAAACATTTCTTTAAGTGTACTATTTCATGCAATTTGACACACTATAGATCTCCGAATGGTGCATTATAGCAACGAAAACAAGATTGCTGTACACAAAGATAGATGCCTGTTAGTATAGTGAGAAGGCTCCCTACTTCATGCTTGTGCAGTGTAGATCTCTATAATTAGCTAATCAGTTTAAATAGTTTTTACTAATTTCATTTTCTTCTCCATTTCTTATTAATAGATTTTCATGGTTGATTTAACTGATATAATTAATAACTTGGGAACTACATTATGACTGCTGAAAAGCATCACTAAAATGAATCTTTAAATATTCAAGCTATTTAATTTTCTTCCTAAAAGACAGATTGAAGAGAGTAGAATCAATTTGAAGAGAATAATAGTTTTAATACAACCTTAATGAAATTAATTGGCCATTTTAAGAATTTATTCAATTAGTTATCACACATATTTTTAATGTTCAAAAATTATATTATTACTTTAGCTGAATTAATTATCATTAAAAATGTGGGAGATTTTATAAGGAAAAATAGAAAAGGAAAAATTTCAAAGATATATATTCAATTTTTATGATATATAACAAAAAGAATAGAATGCTTTTGTATTTCTTATATATCATTTACAAAATGAACTTTTCCATTTAAATTTATTGGATAGTCCAAGTAGAATTTTAAGGATTTGCTTCATCTTAGAATTGGAATGCGGTATGATTCAACTATAACATGGCAGTCAGTGTTCTAGTTAAACAAAGGAATCATTACAAGATAATTATGTCATTAATTTACTCAGTAAATATTTATTGAGCTCTTACTATATACCAGACACTATTGTACATTCTGGGACAACAGTAGTGAACAAAAGTGTCTATGACACCATAAAAGTGTCTATGACACCATGGAAATTATAGTCAAGTAGGGAAAGAGGCAGCTAGCTAGCTAGTTAGATGATAGATGATAGATAGGTAGATAGATAAATGATAGATAGATGATAGAATAGATAGATGTTATGGAAAGTTACAAGGCAAGAAAAGTAGTTTTGAGAGTGTCCAGAAAGAGAGAGATACTTGGAAGGGTGAAGAAATATGCCAAATTATAATGATGATTATAATGATGGTTTATAGTATCTAACATAGCTAGGGATGTGAGGACATAAGAAAGAATGAAGAGATGATATGCAGTAGATGTGAGTCCTAGCTTTGAAGTAGTGCTGAATTTTGGGTATTTGAGGGAGTAGTTAGAAATTAGAAGACAGTACATAGAAAATATGTTTAAAATTGAGATTATGGGAACCGGGGGATAGCTATTGTTATTAGCAGGACATTATATGACCTTGAAAGTGAAAAGGTTAAGATTGTTTTGCATGAATATTGAATCATCAAAAAATTCTAACTGGAAAAACAAAAGCTGTGGTAAGCCAGGTGTTAAAATCTTTAAGGAATGAAGGAAACAAATTGAATTATGTCTTTAAATGACTGCAATAAAGAAAGGTGGAAGGCAGTGTAGTCTGAGAGTTTGGACTTGTGGGAACCACGCCAGAGATGCCTGGTAGTCAAAGCCAGTTAGAGCACAGAGGCCATGTTGTTAATACACCGAATGTCTAAGGCCACTCTGTGCCTAGGCTAAGATACCATAAGCAGGTGCAAGGCCACAGCGATCTCACAGTACACTGTGCCCTTCTGTAGCCAAAATAATTGATGTCACTGTTGGCAACTAGCCTCTTTTGTGTTAGTAGTATTAAAGTATGTCACTAAGGCTAGGGAGCTCAGACAAAGACAGCTTTCCTGAGAGCTGGTACTGCTACATTGTAAGGTTGTAAGGCTAAGAGCTCATAGAGAGCTCAGATATAGCTACCAGGTTAACCAACTAGTGTGCTGGGCAGGGGAGACAGCTGAGCCAGAGAGCTCAGATACCGCAATGATGTGAGGCGGTGAGTTTAGAGGTAGTGTGTGGCTGCTCAGATAATGGCTGTGGGCACAGAGATTAATGCTGCTTTTGTAGGAAAGATATGTATTTACCAGTCTGTGTGTGGCTGCATATATGAAACTTTGCTGTGAAGAACTGTGGCCACTGGCTTCTGCAATAAACATTCTTATACACCCACAACTGCTCATGGCTTCTTCGTCTAAGACACAGCGTCCTAGGAGGCCCAGCCCCAGGCAGAGGGGCTCAGACCCGACACCTGTAACTAGGACTAAGTTCCCAACTATTAGTGCAGTGGGCAGGGTTCGAGAAGGAACCTGCCCTGAAGTAGTCGGGGAGAACTTAGAAGAATATAGGAACTCAAAGCAACTCAGAGCAGCAGTGCTGTGCAGTGCTCGAGCTGTCTCTGACAGGACTTCAAAAGTGGAAGTTTCAGGAAGGAAATAGTTTGGAAATGACAATGAAGAGTAGGCTGCTATACTGAAAATTTCATTGGGTCCCCAAGGCACTTCCATAACAAACCAGCCTTCCTGGTCTATCTGGTGGGTAGGGTGGATGTTCAAAACAGCCCTCCCTCTTTCTAGTGGGCCTCGATAACAGAATGTGGAAAGCTATAAGCTACATTCTCAAGATTCTCTTGCAGCCACAGCTGCCGATGTGATTTAGGCTCAGTCAGTTTCTCGTTCTCTCAGAAAGCCCTCTTTCTGTGGCTTCTTCTCTACTGGATGACGGCACACCAGAGAAGTGAGTGGGGCCTCTGTGGCAGCCTTCCAGAGGTCTCAGCATCCTGCCAGCTTCTCTGAGAGGCGGCATGCGGCACAGATCTCGCTGGAGCGGCTGGAGCAGGAAGCTGTGGTTCTGGTGCTGCCGTGGCTTATTTTCCTGGCCATGGCAGTGGCGCTGGAGGCTGGAGACTTTCTGACTGGGGAGGAGAGCAGTTCCCTGGATCCATGTTCTGTGGAATTCGTTATTAGCTATGTGATCTCATTCAGCCATTTAATATGCTCTGACAAATCCCCCACCAGCTAGAGTGAAATTCCATTTCTCTACAGAATCTGAACAATACCAAACAGTTACTCAGAGCTACATGGAATTCCAGACGAGAGAAGTTATGGACAAATGTCACATAAATGATTTAATTTAGCTTCTCTTTTGCCCATGAAGCCTTCCAAATAAGGATGATTAAGGATGATTTATTTAATGTGTTTTCCTCTGGGTTCAATAGAATTTCATGTCTGTCATTATCGATATCTTTTATTAACTATCTACTTTACTAAGTGATCAGACAAGTGATCTACATATTTCAGCTGCATGTCTTTTCTTAATAAACCTTCTAAAACAGTTAACACAAGAATAGACAAATTTACATAAAACAACTGCATTCATTTCCTGCAGCTGCTGTAATAAAGTATTACAAACTGAGCGGTTTCCTTAACAGAAATTGATTGTCTCACAGTTATGGATGCTCAGTCTGAAATCTAGTGTTGGCGAGATAGATTCCTTTGGAGAGCCATGAGGGAGAATTTGCCCCATGCCTCTTGCCTCCCTCTGGTTGCCTCGGGGATTCCTTGTAGATAGTATTCTCCTGTGTCTTGACATTGTTTTCCAGGGATATGTCTGTCTGTCTGTCCAAATTTCCCCTATTTATAAGGACACAATCATATTGAGTTAAGACCCAAACTAAATAACCTCATCTGAATGTGATCATCTGTAAAGCTCTTATTTCCAAATAAGGCCATACACAGGTACTGGGGGTTAGGACTTCATCAGCTGTGGGGGAACAGAATTCAACCCTGGACAACCAAATAAATATATAAATATCTGATAACTGAAAGTTAAGTGTTTAGTAGAGTTGACAAATAGAGACCAGAAGATTTTACATTGCATCTCAGTTACTTATTTAATCTCAACAACAACTCTACCAGGAAATGTCCTCATTTTAGCAGTGAGCAGACTATCTGTGGGTAGTTGCATAATTTGACTGAATATAAACAAGCATAAAGACAGTATTTGATCTCTGGAATTCTAAAACAAATCTATTTGAAATGAATCCAATGTACTTTTCCACTCTTCTACACTGTTTTCCCCCAAAAGAAAAACTACATAAGAATTATAAATCTAGGAAGTAATTTTTCTTGATTTTTCACTGCCAAGAAAATAGTTATATTGTAAGGACTATTTTCTAAGAACAATATTATAATAACTATTTCAATCATGAAGAACAGAAAATTTGGTATGCTCGGAATTTAAGACCTTTCTAGGTACATATAATGTAAACTTGGTAAGAGTTTTGGTAAGAGATGATGAGAGCAGCGGGCAAGGAGAGAAAGCATGAGATCCCAGAAATATAGCTGAAGTAGAATGTATGTCTTGATGATTCATTGAATGTTAATAATGAGGAAAAAAAGGAGTTTAGAATAACTCCTATATTTCTGATTTCAGTCATAAAAAACCACTCACATGACTATGGAAAATATTCAAAAAAAGAAGATATACGGAAAGTAAGTTTTTAGGACACTGAGTTTAAGGTGATTTTGCAACATCCAGATCATGCGCACTTACTAAAAAGTTCCAATATGAGAATCTGAGCTGATGGGAGAAGCCTGGACTGCACATCAGAGTAAATGATGAAGTGCAGCCAGATCCAAACAGGAGTCAGAAATCAGACAAATGGATAATGAAGCTGAAATAACTGTGGCACCTTGTTTAGAATTATTTGCTATTTACATTTTATTAACTTAATTATGTAAGCATAGTATGTTAATCAATGTAAATAATATGCATTTAAATTTTTGTATTATCAGAGTATGTTTATAAAAGTGTTGGATAATTGTCAAGATTTCTGAGAAACAACAGGATTTATTCTACAATAAGTTTCCTTTTGGTTTATCCTATGCCAACCATTCAGTACATCAAGCTGGTAGGAAGGAGGAGTATAGCCTTATTGTAGATTTCATTACTGTTGAGTTAGCATTATCTTTTATTTTTCAGGTGCCAAATATTATTTATTACAAATAAAGCATAATTTTAATAGTCAGGTCATTTTTATAGTGTTTTAAAAGCAAATAAGTGACATAAGATTCATGGAGATGTCAGTAATAGGAACATGTTATATTTTCTTATTAAATTCCTTTTAGTTTTCACATGTGTGATTTAAATTAATAATAGGAAAGAACACTGAAGAAATGCACAAAAAATGTATCAAAAGACAGGCACTAAGACTACACAGGGTTTTTCTTTATAATAAAAGAGTGACAGCTTACATGGTAAAATTTCATAAAATAGCAAATGAGCTCATTTTTTTCTACAATCTATTATCAAGGAGAGGATAGTGGATTACAGAAAGTAAAAAGGCTAAATCAAACAGAATAGCTTAGTATATTTACTTTAAGAAATAGAGACAAATTTGTTATTGTATAAAAGTAATTATTTTGAATTTTCAACTGTGTCAAAATATATTATTTAGTTGAATCAGCATACCATGATATGGGAGGGTGGAGGAAGAAGGTAAAGGACAGATAAATGGTGATAAAAAGAGACTTGACTTTGGATGGTGAACATACAGTACAATATACAGGTGATGTATTGTAGAATTGTATACTTGAAACCTATGCAACTTTATTAACCAGTGTCACCCCAATAAATTCAATAAAAAAAGGAATACCATGGTACCTCTCTAAAGTTTTTCTCCAAATTGCATGGTCTTAATAAAGAGTTTACTTATATGGGAATAAGTTATAAGAGAGGACAGAGCTCCAAAAGATCCTAACTTTATATGAATAAAATGCTCATAAAAATACTCATTAAAGGATTAAAATAAAATATCTTAACTTACAATTAATTCATTTCCTCAGATGACTGCAAAAGGGAAGTTACAGGCATTTGTCATTATTTAGCAACCCAGATGTGAATTAATATTATTGGATGTAAAAATCAAGGCCTTCAATCTAACTGTTGCTTATCACTTAAAGTAGTCTGCTCTTAGGGTAAACGGAGGCTATTTAATAAATTATAACAATCCAAAGGATTTTCTCCTGAATGAGTTTTAAACCAAACATTACTTCGCAGTTTGCCCCAGTTTTCTATATATTGTAGATTCTGCTTAAAATAACTTTTTAATGTTTATGCATAGCCACTGACTATTTAAGATCTGAAGTCAATTTTTAAAATGTAGGATTTATAAATAGAGAAAAATGCACAATCCACTCCACTTAGGTACCCAGGAAAATTAATTTCTGAGGAAAGACTATAGATTTTGGCTCATATTTTACCTATAAGGTTGTCAAAAACTGCATAAATGACAAAAACAGTTTGCATCTTTTTTTTCTTCTTTATTTATTAAAGCTTATTCTTTTTACGAAACAACAGAGTAGTCACATGTGTATCTAGACTTGCCTGGCTGGAGTTGCAACCAGAAAATTTGATCAGAGTCAGGTTGTGGAAAACTGGGTATTGCCATGTTAAACTATTTGATCTTTCCCATGTAAATACTGGAAATTTCTCTCTCTCTCTCTCTCTCTCTCTCTCTCTCTCTCTCTCTCTCTCTCTCACTCTTACAATCTGATGGACAGATCTGAGTTTCAGGGATATATTTTGGAACTCTGAAATGCTATCTGAATAGTGAAGATTCTAAATGGCAGGAAATTAAAAGGCTGCTACCACAGTCCTTACCAGAGGAATTGTTATGGACCAGGGCAGTGGCAATGGGAGGGAGATAATGAGAGAAGAGGTCTAATCAGAGAGGTGTTGGCTATGCTAGGTGGGAATGTTTAGCCTGGAGATAAAAAACACACACGCACACATAAGGTTTCAAAATAACTGAAGAGCTCATCTTTGATTTTGAATTAAATTCTTCCTCCCTCTCTGCCTTTGTCTCTGTCTCTCTGTCTCTCTTTCTCTTTACCTTTCTCTACTCCCCTGCACCTTTATTTACTTCGCTCTTAAAGTTTCTGTAGGCCAATGCTTTTCGATGGAGGCTGCACTTTCTCCTAGAGGAGACATTCCAAGCAAGGGGAGCATTGTAAGTGGTATTAGAAATTAAATTAATTATTATCTAACTAGAGGCCTGGTGCATAAAAATTTGTGCACTTGGGGGGGTCCCTCAGCCTGGCCTGTGCCCTCTCGAAGTCTGGGACCCCTTGGGGGATGACCACCTGCTGATTTAGGCCTGCTCCATGGGAAATTGGGCCTAAACTGGCAGTCAGACATCACTCTGGCAGCCCGGGAGCCTCGGGGGATGTACACTTGCCAGTGGAAAGCAGGCCTAAGCTGCAGTCGGACATCCTTAGCGCTGCTGAGGAGGTGGGAGAGGCTCCCACTACCACCACTGTACTGGTAGCCGTCAGCCTGGCTTGTGGCTGAGCAGAGCTCTCCCTGTGGGAGTGCACTAACCACCAGGGGGCAGCTCTTGCATTGAGCGTCTGCCCCCTGGTGGTCAGTGTGTGTCATAGTGACCAGTCATTCCCAGTCTTTCTGCTGTTAGGGTCAGTTTGCATATTACCCTTTTATTATATAGGATAGAGGCCTGGTGCACGGGTGAGGACCAGCTGGTTTGCTCTGAAGGGTGTCCCGGATCAGGGTGGGGGTCCTGCTGGGATGCCTGGCCAGCCTGGGTGAGGGGCTGATGGCTGTTTGCAGGCTGGTCACACCCCCTTCAGGGTTGGGGTCCCCACTGGGGTGCCTAGCCAGCCTGAGTGAGGGCCTGAGGACTGTTTGCAGGCTGGTCAAGCCCCCCCCCCAGTGGGGACCCTCATCCCATGGAGGTTTGGCCAGTCTGGGTGAGGGGCTGAGGGCTGTTTTCAGGCTGGCCAAGCCCCCCGGCGATGGAAGCTCCCAGCCTCTCCTTTTTTTCTTTTTTTTTTTTATTCTGGGATTTATTACCTTCTATAAAATTGAAATTTTGTTGCTTTGAGTGGAGCTCAGAGCCAGCCAGGGTGGGCAGGAGGGAAGCCTCCTGCTTGATCCAGCTCTGTGGCCACGGCCAGCTGAAAGCAGATATCTGGGGTTTATTTACCTTGTATAATTGAAACTTTGTTGCTTTGAGTGGAGTTCTGAGCTGCCGGGACAAGCGGGAAGCGTGGCTTCCTCCACCATTGGGGCAACCAAGCCTCCTGCTTACTCCAGCTCTGTGGCTGCTAGCCGCCATCTTGGTTGGGTTAATTTGCATATAGTCGCTCTGATTGGCTGGTGGGCATGGCTGAAGGCATAGCAAAGGTATGGTCAATTTGCATGTTTGTCTTTTATTAGTGTAGATAATTATTGGCCCAATTTTACTAACTCTTATATGCAATTTAGATACATAATAAAAATAGATTTAGATTCCTTTGAGTTCAGATTCTCTAAGAGTGAGGCTAAGAAAGATTGAAAGTTTGGTTCATCATGAGAAAAGGTAATTTGATCTATTTTCTTAAAATTACAAATCAGGTCAGAGCATGACTTTCATGAAAATATGGTATTCCACTGGAAAAGAGAGAAGGGCTCCAAAATGCCCATCCCTTTTCCTTCGAGGAAATGTTGCTTATTATGTAATTTCCTGTCCATACCAGGGCTCAGATCTGCTCCTCTTCAAAACCACAGTAGTGGCTCTAGTCCTGTGCATCCTTGCCTTTCATTTTCTTGTTCTTTGATCTACTGTAGCAGAAAATGAAAATAAGAACACTACATATACTTAAGAGCTGATCTTCACCTTGGAAATAACACTTCCTTTAGTGTATTCTTTTGAAATTTTCATTTAAAAAATTAAAATATGGATGATACACTTCTAACAATATATATAAAGAGATAGCAAAATATATCCACACTAGTGGCCAGGTGCACAAAAATTTGTGCATCGGGGAGTCCCTCAGCCCAGCCTGCACCCTCTCCAATCTGGGACCCCTTGGGGGATGTCCGACCACAATCTGGGACACTGGCTCCTAACCGCTCACCTGCCTAACTGCCTGATTGCCCCTAACTGCCTCTGCCTGCATGCCTGATTGCCCCTAACTGCCTCTGCCTGCCTGCCTGATCACTCCTAACTGCCCTCCCCTGATGGCCTGATCTTTCCCCCAACTGCCCTCCCCTGCTGGCCTGATATCACCCCCAATGGCCCTCCCCTGCTGGCCTGATCTCACCAACAACTGCTCTCCCCTGTCTGCCTGATCGCCCCTAACTGCCATCCCCTGCTGGCCTGATTGCCCCTAACAGCCACTGCCTTGGCCCTCACCACCATGGCTTTGTCTGGAAGGAAGTTGGACTTCCAAAAGATGGCCAGTTGACCTGGTCTAATTAGCATATTACCCTTTTAGTAGAATAGATAGATTATAAAGGATAGGATTGCTTAAATGGGGGGTGGAGAAGCCTTTTTTATCAGGAGGAGATGCTCTTTGCAGACAAAATTACATAATCCCTATATCTGTACTGATAGTCAGCCATATGCACTATAATGCCAAACCAGTCATTAAAAAATTGAACCACTTTCTAACACCTTACACCAAACAGCTGTTGCCCTTAAAACCCCTCCTCAGCCCCCACCTTAGGTTCTGCCTTCGCAGTTCACCTAGATTAGGTTCTTAAAAAAAAAATATGTA
The DNA here is from genome assembly GCF_000147115.1 of Myotis lucifugus. Taxonomy (NCBI): domain Eukaryota; kingdom Metazoa; phylum Chordata; class Mammalia; order Chiroptera; family Vespertilionidae; genus Myotis; species Myotis lucifugus. The sequence goes on along the minus strand of NW_005871057.1, from coordinate 5,211,824 downwards.
TATATATATATATATATATATATATATATATATATATTTGATTTTTTTACAGAGAGGAAGGAAGAGGGATAGAGAGTCAGAAACATTGATGAGAGAGAAACATCGATCAGCTGCCTCCTGCACACCCCCTACTGGGGATGTGCCCACAACCAAGGTACATGCCCTGACCGGAATTGAACCTGGGACCCTTCAGTCCGCAGAGGGATGCTCTATCCACTGAGCCAAACCAGTTAGGTTCAGATTAGGTTCTGATTGGTCGGTTTCTATGCCAGTCAGCATCAAAAGCTCCACCTCCTAGGCAGCCATTGGCTCCTCACACTTCACCCAGATTTGGTTCTGATTGGTTAGTTTCTATGCCAGTCAGCATCTCTGGGCCTATCAACGAGCCTGATTAGAGAGTCAGGCTGATCCACAGCCCCAGTGGAGGCCCAGAGAAAGAGAGGCACAGCTGCTGGCCTGGCCTGGAGTGAAAGAGAGAGGCAAGTGCTGATCAACAGCTACCACGAAGGCTATGGATCAGACCCTGCTTTTCTCTCCAAGCCTCTCTTCGGGCCTGATCCGTAGCCCCCTCAGCAGTCAGCCGAGGCCACCCAGCACTGACTTCCAGTTGGTTGAGCCTTTGGTTGTTTTGAATGTTACGGACCCTGGGTTTTTATATATTAGGATGATATTAGCTTTTATAAACTGGCTAGTAATATTTAGTAATAATAATCCATGCCTCAAACATTTGTGGAAGCCAATAGTGGAAAGTATATTTATTTATTTATCCTGTCATTTGGTAAATATGTTTTTGGAAACAATTAGGCAGCAGGCACTTCTCTAGGCCTCATAATATAACGACTCAAAAAATAAAATAATGTGCCTCTGTCATGGAGCATACAATGTTCAGAGGGAATCTATATATATAAAAGGCTAATATGCTAAGTGTCCGACCGTCTGCCCAGTTGCTATGATGCGCACTGACCACCAGGGGGCAGACACTCAACACAGGAACTGATGAGCTGCAGTGACTTGGCAGCTGTGGTTCTCAGGTGACGCACCCTGAAACCAGAGAGGAGGGAGCCCGATTCCTCATGGGGCAGCATGATTCCATCTTCAGCCATGGGTTATGTTGTTGCTGGGGCACTGTCGGCCCCAAATCTGGTTTACTGTACACTTGCATTTGCGTTCCACACCCTGTATGACAACAATTTTGTAGAGTGCTCTCTCGCACTACTGGACCCCTCAGGGGATATCAGAGAGCCGATTTTGGCCCGATCCCCACAGGCCAGGCTGAGGGACCCCCCTGCCAGAGCGAACCCACTCACTCTGCAGTCACCAGGGAGGGACTGCGGGAGGTTGGCTCCAGGGTGTATCTGGCCCATCTAGCCCAGTCCTGCCCCACCGGCCACCTTTTAATTAATTTCCTTTCAATGTGCACAGATCCATGCACTAGTCACTAGTAGATAATAAATAAAACAAGCAAATATAGAGTATGTTAGATAATGATAAATGTGCTGGTTGAAAACACAGCAAAGAAGGGGTAATGAAAATTTAATTAAGGAGGTCAGAAAATGCCTTGATGAAAATGAGACATTTGTATAAAGTTTTAACTAAGATGAGGGGGGAAAAAATATCTGAGAAAAGACAAGAAAATAGCAAGTGCAAAAAGCCCTGAGGTGGAAGTATCCTGTCATGTTTGAGCAAAGAAGACAATATGCTGTAAGAGAATGTATTAGAATAAAACTAATCATAAATGCAATCAGAAGAGATGAGTACAGATAGTGGGGGATGTTGTAGGCAGTAGCAAAGACTGGCTTTTACTGTGAGTGAGGAAGAAGCAACTGGAAGATTAAGAGGGGGTGGTGGTGTTGGTCTGATTTTGGTGTGAACAGGATCTCTTGGCTACTGTGTTGAAAATAGACTGAAGTAGGGCAACTACTATTATTAGCAATGGCTTGGACCTCTTCCCTGAAGCAGCTTTATCTGCGTTAATCTGATTATGAGGAGTAGAGGTCAGGAGTACAAGAGTTAAATCCACAGACAAATGGAAATAACAGTTGAGAAATCAGGGTCAAATTAACAGATACAATTCAGAAAAGTCCACAGTTTGAAGATATGAGTCATACAGCAGGTTGAGATATGAACAATCATTAGCACAAATGAATTAATGAGCATTTGACACCCTAAATGTTATTTAATATTACATAATACCCAAGTAAGATAAAATCTGATTATATTAATTTAAATTATATATTTTTAAAAAATAGAAATTGAGCAGCATCTATTGTGTATCAATGGAGGCATGTTGTTAGGTTGACAAGATTTGGATGCTTTGTGCCAAAAGTAGCATCATGTGTGAATTGCAGTCTTTGAGCTCGAAGCTTTCTAGTCTTAAGTGCCTAGGAATTTGGGTAAAATGTGCAAATGAAATAAAAATGACTAAAAGCTCATGAATATTATTTAATTCATATTTAACAAAATGGATGGAATGCTCATTGTGTTCCAATCACTTTACTACAAGGAGAGGCTGGGCAGAGGTGGGTGGTACAGAGGTGCATAGTTCAGAAAGGGTGTCACTGCAGTGATTGTGAGGTCAGGCTTTGGGCCAGAGAGAAGAGAATTGTAGTCATTCCTTGCTAGCTTTGTGACACTGGGTAAGTTCATCTCTCTAAACTTCAGTTTCCTCAGGTGTAAATGGTGATCACAGTATCTGCTTCATAGGGCTGATGGAAGATTAAATGCATAGGGCTGATGGAAGATTAAATGAGATAATTATATCAAGTGTTTAGCAGAGAGCCAAGCACATAATAAGGACTCAGTTAATGATAGTAGTTCCTCTGTGGCTGCTTTTTGTCTGAATTTAATTATTTTTAGGTTAGGATAGCAAACTCTAAGTTTTGCAGTGTATTTTAAAATAGATTGAGATATAGATAGACAAATAGATGATAGATAGATAGATAGATAGATAGATAGATATAGATAGTTTAATGTAATTTCAAGAAAAAATAACACTAAAGATATATGAGGGAATAAAAACAAAAAAGTCACCTAGACAGATGAGGGAGCAGATAGACTGGATTTTGAAGAATTAGTTTAAGTTTCCATTCATTCATTCGTTGTCAGTCAATTAATACACATTTTGTTGTTTACTATATCCAGGAACTGAAAACACAAACCTTTATAAGAAATAATTGTTACCCACTTTTCCACTCTGATGGCAAATAGCCACTTGTTAGAATCAAATGTTATACTATGTGAGTATTTGTTCTCTAAGGCTGCCTGTGGAATATATGCTCTGAGAGTGAAAAGGAGGTAAAGTTTGGTTTTGTTTACAGTAATGAGAGAAGGAAAATGAAAAGAAAATCCTAGCAGTGTCTGTTCTCGGTGCTTTACATGCTCACTTCATCCTCATGACCACCCTCTGAATTAAGTGCTTCCTCATTTGACAGGTGAGGAAACTTAGTTCAAGTCACATAAGTAGCAGAGGGGAGAATTGGGATGTAAGCATGGCCACAGCTAACTTCACTGTGAGAAAGGAGATTCATGTTGCTCTCTGTGAAAAGGAAAGGAGACCTGGAATATTTGTGAGCAGCTCTAATCGACAACCTGCTTTGAGGGACTGCTCACAGCTGAGTTGGCTGAAGTCCATCAGTGTAGAAGGATTATGTCCTGGTAAGAGCTGGAAACAGCAATGCAGGGTATTGGAAGAGTGGTATCTGGAGAGATTAGCAGGTAGGCACTTATTCATGGAGCCTCACATGAAATGAAAAGTGCCTGGGAAGCACTGGGCTGCCCAGGCCTCCATATGAGTTATGTTACCAGGTGGGCTTTTCATTTTTAATAGGAAGCCCTAAAGCCTTGCGCATGAAGAAATTTGTTCTGCAAATTCAAGATCTTTGCACATATAATGTCAAAGCCAAGAGTAAAGGTCAGAGATTTTGTGTTTAGTTTCTAATTTTGCTATAGTCCTGCAAGGAATTCTTAGTTTCTGTTGAGTGTGGATCAAGGAGCCATCAGAAACAGAGAAACATGCTTTGTTTGTACTTTAGGATTACATGATCTATAACTACTTATTTGCAGTAGAGTAGGACTAGCCATGTGAAAGCCATTTGAGGGAGACAAAAACCTTCTTTGCCTCTAGCAGGATCCAATCTGTACACAGTTGAGTAGCACTGAATAAGAATTTTACAAAACCCTGTGTGCTGTGGATCTTATTGTTCACATCATTTCTTATTTTCAAAAGGGATCAGAGGCACAGAAATATCATTACCAATTATCTCAGGGAAATTACCGGGGAAACTACCCTAAAGAATGGGATCAGAATTGGGATTTCATTGGTGATATCAGGCAAATGTGTGCCTTTCAACCACAGACTCAGAAAGCGTGTGTGATCTCTGTGTCCAGGTGAGATAGAAAGAGGTCACGCTATAACCCCCGGTCTTTACCCCTTACTACCTGGCTGATTTTGAAGAATATTTTAATCCTATTGAACTCCACTCTACTTGCTGTAGAATAGGGGTGATCACAGTTACCTCACAGGCTTCTCAGAATTAAGGGATATGATGGAATGCATGTTACAAATAGGTGGTTTGTCTTCCCTTCTCCCTCTTTCCCTGTTACTCAAAAATATTATTACTATTAACTGAACCTCTAACTCCAAAGTGAGAATTAACCAAGGAATGAGGGTGGACTCACCTAGAAGAAGCTTTAGGCTGAGCCTCTCTGCTCAGGTGTAGAATAAAAGAGAGGAGAGATAATATGAAAGAGAGAAGGAGAGTGATGGCCCTTTTTTTTGAGATTATCAGAAATTTTCTTAGTTGGAACCAAAGGAAAGAATAACAGGCAGGCCCTCCTGCTACTTGTCATAGTTGATAGCAGAAGAGTAGATGCGGAATGGTGCACTCTTGGAAGAGGCAGTACAGAGACATGGTACAGAGACAGATGTATGTCCTGGCAGGGAGAATGTTCCATGAGTTCACTACTGGGATGGCAGAGGTGGCAATGGTTGACATGGCAGAAGTACTGGCATTCTTGTAGCCCCTACCTGCTAGCTCATAGCATTGGCTTATGGCCAACAGGCCAAAAATGCCAGCAGAGTCTCATCATTTTTTTCTCCATTGCTTGATGCCCAATACTTTTCTTTACTTCACTTTTCCCAAGAGAAATGTGCATTTTTAAATACCTATGACCTGTACCCCAAGAGGGCGCAATAAGAAGGGCGCATCACCTCTGTGGTATTTTAAACCAAAACTTACAACATCTGTGTAATCTTGGGGAAATATCAAATTAACCCAAATTGAGGATCATTCTACAAAAATTTGTGGCCAGTACTGATAAAACATGTCAAGATCATGAAAAACTGAGAAACTCACAGATTAGAGAAGACTAAGATGTGATGACTAAATCCAACATGATTTTGTGACAGAATAAGAATATTAGTGGGAAAACTTTGGAAATATGAGTGGCTTAGTTAATAGTTTTGCACCAATGTCAATGTCTTAGCTTTAATAAATGTTCTGTGGTTATGTCAGGTGCTAACCGTAGGTGAAGCTAGTGAAGGGTATCTGGGAAGTCTTTGTACTGTCTCTGGAACTCTTCTGTAAATCTAAAACTATCTCAAACTAAATTTTAAAGTGCTATATGGTACATACCACAATGTGTCTGCAAGTCAGGTCACCTTTTCATAACTTTGCGAGAACAGCAGCCATTAGAATTTTTGTTAGTTTTACCAGCATTTGGGATACAGCGCCCCTCTCACCCCCCCACCTCGCCCCCCCCCATGCCCCATCTGTCACTTTCCCCTTATTGAAGGTGAGGAAACTATTTAGAACTAGAACTTTAGATCGTTTTTAAGAGCACCAAAAAGGGACCTAACTATGAAATATAGGAACTTATTTAGATGCAAGATCAACATGAGGGAAGGGAGAAGACCCTTCTAATAGCTCATCTCCATTATGTTTTGTTATGTAACTCATTCCAAAAGCATATAAGGAAACCTGCGATCTAATAAAGAAAAGAATACAAAGCTTAATTTACAAATATTCTTGGGAAGAACAGATACTAAATTACAAGTCCCATCTAGAAATTCAAAGGCATCTCATTTTTTAAGCTTTAATTTTCAATATTGTTGAGCCAAAAAATAATCATGAAATGACCTGAAAATGTGGCCTTGGTGCAATTGCTGCTTCTCGTTTTTATTAATCACAGAGAACAAGCTCTAAGAGGATTATTTCTGTAGTCAAAACTGTCATTGGTGACTAAAGCATTTGGTTGTCTCTAGGGAAGTGGGGCTGCTGCCAAGCCACTCACATGCATGAGGAGCTAAGCATGGGTGAGGACATTTATTGTGACCTTTATGATTCAGGGCTATTAATTAGGACACATTTGGTAACCAATTGTTGGATTTTAAAAATAAATCATCTGTATTCCCACTCTGCAGGGCGCTGGAGCCCCAGTAGGGGTAAAGCCATTTTAAACTCTATTTGTTCTGAGACACATCATAGTCAAGAAAAAGAGCAAGCTGTGGTACATGGCATAAGATATCCACCTTCTCTGGTTTACTTTTATGCCTCAAAGCTGGCTCCCCTGTCTATGGCACTAAGCCATAGGAAAAGAAAGGAGGAAAAATAGGAAGAAAGGGAGGGACAGAGAAGATGCATCACTCTCATCAATCTCAAATTTCTTTCTGGCACATTGCTCTGTTATAAAAACTCCGGGGGCACCAAGCAATGGTACAAAATACAAAATTGGCATCTGTGAAGTATTTCTTAGTCAAGTTGTGATGTATTTTCCCTTTTAGGCAGTGTCAATAAGATTTACTTTCTATATTTTATAATTATGCATCAAACTTTATAATAATCTGTATAGCATTTTTATTTTCACCAATAATTTGACTGAAAATAATTAGTCACTAATTTTGACTAATAATATTTTGACTAATAATAATTGAGGATAATTAAAACCAAAAGAAAAATTCAAAAACTGAAACCTTAGCCCTAACCGGTTTGGCTCAGTGGATAGAGCCTCGGCCTGCGGACTGAAGGGTCCCAGGTTCGATTCTGGTTAAGGGCATGTACCTTGGTTGCGGGCACATCCCCAGTAGGGGGCGTGCTGGAGGCAGCTGATCGATGTTTCTCTCTCATCGATGTTTCTCTCTATCCCTCTCCCTTCCTCTCTGTAAAAAATCAATAAAATATATTTAAAAAAACCACTGAAACCTTATTATATTACACAATTTAATTTACTTAAATATGTTTATTGCAGGTAAACATATTAGGTGATCAATAAGTGACTTGATACTTAAAAATACATTTCATGTGATTTAGAAATAAAATGCAAACACAATTTAGGCAGAACAAAAATGCAAAATATGTCTTAAAGAAGAATTTGTGTTTATTTATGATTTAGTGGATAATGGTGAGTATGAAATTGCAAAGCTATTGTGATTCAATTTGATGCATTTAAAAGAGTCATGTCCCAGTTATATTTTAATATGTCAAAATTTATAACATATTGAAAATTATATACTTGCTTCCAGTTAAACGTAACATAACAAATTTTATGTAAGATGCCTGAGGAGTTACATCCCTTAAATGTCTTTAAGAAATCATTGAGCAAACATGTTTGAAGACCTAAACAACACTTTCACATCTTCAATTTCTCTCAAATTTCCAAACGGCCTTTCTCATTTTCAGTTGTTGACTCTGCTTCCTACACTAACTAGAACACAGAATTTTCCAACATTCCACCTCCCCACATACTTGCATGTTATGCGTGTATGTGCTATCTCCTCTGTGGAAAAATAGGCCCTACCCCAGCAAAGGCCCTGCCCATGCTCCCCTTTCTCCTCTTCAAAGACAGAGTTTTAGTACTTCTTCCCTCTTTCTCCTTGATGGATCCCCCTCTTGTACTGGGTCTTTTCCATTAATGTTCAAAATTCTGTTATTTTTCTGATGTTAATAATAACACGTAATAACCCTCCCCCGCCCAGTTCCACTTGTGCTTCTAGTTACACCTGTCACTTCAATTTCTCTCACTTCCTTTACAGCAAAATGACTCAAAAAATTGTGCTTCCTAATTTTCTACAATTTCTGTCTTCTAATTCTTTCATGTTTTGCCCCCAACTTGCCAATGAAACATAATATCAAGACATCAGTGATCTTTGTGTTGCCAAGTCCAGTGATTCACTTGTAGTCTTTAGGGGTATTTAGCAGATTTGATTACTCTCTCCTTAAACATGTTTCTGCCTTCTAGTAATATATTCCTCTCCTTTCTCTTCCTCCTCTCTGCCCACTCTCTCTCAGTTTATTTCATCGACTCCCTCCTTATCTCCCCAATATCCAAACATTGAGGAGTGCACCAGAATTATTATGAATACTCTTCTTTCTATTCATTCTACCTCATATCTTTGGTAATCTTGGCTGGATCATAAATTTAAGTACCATTTGATAAGTAATGACTCCCAAATTAATGTCTTTAACCTAGACCCCTCCCTTAAATTCCAGACTTCAAAAACACATCTTAATTTTCTGATAAGCATCTCAATTCATTTAACAGATCAAAAACTGACCTCCTGACTTCCAGGCCCTGACCCAAACCTGCTCTTATAATTTTCTCAATCTCTATCATTTTTGTCTAGTTGCTTTAAACAAAATTCTCTAAATCATGGCCATCATCCTTAAATTTCCTCTTTATCTCACAACCACATATACATGTTTCAACATACCCTGCTGTCTTCCAGGGCTAACACTGGTTCAAGTCACTATAACTCTCTCCAGGTTTTTGCAATAGCCCTCTCCTTGATCTCCCTACTTCTCCTTTTGTCCCACTTCTCAAGCAGCTGCCAAAAGGATGATATCAACACAGAAATCAGATCAAGTGATTTTCCTGCTCACGATGTTCCAATTGCTTCCAAAAAGCCAAGTCCTTTCAATAGCCTAGAGAGAGTACCGCACACTTGAGTCTGAAGTCACCCCTGGAACCTGGTCTCCTTTTCCTTGCTCAATCTGCTCAAATACTCTGACACTTACACCCAATCTTCCATTATATCAGAAGCACTCTACCCACCCCTCAGATATCCGAGTCTTACTTTGTCACTCACTCACACCTTTAGTCAAACATCACATACTCCCCCAGTGTTCTCTGCCTACCCTACCTAAACTCAGATCCCTCTCCCATTTTCTTTTATTCCTTAGCACTTACCACCACCTAATATCGTCTATATTTGCTAATTTGTCTTCTTTATTTGTATGTCTTTCCAGCCCCCCTCACCATACAAAGAATCAAGTTCTGTAATAAAAGGAATTTGGGCAGTTTTGACTGAATAGGGTCTATTATATTTCCATCTTCTGGCAGAGCACCTGATCCTCTTTTAGAAAGTCTCTCAATGTTTATGACTAAAGAAATGCAAGAATGAAAAGATGATTTTTTAAAAAGAGATCATTGATATATTTTCTGGCCCTTTTTTTTTTGCTGATTTTATTATGTCAAACATAACAAGCATGTGACATGATACTTCTTTTCATAAAACAATTTGTAAGACAATTTTAAATAATCTTCATAATTAGGAACACAAAACTCTTTCTGCTTAGATCTGAAGAAAAATGGATTCTCAAATCCTGGGACAGCTGGAGAAGTGTTCACTGAAGTACTGGAACTTGACTTAAGCCTTAAAAAAAGAAAAAAAAAGAGGATTTAGAAGTGTAGAAAGGTGAGCAAGTGAATATTCCAGGCAAGAGAAGTGATGTGAAACTAAACTGAACAGGCAGGACTTTATGTAAACATGCGTTTCCCCTGAGGCAGAGCATGCCTTTCCAAGGGGTAGAAGCTATAGTTTGGGGCTCTAGGTAGAGACTAGCACATGGTGACCTTGAACAAAGGGCTAAGGACTTTTTATTTTATCCTCTAGGTGTGGATATTTTCAAATGTGGTAACATATGTTGGGGGTGGGATGGGGGAATAAAATGGCCAGACAAGGCTTTGGGATAAGGGGCATTCTAGCTGTAAAATGAATTAAACATAAAACTAAAGTTAGCAAACCCACATGAACATTTCAGTAGATGTTAATTTCAGGAGAGTGGGGATTAAAAAGGTAATGCCTAATTCAGGGACAATATCAGAAGGTAATTTTCCTAAAGCCTGATAGACTGGAGAGAGATGGTCCCTGGTAAGAAGGGGTTGCAGAAACCTAACTTACAACAGGTACAAAGGGAAGCCCTCTCTCAGAAGATGGTTTTGAAGAGGGGAGAGCATTCCTGTCAATGAAAAGCAAACACAAAGTCCATCTGTAGGTGAGAGTTGGTGTTATAGAGAAACAGGCAGAAATGGCATTATGCTCAAGTGGGAAATTCCAGGAGATGAGGCCAGAAATAAAGTCAGAGACCTTGAAGAAATGGAGTCAGATAATGGCTTATGGCCCACAAATTAAGGTGTCATTTTCTTTAATTGAAGGATACTTAGTAGAGGATTTATGCTTCAAAGAAAGTTGAATGATTGACTGGGAATGTTAAACATGAGGGAAATCAATGGAACATGTACCAGCAAATGCCGCGGTGCCATGAGCAGCAGTGTACAATGAGAACAAAGCAGGAAGAGGCTGATGAGACGGAGGGAAAATGGCACATTGGAAAGGTAGAGCTGGGCACCGAAATAGAGAATCCGATGATGTGGAAGCCTTAGAAGGCTAAAAAAAAAATTGTTGCTGCTTTTTCTTCTGCACAGTCAAATCTACTTAACAACATTTACATTTGATGAATGTAAACCTGACACCTGAAATTCCTGAAGAAACTAAATATTCAAAGTTCAGCAAACCTCTAATTGCATGTAGTGCTCTTACTTTTGCATTTTCTTAGATATAAGCATCCAATTTAGAAGAAATAGGATGTTGCTCATTTCGAAGCATTAGTGATGGTAAATGGTGGGAGAGACATCCATGGGAACGAAAGATGCTGATAGCCTGGATGCATTTCTCTCTATTTGGCAATTATGAGCTTCCATTGAGGCAGGTGTTTATGTTTATGCCGAGTTTGCATTTCCAATTTTCAGTGGATTGCATTTCTAGAAACACCCTACAAAGCAATATGCCCAGGAAAGAATTAACAAACAACAACTACAAAAAGAATTTTCTAAAAGGTGACCTTAGAGCTGCTAAAATTCCCTGGGTGGAACCATTTGTGAATTGGTGGACATTGTAAGTTTGAACTGCATATTTCCAAATACTTAATTACTTTAATTCAACATTTATTTTTAAAGCATGTGCTCAACACTGCTAAGGTGTTTATTCGTGATACCAAGATGAATATTATAATGGGGAAGATCTTATCATGGGGAACCTGGACATATATACAAAAGAAAGACTATCATAGTAAGAACAAGTGATATGAGACATGTGATCAATGTTATATAAATAGATAGATGATAGATAGGTAGATAGGTAGATAGATAGATAGATAGATAGATAGATAGATAGATAATTAGATAGATGAAAGAAAGAGAAAGGAAGAGAGTTCATTTATTTCTAACTGGGGGAATATCTGAGTACCCTTCTCTATCTACAGTGGTAAAATACAAAATGAATCTTAAAAGATAGGAAGTTATGCAGCAAGAGTTAGACATTTCTGTCAACCTCCACTTATGCAATGTTTTGAATTGTTAAATATGATGCATTGGCAAATTTCAAGAAATGCAGGTTAACTTTTCTTTGTGTTATTTTTATTGCTTTAAACTGGCAATTGAAAACATTTACAGATATAAACATCCAAATAAACAGAATATTTGGTAAAATACTTTAAAAATAATTATGTTATAAATATGATAATGTATTAATAATTTCTCTATACACTATTCGAATACTGAACTACTAGGGAACCATTTTTTAAAAGTTTCTCTAATACTTTAACACTTTAAATACCCAAAAACTCATGAACTACATGATTAATTAGCAATGCCCATGACTATAACAGTTTGTCATTTTTGTAACTGCCAGTGTTACCAAATTAAAATATATTGAGAATATGGTAAACAGTATATGTGATCCAAGAAAAGTTGGGCATTGGTGATCTGGTCTGAACAATTTGCGAAAATAGCACACGTACTTGTTTACATGGCTGAACTCTGCAATCTTAGAACAATTGTGCTGTGCTCACTGTATACCTCTATCTCATTAGGTAATTTCTTCATTCAAACACATTGAGGTCCTGCTCTGCTCAATTACCTTGTTGTGAGAAGGATACTAAAATAAAATATCACAATCTGCCCTGACCAGTTTGGCTCAGTGGATAGAGCGTCGGGCTGCGGACTGAAGGGTCCCAGCTTCGATTCTGGTCAAGGGCATGTACCTTGGTTGCGGGCACATCCCCAGTAGGAGGTGTGCAGGAGGCAGCTGATCGATGTTTCTCTCTCATCAATGTTTCGAACTCTCTATCCCTCTCCCTCCCTCTCTGTAAAAAATCAATAAAATATATTAAAAAATGTGGTCTCCTGTGGGTCTTTGGACAACTGCACAAATAACGACAGCATCATGAATAGATAACTCTAGGCTATGGGAAACTTCAGGACAGGTTTCCAAGTTCTTCCTACAGAAGATAGGCTTCTTAGAACAGAAGATATGCCATCCAAGTCTTAGAGAATAAGGACGATCACGGTGAGCAAGAGCTACCTGAGCAGAGGGAAAGGTTGTACAACATAGAGATCACAGTGCCTTAGGTAGACACTGCAAGGCAGTGGGCTTTTGAGTGGCAGCACTTACTCAAATGCTATCAGGAGCCAGATCACAGAGATTTTAAGAGAAGAGTTAGGGTGATACTGAGTTTTTGAGAGGTCACTTTGGTTGCCTTGTGGAGGGAAAAGGCCCTGGGTGCTGGAAGAGTTGATAAGAGTCTGGGCAAAAATTAAGCCTGATCTTAACTAAGACAGCAGTAGTGAAGGAGAGTGTCAATAGTTAGAAAAGAGAGCAAAAATGTTGAATGACAAAACATAATCTAATTGGCTATTTTGACAAAAATACAAGGATAAATCTTTGTGTTACTGTCTCTGCCTCATTTTATTTGCGTTTATATGTGTGTATTGGTGGTAACTTCAGTGATATCCCCAGTTATAATGGAGCATGCAGATATTTTGGCACAAGATATTTAACACCCAGCTCTGAAATGGCAACTGGCAAGTGATGAGAATTGTAAATAGTGGTAATGGGAGGAAACAGATGACAAAATAGTGTATTTTACTAGTAAAGTTGAAGTGGATTCTGACTTCATATGGTTACACCCTCTGCATGTTTTATATTTGTCTGATCCTGTTCTCCAAATGCAAATATTTTTAAAAACCTATAATAATAAAACAAGAGGAAAAGACAATGAAAGATAGACCATTGAAGCTCTCTGATTTATTCTGTATAGTATTGTTGCATGAGAACTTTTCTTTGGATAAGTGCTGGAATTCTCAGCAATGATTAGTGTAGTCACAAAGTAGTTAACTCCATTACACTTATTTTAAATCACCAATTTATATGTGAAAATGAATAAAAACAGAAATGCAAATGTTAACCATAAAATCAGATTATGGAACTTATTACCCTCTCATACATTTTAAATTATTTGTGAGTATGATATATTTTTTATCTCACACATTCTAAATTATTTGTGCATATGATTTTTTTATCTTTTGTTTTTTATGGTCATTTATATAAATGAGTCTTTCTGTCCAGTCCTGTCCAGATTCTTTAAAAACATCAGCCAGGCTATCAAGCAGCTGTCATCATCATGATATCAGGTCTGAATGTCACTGTGTTGTTTTTCTTGCTATAACAGAAATCACTGAAGTGGACTATGATAGAATGCTGTTGGTAGACTCGAGGGCATGGATGTCAAATACCAGCCATGGCAGCCCATGGTGAATGTAACAATGTCAGTACCTATGGACTGGTGGGGTTCGGAGGAATACAACTTACTCCGAGAATCACTTGGGACATGAGCCTCCTTCAAAGATGTGAGTTTGTTCCAGTAATAAAATAATAATAATAATAAATAGTTAATACTTATCAAATACTTACACTTGTCTAAGCAGGTTACATGAATAGCTTAATTAAGTCTCATAGCAGCCTAATGAGACTGTTTGGTTCTGCGATTTATCCTTTTTCTAAAGGTGAATAAAGTGAAGCACAAAAAAGTAAATTTCCCAAGGATTCACGGCTTCTAAAAGATGGAGCTGGAATTCAAACACATCTGCCTCTTGAGCTGGAGGGGTGTTTGTTTTGTTTTTATTGTTGACACTATTACAGATGCCCCCCATTTCCTCCAATTTTTTCCCATCTTCCCCTGCTCCTCCTCCTCCCCTTACCACATGGAGCTGGAGGTGTTAACCACTGTGCTGCTTTACCTTCTCAAGGGTCACCTTTTTCCCTCCCATAAAAAGACCAATGTCACACTCACCCCAACGGACATTCTAGATCAGCCCAGACATGGCCAGTTGAGGTTTCCCATTCTTCAAGCTTAACATTGGGTGCTGTGCATGTCCACATGGTTTTCATTCCTAAGGAAGCTTCCTAAAGACAGGGATCAAATTATGTTTTGCCAAATATGAATGTCTATTGACTAAATAAATAAA
>NW_005871057.1:5161834-5197144 GCF_000147115.1 Myotis lucifugus | reverse complement strand
CAAAGAACTTGTATGCATATATCCATAAACGCCTGAACACAAGACAATAGGGTGGTGAGGCCCTGCCATGGAGGGGGTGGGGGATAGGGGAAGGCTTAGAAGGGGTTAAATGGGGGAAAAGCAGACATATGTAATACTTTTAACAATAAAATATTTCATTAAAGAAATAATATGGCTCCAGGGTTTTACATGATTCATTATCTGACTATAAGAAGGACATGGACCTGGCTGGCATATGTATGGAATTTCTGGGTTACATTGTAACTCGATGGTTAAATTTTGAGAAAGTGCCAAACTGTTTTCCAAAGTGACAGTGCTGTTTTTAAATACCACTAAAACAATGAAGGAAGGTTCTATGTAATTTTTATGATACATAGCTGAGTTGCAGAAGAATTCTACCACCACTTCTATAGCATACATTTTCCTTTTAACACAATATAGTATATATCACAGTATAGCTGGAACATCCTTAGAGTGTAAGCAGACCTTTAGAGTTGCATCCTGTTTTATCCATCTTTGTGATGCCTGCACAATTTGGGCAACTGGCAGTCACCTATAGAATGTTGAATAAATAAATGGTGATGTGGATTTATCATTTAATAATAATACCTTTCTGACTTCCTTAAAGTCATTCTTTGCCTGTGAAGCAACTCTTTCAAGTGAAAGCCCTTCAAATAATTGAAGCTCGCTCCCATCTCCCCCTCCTCTCAGTCCTGAGATTTACAGTTATTTTCTTCAGAAGAAACTAACAGAAAGCACTGCACTGTTGAAATGTGAATGTTTTAGTTGATTGAATTATTTTAAATATCATATCTTATGTGATATTAACCAGATGTCTTGTTTTCCTTTTATGAACTCATTAATTTTTTTTATGTTACATTTAATCATGTGTCACACAAACTAGGTAACTGGCAGAGAAAAGAAAACAAATTTTGATGATCTTACTTATATGTGGAATCTAATGAATAAAATAAAGTAACAATATATAAACAAAGGCATAACCAGAGGGAACAGACTGACATCTGTCACAGGAGGAGGTTGGGGGACCGGATGTAATAAGATGAAGGGATTAAGCAACACACACATACACATATATATGAGGGAAAAGGGGTGCGGTTAGGTGGAGGTAAGCAAGTGCGGGATGGGGATTTACTAGTAAAGAGACTGCTTGGGGTGATGGGTGCAGATGATGTTTTCTTGAATTATACACTTGAAACCTGTGTGGTTTTGTGAACCAATGTTATCCCAAAAAGTACAATTAAAAAAATAAATAAATAAAAGCCAGCCCAGCCGGTGATGCTCAGTGGTTGAGAGTAAACCTATGAACCAGGAGGCCATTGTTTGATTCCCAGTCAGGGCATATGCCTGGTTTGTGGGCTGGACCCCCAATGTGGGGCATCAGGAGGTAGCTGGTCAAAGATTCTTTCATCATTAATGTTTCTATCTCTCCCTCTCTCTTCCTCTCTGAAATAAAAAAATATTAAAAATAATAATAAAATAAAAGCTAAAAATAAGAGCAACTAAGTTACTAGAAAATGGACTGGGTATTAGTGTATATTTATAAATGTGGAGTTGTTTAAAATAGAATGTAAAAATTCAACATTAAGGAAATGTTGAAAATGTTTTCTTCTCTGAGTTATAACCTGCTTTTAATTTTTCCTGTATAAAATTTTCCTTTTCCTGTATAAAATGTTCTTACTCATGTAGTATGTTCTTTCTCTTGATGTATATCATTAAATGAACCATTTTAACACCAAAGATAAAATAGGCCCTCACAGAGTCTACCATCTGATTATATACATTGACTTATATAAACATTTCATTTTCCCAAGTAATATTAGCTTAAGTTAATAAAAAAGGAGCAAAGAGTGCTATGGACCCTCAGATAAATAAAGTGGTTTTCTTGTTGATTCCTCTGCATAATGTGTACAACAGTCAATCATTTTATGCATGTAAACAAATAATGGTAATGAAGTCATGGTTTCCAGCTGAAGAATTCTCTACAATAGAATTTTTTAACTTGGACTATTTGCAATATTTATTTTTTAAAAGAGATGTAAAAAAAGGACAATTCTAGAATAAGATGGCAAATAGGATTTATCTCAGGTGCCAGTTAAGCTCTGAAGTAGTTGCTGCTTAAAGTCCAGCATCCAGAAATGTTATGAGACTGATTCAAGAAAAAAAGTGATTTCATGTTGTCTCAGGCAAGGAAGATAGAGTGTGAACACACATGTAATTTATTGGATAAAGTTGTAGCAAAACAGTAAAAAATAGTAAAAATCAATATATTATGTACCTGATTATACATTTCACTCTTTACATGCAATTTTATGCATGTATGTGTTTAGATACAAATTCATTATTGACAGGATTTGTTTCATATGAGTAAACTAGTGGCCCAGTGCACGAAATTCATGCACATTAAAAAAGAATTAATTAGAGGAAATATTTTAATATTGCTATTTGCCCTTTCTCTATAATAGAAGTGTCAGAGATGAAAGAAAATTAGTAAAATGTATATGAAAATCTTCCTCCTGTCAGAGTCGGGGGCACACCATGGGACCCAGAGTGAAGTCCCCGCACACCTGTGTGCACCTTGAAATCGCCTGAGACCCAGACCTGGCCGGCCCCACCCCCATTGGGCCAGATCCAGACCCATCTGACCCCACTCCCTTAAGCCCTGCCGGGTGGGGGGTGCAGCCTCAGGTCCCCAGGCCTGATACCAGGCATGGGGTGCAGCCTCAAGTTCCCCATCAAGCCCTGCTGGGTGGGGGACACAGCCTTAGGTTCCCCAGCCTGGCACCAGGGTGGGGGGTGTGACCTCAGGTCCCCCATCAAGCCCCACTGGTCAGGGGATGCTACCTGAAGTCCCCCGTCAAGCCCCACCAGGCAGGGGGTGCAGCCTCAGGTCCCCAGCCACAGCACCACACAGCCTCAGATTGCTGCTGATCACCCATTACAGCTCGTTATGGGAACCCCGCCTCAGCTGTGGGTGCAACCATCTTGTGACGGCATGATGGAATGAGAGTCAATTTGTATATTACCTCTTTATTATATAGGATATCTAAAAGACAGGCAGAAGTCAAGAATTTTTCCTAAATTTGACTAAATCTGCAGAATTCTTATGAACAGTTGCAAAGGTTAAGAATAGATGTAGTGATTTTACATATGTTTTTCTTGAAAAAATGTATCATGCTCCTCAGGAAATAAGAGTCTTTTGAATTTCTTTCTCCTTCTACTGACCAAAAAACTACTTAGAATTGAGAGAAAGTCCCCTGGGAGAAGAATGGAAAATGGCAAGGAGGGAATATGGTATATTTCTTATGTAAATTGTTTTTTTAGTGAGGGACATCAAAATGAACAGAATAGGAATGAAAAATTTTCCAATGCTGACAATAAACAAATGCTGTTGAAGTTGAAAGAATGGGATGTCCACAAGCAGACTGAATGGCTATTACAAGGAGTAGGCAAGGATGCTACTACCTTGATAAATTTAGCAAGATCCAGAATTCTACTCTTAGCTTGGCAAGTCCAGAAATTTGGTATTTTCAATGTCTTTGAATGGTTGCTAAAGGAGATAAAGATAATGATGTCACTCACCTGCTTAAATCCCTTCCATTGCTCCCCTTGTCCTTTACCAAAGACCACAATAACTAAGATAGCTTATACTTGACACATCTGTACTGAACTGCCCTTTTAAAATAGCTTTATTGACATCTCATACTATTTTATTCACCCACTTAACATGCAATTTATTGTCTTGTGCACCTATCAATGCAATTAATTTTAGAACATTCTCATTCCCCCCAAAAGAAATACTGTACCTCTAAGCTGTCACCTCCTCCAATCTCCCTATCTTCCATACTAGCCTTAGCAACCACTAATCTACTTCCTAGTTCTACATATTTACCTGTTCTGGACTATTTCATATTAATGGAATTATATAATACATGGTCCTTTGTGACTGGCTTCTTTAACTTAGCATATTTGAAAGGTTCATCTAGGTCAGTGATGGCAAACCTATGACACATGTGTCAGAGGTGACACGCAAACTCATTTTTTTGGTTGATTTTTCTTTGTTAAATGGCATTTAAATATATAAAATAAATATCAAAGATGTAAGTCTTTGTTTTACTATGGTTGCTAATATCAAAAAATTTATATATGTGACATGGCACCAGAGTTAAGTTAGGGTTTTTCAAAATGCTGACACACCGAGCTCAAAAGGTTCGCCATCACTGATCTAGGTTATAGCATGTATAAGGACTTTAGTTTTTATTTTTGCATAATATTCACATATATATTCTATATTAAAAATATTTATTGTTGAAAGTATTATATATGCTCCCTTTTTCCCCCATTGACCCATTTTAGTCCACTCCCACCTCCTACCCTTTGCCCCAGGCCTTCACCACCCTATTGTCTATGTCCATGGGTTAATGCATATATGCATACAAGTTCTTCGGTTGATCTCTTCTTACCCACCCTCCCCCACCTTTCCTCTGAGATTTGACAGTCTGTTCCATGTTTCTATGTCTCTGGATCTATTTTGTTCAACACTTTATTTTGGTCATTAGATTCCACATATGAGTGAGATCATGTGATACTTGTCTTTCTCTAACTTATTTCTACATTTTTAAATCCATTCTTTAATTGTTGGACATTTGGGTTGTTGCCATGTTTTAGCTTTAAGGAATAATACTGACATGAATATCCACACAAGTTTCTGTGTGGGCATGTTTTCTACTTTATTGGATTTATTCCTAATAGTGAAATTGCTGGATCATATAAAAACTGTTTTTACTGTTTGAGACACTGCCGGACGTTTTTTCAAAACAGTTGTATCACTTTACATTCCCACCAGCAGTGTAGGAGGCTTCTCCACGTCCCTGCCAACACTTATTATTTATCTTTTGATTATAGCCTTTCTGGTGGGTGTGAAGTCATATTTCATTGTGATTTTAATTTGTATTTCCCTGATGGTTAGTGATGTTGAAAATCTTTTCTTTGCTTATTGGCCATTTGTATATCTTTGGAGAACTGTCTATTAAGGTCCTTTGCACAATTTTAATTGGGTTATTTGTCTTTTTATTAATGTCTTATAATAGATAAATATATAGATGATTGAAGTGCAAAAGTATTAATTTTTATGTCGTATTAGTCATCTCAGGCTGCCATGCCAAAATACTAGAGACTGGGTGACTTAAACAGATTTGTTTTCTCACAGTTCCAGTGGTTGAAAAATCTGAGTTCAGGGTGCCACCATGGCCAACTCCTCTTTCTGGCTTATACACAGCTACTTTCTGGCTGTGTCCTCACATGAGAGAGAAGAGAGGGAAGGAGGAAGAGAGAGGGGAGGGGGAGGAATCTGGTGCCTCTTTCTCTACTTACAAAGGCAATAATCACATCATGAGGGCCCCACCACTATCTAAACTGTATTATCTCCCAAAGGCCCCATCTCCAAATATCATTACTTAAACATTTGAATTTGAGAGAACACAAATCAGGTCACAGCAGATGGTGACCAATTTATTTATTTTTTCTTGTGTTGCTTGGGCTTTTAGTATCATATTTAAGAAACCATTGCCTAATTCAAGATTATGATTTACCTCTATGGTTATTTGTAAGAGTATTATCATTTAAGTGTACTTAGATTGGTTTTTTTTTTTGGACTTGGAAATCATTCATGCTGTTGTCCCCTTGATCTGGAAAAAATTGTATTTAACATGCATTTTGCCCTGCTTACTCTTACTCATTTTTCACATGTTGTCTTAGATGCTCTCTGCCTACACATACCCTCTACATGGATTACTTGAACTGTGCTTGTGCTTTCTGATTACCCTAGATATAGCCCGATTAACACATTTATCAGATTGTATTGTAATTGCTTTAGTTACCTTCATTTACCATGTCTTTTTCACCATTATACACATTATAATGTCTGAAAACATTACAGGATCTCCTTCATATTAGCATTCAATATTTTGTGGAGTCAGGAAGCAAAAGATCAAAATGTCAGTTTATTAATTTACAATAAGGCCAGGCTGACATGGCTCAGTGGTTGAGCATTGACCTATGAACCAGAAGGTCACAGTTCGATTCCAGGTGGGGTCACATGCCTGGGTTGCAGGCTCGATCCCCAGTGTGGGGCATGCAAGAGGCAGCTGATCAATGATTCTCTCTTAATCATTGACTAGAAACCCGGTGCACAAATTCGTGTACAGGTGGGGTCCCTGGCCTGACCGGCAATCGTGGAGGTTGGCCAGCCATGGGAGGTTGGCTGTGGGAGCCCACTGACCACCGGGGGGCAGCTCCTATGTTGAGCATCTTCCCCCTGGTGGTCAGTGCATCATCATAGCAACCAACTGACCAGCTGTTTGGTTGACCGATCGCTTAGACTTTTATATAGAGAGATTTTCTCTCTCTCCCTCTCCCTTCCTCTCTGAAATCAATAAAAAAAATATTTTTTAAAAAAGAAATAGAATTGTCAGGCAGACCTGGTATCCAAACTGGGCTGACAAGGGCAAATCTCTTCTCTGAAGAAAACTACACACACAACATTCAGTTATTCTAAGAGCATTTCTTGGTATTCATGGACTCAGAACTTGTGACATTATCTCAACATTCAATGGACACAATGTCACCTTGGATGCTAGGGACCAAGGGTTCTCACTCTATCTCAACCTGTGACCCTGAGAGACAGGGCCCTTCCCTTTCAGACTGAGATTGTTTAGATGTTTAGGTCTTTCTTTTCCGTTATTTGGTGCCATCCCCTCCCCTTCTCATTGACAAATAATATAATGAGACACAAATGTTATTTTCTGAGCCATGTTCTACTCTTATAAATGCTACACAGGGTACAATTCTCTACGTCAGGACAATCTGTCTTCATACACTTTATAACATCTATAGCACCTGCCACCCTTTTTTTCTTTTTTGAGAGAGAGAGAAAGAGAGAGAGAGAGAGAGACATTGATGTGAGAGAGAAACGTTGTTCTGCTGCCTCCCACATGCTCCCCAACTGGGGATTGAACCCACATCCTTTTGGTGTACAGGACAATGCTCCAACCAGCTGAGCCACACTGCAGGCACAGGGGCCCACTACACCATTTTAACTCAGTGAATAGCAACAATGCCATAGCCCAAATATTTTTGTTATATAATTATAACTGTTAATGCTAGAGAGACATGCTTAGAGGTTGAGCTTTGTTGGGCTATATTGGGAGAGTTAAACATTCAGTTTGGATGCTATTTTGTGTGCCTGGGAGTGTTCGCCACAGCAGGTGTTACCTAACCAGATGCTAAAGCCTTTGAAATTAATCTGTAGCATCTTGTCAAACATGCCTCCTGCTTTACACTGTCAAAGCTGTTGAAAATTGGCTTCATCTGGCAACAGAGTTTTTGGTTGGCAATGACTCAGCCCTGACATGTTTAGCTACAATGCTTACTGGGCCCGGTGATTTTACTAATGTATTAGAATGCTGAGTTTTAATAAATTTTCAAATGCTTCAAGCATCAAATAAACAAAAATATCTTTTGGTAATCAGTAGAGATAAAATATATTTTTCCACTCTTTTTATAAAGATGAGTCAAGATTAAGGACGAGAACCTGAATTGGGTTACAGAACTAGAAGGCATAGTTCCTCTGTTAGGATTTGTGTCTGATGATCCTTCTCTCTCTTATTTCATATGTCTGATACTATAAGATGAGGTCTAAGGGCTTTTTCCATTTGGGGGAAATAGGTTAAAGGGGAAGGATACTTGATGCGGGTAACTTTGGTGTTGGTACTAGGCCCTTGAGTCTGTGTCTCTCCTTCCAGTAATAACATACTCAGGAACAGGATTTGGAAATTAGAGAAGCTGCTCAAAGTTAGGATTTGGGAAGCTACTCAAAGAGCCAGTGCTCAAAGGAGCGGAGTCTTCATTGTCCATCCTACTCCCCTGTGTGGTAGGCTTTAGGCTGGACCCTGGATTCTGGCCAGACTTGTAGGCAGTTGGGCTCCTCTCAAACAGCACCTCATAACAAGCAGCACAAGAGTTCACTGAAACCTCCTCAAATACATTTTATCCTGTCATTGTATTTCATTCTTCAGACAACATCTTGAGAGTTGTGTGAGCCCCAGGGTAGTAATAGATGCAATCAGAGACATGTGGAGAGAATAATAGCAGACAAGGTCAGAGATGTGTTTTAGGGGGCTTTTAAAAACAGTTTTATGATGCCTAGAGAATTTTCTCATAGTTTTCATCTTTATAGACATTAACATGATGTCCTCTTTTAAAAAGAGAATATAGACTGTTATTTGATGTGCTCCAGATAATAAAAACCTAATTAATTGATCAGCAAGAATTTACTAAGTGCAAAGGAACAAAGGGTGCAACAAGCCATTTTCTCTTATAAAAATGTGCTGGGTATTTTTACTTTACTATATTCATGTCAATCATTTTTAATATGCTAGTCTACTAATGATACAGTGAGAACCTTCTTTCTTTATTGATACTCTTAAAAGCAATCATACTGTCTCTGATTATTAGGAGTAATATTAGAATCTCCCCCCCCCTGCCAAAGTTAGGGATACTTTGAGATTATTCTAAGTGATTTAGTTTAGCCAGTTACATGACTCGAGTTACATTTCAGTTACCATTAATGAAAAAATGCTGCATGATTTTTGCATTTCCTGAAGCATCTAATGAAATATACTATCTAGATATGGAAAATTTGGTGTTGGAAGAAAACAAAATTATATGCAAAATAACTACAAGTAGGTCAAAAATTACTGAGTTTATATCATTTATTGGACATCTATTATAGTCAGAAACTATACTAGTCATATTTGTAATAAAGCTCTCATTTTTTTGGTATGTTAACACTTTATTTTTAGATTCACAACAAAATTGAGAGGAAGGTACATAGATTTTCTATATACCAATTGCCCCCCCCCCCTGCCCCGCCACGTGTAGCCTCCTTCATTATCAACATCCTACACCAGATGGCACATTTCCTACAATTTATGAGCCTACAGTGACACATCATTATTATCCAAAGTCCATAGTTGACATTATGGTTCTCTCTTGGTGTTATATATTCTATGGGTCTGAAAAAGGAATAATGACATGTATCTGTCATTATAGTACTACACAGAGTGTTTTCACTGTCCTAAAAACCTTGTGTGCTCCACCTATTCACCCCAACTCCCTCTGACTCAACTGCTGACATCCACTATCTCCATAGTTATAACTTTTCCACAATGTCATATAGTTGGAATCATACAGTATGTATGATTGGCTTCTTTCACTTAATAATATTCATTTGGGGTTCTTCCATGTCTTCTCATGGCTTGATAGCTCATTTCTTTTTAGCACTGATTAATAATTCATTGTATAATTGTACCACAGTTTATTTATCCACTCGCCTATTGAAGGACATCTTGGTTGCTTCCAGGTTTTGGCAACTATTAATAAGCTGCTATAACATCCATGTGCAGGGCTTGTTGTAGATATGTTTTCAGTTCCTTTGGATAAATATCAAGAAGCATGGCTGCTGAATCATATGGACTAATAATCTAATTTTTTTACCTGCATCCATCTAATAAGAAAGCATGCTGCCTACATTTCCCATAAAGACAACTGAGGTATTGGACCCAGATATGAGCCTAGCTCTGTTTCACCCTGAAATTTGTACTGTGTAGCCCAGTGATGGCGAACCTTTTGAGCTCAGCGTGTCAGCATTTTGAAAAACCCTAACTTAACTCTGGTGCCGTGTCACATATAGAAATTTTTTGATATTTGCAACCATAGTAAAACAAAGACTTATATTTTTGATATTTATTTTATATATTTAAATGCCATTTAACAAAGAAAAATCAACCCAAAACATGAGTTCGCATGTCACCTCTGACATGCATGTCATAGGTTCGCCATCACTGGTGTAGACCATGGCACAGAGACTTCCTGGAGCAGGCAGAGTATAAAGCCAGTTTACCCATTAGGTACAGTGAAAGCACTGCTTAAGGTTTATAATACTTTTTACTTTTCATGAAAATGATTCAATTACCTTTAAAACTAAAAGAAAACAAATGAATATAAACCAGACTGGATTATATTTATTTCTATATCTGCTGGGAAATGAAATACAGTTTTTGATAATCTTTATGAACAAATAGGCCCACAAATGCAAAAGAACTTAGGACCCACCAAAGTTATAATGTCAATTTGGGGGACTGAAAAAACTAGCTTGCTTCTAAATATGTTCCCAGCCAACCTGGGATAACCCTGCCTGCCCTCCAGGACTCAACAACCAAGAGGAACCTTCTCTACCAATTGCTGTTAAAAAACACCTGGTATCTGGGGCAGCTCTATGCACATATTGACAAATTCAAGTTCAGGAAGCAAAGCGGAGATAAGATGTAAGATGGCACATTTCAGTGCGAGTGTAGTAAGTGAAGCGTGGTAGGAATGCCACTTGATAGCCAGGCAGCCCGAGGCTCTGACAGCACCTATGTTTGATTTCAACCAACATCCCATTTTTGGACTTTTTGATGCCAGTTACCTTGACTAGAAGATTTTTTTAAACAAAAGTTACCTAATACCTATGTCCACATACCATAAGATAGCTGTCATAGCATGTTTGATTTTAAATAGACTTACATGTCTCAGGTCACTATTAATGCATTAAAATAATCTACTGTGCAGTTTTGGGGGGAAAAAACAAAATAGTTCTCTTATTGGAGTATGGACACAAAAAATCAAGGGAGCACAAAATATTATTTGCATGGTGTTTAAATCTCATTTTCTTTTTAAATTGAGCATCCTTACTCAACAATTTCTGTGAAACTCTAGGAGTCCAGTTGTGCCTGTCAAATTGTATTAGCTGTGTAGGAAGTTCTGCCGTCAAGCTGTCTAGCCCAGGGCTGACCATGAGACAAGGCTGTGGCTGACCATGAGACAAGGCTGTGTCCCACAGTAATTTTGGATGACAGCTTACCCTGAGCTCATGCAAGTCTAGGAGGCAATTAGAATACCGGAGGTCATTAACGCTGTGTTTGATTATGTAACATAGCATAGAAAAAAATTACACACACACAAACACACACATTGGTGAGGTATTGATTTCTATGAAACAAATGTGTGTGTGTGTTTTCCAAACCGAATGATTTCTAAAGTAAATTTCTAAAGTCTCTTGTGAATTTATAACCAATATTCAGAGATATGTGTACATATAAAATTTAAGGAATATATTGTCTTTTATTGTTTTGTTTTCATTTCTCCAATGAAGTATTTCTGATATTAATTTGTTCTAAAAAGTATGTCCTACGATGTGGGGAAGGATGTATTTTATATATGTAAATTTATGTGCAATTTCATCCGAAAATATACATATTTAAAATCCAAAGCTTCCTACCGAGTATTACAAATAGAATTTGTTAGAAGAATTTTCAATTTCCAAAAGAGGAGATACACAAATATAGTAAATTGGGGGCATAGCCTAAGGAAGTCTTTATAAAAACATTTTGAAGCAGTTAGTTTTGTCTAATTTAAGTGCTAGATGGTCAAATCAGCATACTCTCATGCCATATGCTTCCCTCGGAGCTAGTTTTGATTTGCATAAATGTTAGATGGTTGGAGAATAAACTTAAAAGATGCTTTTTTTGTGGATGGTGAGGGTGTTGGTGGTGCTCAGTGAAGCTGAATTCCAACTCAGCCTTTATTTTATTCTTCTCTCTCACACTGGTTTGCACTCAGATATACGGCTGCAGAAATAAGGCCATTATCTGTTCATTCATTTAGTAACCACAAGGTTAGAGAATGCAGGCTTGACTGCTAGGTAAAGAATGTTAAAACTGTAATTATGATGAATGCACTGTCATAGATTGCTCTGGAGACTTCTGTCAATGACTTGAAATTAAAAGGTTGATTTCCCTGTTGCCATGCAGTGTTTCCTGACCTGCTTTTCTGAGGTGAGGACTCACCTATTAAACCAAGGCCCTTGCAAACATTTCAATAATGAGAAAATATACCTCCCTCCCTGCAACTAAACCTCCTGGAGTTAGCACACCATTCTGTAATGAGTCAGGGAAGTTAACAGTCTCTTTTCAGTACTCCTATGTTTAATATTAAATATCAAAAAAATGGACTTAAAGGTGCACATGTGTAAAAATTGAATGTTCGCTTGGCTGGTGTGGTTCAGTGGTTGAGTGTCAACCTATGAACCAGGAGGTCACGGTTCGATTCTTGGTCAGTGTACATGCCGGATTGTGGGCTCAATCCTTGGGGTGGGGGAAGGGGCGTCAGGCAGCCAATCAATGATTCTTTCTTAGTGTTGATGTTTCTATTTCTCTCTCCCTCTCCCTTGAAATCAATAAAAAAAAATAAAAAATAATTGAATGTTTTGCACCTGTCCAATGATGAGCAGCCTGGTAGGCTGTGGTGATTTTCAGGGTGGAAAGAGCATGAGGAGAAGAGATGAAGGAGGATGCAGGGGAAGCTCTGAATCTATACACCTTTCTGACCAGGTTACTTCTGTGGAATCTAAGTAGGCGCAGGAACTGAGTGAATCTGTATTTTGCCCTTTTATTTCTCCCTTTGAGAATTACACATGTGGGACCAAAACAAGAGAAGATTGTTTGTGTGAAACTGGTTGAGAATAACCCACTGACCTAAGGGCTATTATATGAAACATTAACAGCTCAGCCACTTAATTACTCAAGTTCACCCTTAGCTGGATGCCAGCACGCACAGGTGAAACCACCATTAAGATAAAAAGGAAGGTTACCTGTGCTCCAGCGTTTGAAGAGTGTGAGGGATGTTGATACCAGCACGGACATTGCCAAATATTAGTACTTTCATGATCCTTGCGGGAGTTAAACCTTTTTATACAAATTGTGTTATCTGTGTTATAGGCTAAAAAGGCTGCCATGGTAATTAATCATGTAACAGATGTAAAGTTCCTAACAAATCCCTGGCCTATAATAAATGCTCAAGAAGTAACACTTTAAGAAGAGGACAAGGAAAGGCAGTAACACTAGGAATTTAGCTGAAAATGAGCAACTTTAGATTTTATGTAACTTAAGAAACTTGTAATTTATAATTAGGAGCACAAGAAAATTAGATGACTATGTTGGTAAATAAGAAGTGACACTTTCAAATGACCTCATGAGTTGAACTAGAATCGAGGGGGATTGATGTAGCTAAAAATGATGCACTCCTGAGTAAAAAGTTTGACGGGTGAATGCCTGAGCGCCTGTAAACTTACTGTGAGCAAGGGCTTTAACTTGCTTCTTTCACTACCATCTCCCTTGCACTTAGAATAGTGCCCAATACATAGGGAGTGTCGTGTGTGTGTGTGTGTGTGTGTGTGTGTGTATGTGTGTATGTGATGTGCATGAGAACATGTTGAGAAAGAACAGGACATTCCCTTTGGTCTGTGGGTACTTATATAGTACTGTGTGTCCTCACTGCTTTTTAAAGTTTCAGGAAAAAATACAGAGTAGGGAAAGTAATTTTGGTTCTTGGGCAAGTAAGAATTCTGGCAGACTGTGGTTGGGAACACAATGATTAGTCTGAAAAGTTGTTGAGTATAATTTGTGGTTGGTAGCGGATCTATGACTCCCATCTCAGTGATTCAAAGCAAACTCAGCGCCTTTGAAATCAGAAATGGTGAAGTAAAATGAAGTTTTCTTCTCACATTACCCTTCACTGTCTTCAGCTTCTAACAATACTCTCTGTTATACACTGTGTTCTCTTTCTTTCTTTCTTTTTTACCATAAAGTGTATTTTTTAATCTTTCCATGTTGCTATATAAAGATCTAGCCTACTTATTTTGCTCTTTGTACAATATTCCATTATGTATATTTAGTTTATTTAATTCATCCATTTTATTGTAGATAGAAATTGGGATATTCCCAATTCTTTTATTTTTTTAACCCTTTATTGTTGAGAGTATTACAGATGTTCCTCCATCTCCCTCACCCCTTGCACCCTCCACTCAGATCCCACCCCGCCCAGGCCTTCACCACCCTATTTATTATCTGTGTCCATGGGTAATGCAGGTATGCATATAAGCTTTTTGATTAATCTCTTCCCACCCCCCTCCCCACTTCCCTCTGAGATTCATCAGTCTGTTCCATGTTTACATGCCTCTGGTTCTATTTTATTCATCAGTTTATTTTGTTCATTATATTCCTTATTTATTTTAGACTTAATTGTTGAGAGATATGTATTTATTGCCATTTTGTTGTTCATATTATATATATGTGTATATATATATGTATATGTATACATATATATACATATATATATATTTCATTTTCTTCTTCTTCTTAAAGAAGACCCTTCAACATTACATGGTTTGGTGGTGATGAGCTCCCTTAGCATTTTCTTGTCTGTGAAGTTCTTTATCTGACCTTCAATTTTAAATGATAGCTTTGCTGGGTAGAGTCATCTTTGTTGTAGGTCCTTGCTTTTCATCACTTTGATTATTTCTTGCAGCTCGCCTCTGGCCTACAAAGTTTCTGTTGAGAAATCAGCTGACAGTCATATGGGTGCACACCTGTCCAAGAGAAAGCTGCCCCCCCCCCCAGTTTATGCTCTGATGCCAGAAAATTTAGTCCCTCCCTGTATGTCCCTGAATCCTTTCAAGCTGCTGCCCCAGTGCTGGAGCTCAGAGGGAATGAGTCTGAATAAGTCCTTGTTTGGGCACTTTAAGAGTATCTGGGATTCCAACAACCATCAGTGACACTCAGCCACCAAGTCTGCTATTTTTTAAATATATTTTTATTGATTTCAGAAAGGAAAGTGGAGGGGGATAGAGATAGAAGCATCAATGATGAGACATGTAGGCTGCCTCCTACATGTCCCCCCACTGGGGATCAAGCCCACAACCTGGGCATGTGCCCTGACCAAAATCAACCCTGGGTCATAGGTCAACACTTAATCCCTGAGTCAAATCGGCCAGGCAACTCTGCTATTTTTTATAGCCCAAAGTTAAGGGAACTTCTCCTCCTGGCACTGGTACCCTGGGATAAGGGGTATGGTGCGGGGCTGGGACCCCTTGTTCCCCATGGGGACCTCCACTGCCAAGATTTCTTTCCCAATTAAGAACACGCCACACATGGGTGTCAGACTAGCCTGTTCATCACCTCTGCCCCTCCTACCAGTCTCAATGTGGCTTCTTTAATTATTTAGTTTTAAGGCTTCCATTCAGTTAGATTTCAGGTGGTTCTGAATGATGGTAGTTCTGTGGTTTTGTTGTAATTTTGATGTGGTTGTGAGAGGAGGCAAGTACTGCATTTACCTACATTGCCATCTTGGCTCTCCTCTCCCGGATATTCCCAGTTCTTGAACACAAAACCAACTTTCCTTAGAATCTCTTATATTCTGGTACTTATGGTACAAGAGCAAAAGTTAGCATACATTATTTTTCAAATCCATTTGATTATGGATTTTTTTTTCTGGGACTCTTGTGGAAATACTGTTCTATAGAATATATTTTGAGAAAAAAAGTCTAGAGAAATAACATATGGGTTAACTATGTATTTTCACTTTGAAAATGAATAAGACCAATATAATATATCAATAAACAAATGCTAAGTCTGAATGCACAAAGTATTGGGAGCCATAATGTCACTTTATATACATGCAAATAAAATATAGCAGACAATAATGTCATTGTGTAGAAAATGGCATAATATTTTAGATATAGACAAAAACAAAAGCTACAAAATAAAATAAATATACATGTTATGTATTGAGCAAATTTAAAAATCTCACTCAAAAGATAAATAGCTTCTTAATTATACCTTTTAAAATTGTTTTGGTATTAAAGTTTTGGGAATATGAATCATTCATTTATTGTTACAACAAAGCTATATTAAGTATATGCAGTTTGTCAGGAACTATATGAAGTCTTGAGGATATGAAAATAAACAACATAACAACCTTGCCTTACAGGAATGTACTGCTGACTTGGAGGAGATGGACACATAATTCAATTAATATAAATACAATACAGTAAGTGCACTGATAGATTTTGAACAAGGGATTATAGAGTATTAATAAGGAAAGCTGATGCTTTATGAATAAATTAGGCAGACAGGATGGGTGATTGTATTCCAGGTATAGGAAGTAGTATGAAAACAGGAGACAGAAGTTCGAAAGGTGGAAATACAAACAGGAAAGAAAAATCTCTGATAGATGTAGAAGATACACCTTTTAAGAAAGAGGTTTGAAAGGGTCAGTGTCACCTGTACATCAACGGAATTTGTAAGCATGTAATGTTTCTTGTGTGTGGTACTTTGGTGATGAGTTTTGAGTGCTTGTTAGTGATGGAAATCCCTGATGTGCCTCAAATGTGAATTATGAAAGATCTTTGGGGTCAAGTGTGACAACTATGTCTCAGTTAACTCTAAATCTTCAGCACTTAACAAGGCTCTGGTAGGTAGTAGGTGCTCATTAAATAATGTATGGATGGATAGTTAGCGGGATGATAAATTTGTATAATTTGTACAGTTGAGGAATTTGATGATTTTTCATTTTCAGCCAGAAGGAGGCAGTGTTGCAGAAATTAAAAAATTTTGAAATCCGTGGATTCTTTTTAACTATGTGACTGTGAGTGATTTATCCACCTGTGCTAAGCTTCAATATCCTTACATTCAAAATAGGGAAGAGATTATGTAATTCATTCAAAATGCTAAATTGTTTTTGTCTATATCTGAAATATTATACCATATTCTCCACAATGACATTATTGTCTGTTATGTTTTATTTGCATGTATATAAAGTGACCCCTACTCAAAAATGATAATTGTTATTGTTCAGTGAGAAATAAAGCTAATTAATTATAAAAGGGCTGTGTTTTAGATGATTTAAAAGTTAAAGTCTGTTTAAATTTAATGTATTTGAAACTAGGAAGCTCTGAAAAGTTCTGTGATCTTGAAAAAAAATATAATTTTTACAAAGACTGAAAGAAGGACAAATTAGAAGGAGAAAGCTCTGCCAAAACCGGTTTGGCTCAGTGGATAGAACGTCAGCCTGCAGACTGAAGGGTCCCGGGTTCGATTCCGGTCAAGGGCATGTACCTTGGTTGCAGGCACATCCCCAGTAGGGGGTGTGCAGGAGGCGGCTAATCGATGTTTCTCTCTCATCGATGTTTCTAACTCTCTATCTCTCTCCCTTCCTCTCTGTAGAAGGAGAAAGCTCATTATCAGGAAGAAAAAGACAACTTATTGTCATCATTCAGAATGAAATAGATTGTTTGGGTTCAAAGTCCAGCTATACCATTGACTAAGTGTCTAACTTTGGGGAAATGTCTTAACTTCTCTATGCCTCAATGAGATTTAGAAAAAGAAAATTTATACTCTTAGAGCAGTTTTAGGTTCACAACAAAATTGAGGGACAGGTACAGAGCTTTCTCATATACCTCCTGTAACCACACATGCATAGCCTCCCTCATTAAAAATATCCCCCATCAGCCGAAACCGGTTTGGCTCAGTGGATAGAGCGTCGGCCTGCGGACTGAAAGGTCCCAGGTTCGATTCCGGTCAAGGGCATGTACCTGGGTTGCGGGCACATCCCCGGTGGGGGATATGCAGGAGGCAGCTGATCGATGTTTCTCTCTCATCGATGTTTCTGACTCTCTATCTCACTCCCTTCCTCTCTGTAAAAAATCAATAAAATATAAAAAAAAAAAATATCCCCCATCAGAGTGGTACATTTCTTGTATGTAATTGATGAACTTACATTGACACAGCATCACCCAAAGTCCATAGTTTACATTATGGTTCACTCTACATTATGGTACATTCTACATGTTTGAACAATGTATAATGGTATATATCTGTCATGCTATCATACAGAGTATTCTACTGTCCTAAAAGTTATCTGTACTTGGTCTATTTATCCACCCACCCTCACAGCACCTGGCAACAATTAATCTTTTTACTATATCTATAGTTTTGATTTTTTTTCAGAATGGTATACAGTTGGAATCATACAGAATGTAGCCTTTATCAGATTGTTGTTGTTGTTTTCACTTAGTATAATGTTCCTCCATGTTTCTTTCCTAGCTTAATAGCTCATTTCATTTTTAGCACTTTATAATATTCCATTGTTTGGACATAGCACCATTTATTTATCTATTCACCTACTGAAGGGCAACTTGGTTACTTACAAGTTTTAGCAATTATGAATAAAGCTGCTATAAACACCCGTGTGCAGGTTTTTGTGTAGATAATTCTCAACTCTTTGGGTTAAATACCAAGGTGTGAGATTGCTGGATTATATGATAAGAATATATAGTTTTGTTTAGTGAGATATTGTATTTTTCAGGGTTTTAATAGGATGAATCAGATAATCAATATAAATTGCTTGGCAGAGTACCTGGCATATCAATCCATGTTAATTATATTTTCTGATATTATTTCATAAAAGATTATATAAAACTCAATTATTGGCAGTATGGATGGAAAAGTAGGTAGAGAAAAAAATCAGAAGAAAAGTGTAAAATCATTTGATAATTAACTCCATGTGAAGTATTCGCATCTACAGCAGTACTAGATATGCAGAATATTTTGTCTAATACTTGTTCCTCTGCCTGGAAGGAATACCTTGCCTTGAGTCTCCTAGTTCCCCACCCTCCCTTTGAACTAATTAAGGATTATGCAAGGTAATTGTAAGTAATGGTTATCCAATTCTTTAGATAAGAAAAAAGAGTATTGCTAAATGCACCCTAGATCTGAATCATATAAACCTGATGAACAACTAAGGTTAAAATGGTGTAGTGGAAAAGCACTAGACACACAGTCTGGGGAACCAAGTTCATGGCCTAACTCACTCTCTATGGCTTGCTTTGTGAACTTGGATTTAATTCTTAGTAATCGAGTTTCCTCCACCATAAAATAGGAATGAGACTCCCTCACTGGTTATTAGAGAGCAAGATGAGATAATGAATGTGAAAGTAGTGCCTGAAATATTCAAGAAGTCAATAAGTGTAAGTCTAATTTTAATACATGGAGTCACTAAATAGCTTGCTCATAATCAATGCCATGATAATAAATAAAAAATGCAAAGTCATCTGTCACCAGTAGCATCTTGAGTAAATGTCGTGTCGTGGTACATTTCTTACAATTGATGAATCTACATTGACACATCATCACTCAATTTCGAATACCCGAATGCACTTGCAGAGTTATATTTTTCTCTTATTCTCTACACATAAAAGCATATTTCTACATTGCAGAGGGTTTGATAATAGAAATACATAGGAAGAAGCCAAAAAAATCATGTATTATTTTACTACCTGGAAATATTCAATTCCTTTTGGTTTTTTATCTTTCTGTATATAACAAGCTAAATCTCCAGAAAGATCAACCCAAATATGTTTCTTAAAATGGCTATGTTAAGTACACATATTTGATTTCTGTTTTATCATAATATTCATGAGCATAGGATTACATTTAAGTGACTATATGTTTGTATCTTTTTTGTTGTTGTTAATCCTCTCCTGGGGATATTTTTTCATTGATTTTTAGAGAGAGTGGAAGGGAGGGGGACAGACAGAGAAATATTGATGTGAAAGAGACACTTTGATCAGTTTCCAGGGATCAAGCTTGCAACTGAGGTACATGCCCTTGACTGGAATCAAACCCAGGACCCTTCAGTCCTGGGGCTGACACTCTATCCACTGAGCCAAACCATGCAAGAGCTAAATAACTATCCTATCTAATAATAAACAAACATGGTAATTGACCATACATTTGCTATGCCTCCCATTGGCTAATCAGTGCAATATGCAAATTAACTGCCAACAAAGATGGTGGTTAATTTGCATACATAGGCTCCAAGCAGTGGAGCAAAGCCTGAAGGCCCAGGGCCAGTGGAGCAGTGAAGCCTGACGTTTCTGGGGCCGGCTCCGGCCAGAACTCGCCAGAGCGAAGGCCTGGGCCCCGGGTACCAGAGGCAAACTGGTTCCAGCAGCCAGGGGAAAGGAAGGCCCATTGCACTAATCTCTTCATGCAACAGGCCTCTAGTATGTTAATAATACACAATACAGAACCTTTGTCTCTTTCTTCTTTTCTCCATCAAAGTATGCAGTTTATACAAAAGCTTCATTTTTATGCAAATTTTTATTGTTTTCTACTTGTTTATTTCCATTCTCCAGTTAAATAACATATCAGAGAATATCAATAGCATTTAAGCAGGCAGCAATTAGGGGAGAAAACCCTTATATGTAATGCCAGCCCAAATGGAGCAAGGGACCCTTTCATCTTGATTTTAAGCTCTCCTTCTATTCTGATGGCTTTGAAGTGCTCACTTGGGATGAAGCCACTCAGAAAAATTCAGCAAAATAAGTGGTTTGACGCAAGCAAAAATATAAACCCTCAACCTTTCCCAGCTTTGCATAATCATCACATTCGTTTACTTTATACTAAATTTGCCTTTGTGGAGGTTACATTAACCAAACATATTTTCCCCATTTTTTAAAATCTTCTGACAGTGCCTTCTCAGTCTGCAGCTAAGTTTCCCCAAATACTTAAATATTTGACAAGCACCAATTTTGTTACTAAGACTCACTCTAAATTATTAAATATATATAGATCTGTTTATTTTTTTTCAAAATGTTTTAAAATAATGTCTGCTTATAAGAGTAGCAGAATAGGCAAATTCGATTTCTTGATCTTCTTTTAAAGTAATTTTTACAGTGTCTAAACTCTGCTTAGTAGTAAAATTGTCCATATTATATACAGTTGTTTGTATTAAAAATAATACAATAATCAATAAGTAATAGTACAAGAATGAACTCTATGTTTCCTCTACTGTACTCACGACTCTAAATCTAAACCTACTTTTGCCCCACGCTGTACTATCTGATCGCATTCGGGGGAAGGAAGCCACTGAAGTGTCATTTGTTGCACAGAGCAATACTCCAAAACTTTCAATATTTCATAATGTGACCCACTTTTATTTACTGAAAATAAATATCAATTGAGCACCCACTATGTCGTAGATGTTGGGAGTGTAGTAGTGAAGTCAGACAAAGTCCCATTTCATATGGAGTTTACAATTAGTAAGAGACTCTTTGATAATATTATTAAGTCTTAAGTCCACTTATTATTTTGTAAGAGGTACATTCTCTTTCTTCATCTTGTTAATGGGTAAATGAACTTTTTAATCTCTAAATAGCACATTTAGTAGGATTTTTTTGGTTGGTGTTGGTGGTAGTATTTTTGTTGTGTGTTCTTTGATGGTCTGGTATGTACAGTCACAACATTGCTCTCTATAGGAATAAAAGTGTAAGATTTTTTGAGGGGTTAACAAAATTAGCCAAATTTAAATTTCTATATTATTAATACACTAGGAGCCCAGCGTGCGATTCGAAATTGCATGGTGCCACCCACTCCCTCTCTGGCCCTTGAAGCAGCCACAGCCACTGTTGATCATGCCCTCTCCCAGCGCAGGCGCGCGGAGGCCCCTGCTGTCCCGCCCCCGACACTGTGCGCGCAATCGCCTCCTATCCGGTCAACCCATTACGGTGTCCTGGTTAATTAGCATATTTCTCTGTTTTTTACACACACACACATATATATATATATATATATATATATATATATATATATATATATATATAATCATACTAATGTTAAGTTTAGTACAATATATCTGATACATTTTGAAATATATTTTATCCACTCATCTAAGCAGCATACTATAATAAAATGTATATGTTAAATATAATGAATTCAAATTTTTTGAATGTTGGAATCAAGTTAATTTAATAACAGCAATATATGTATACAGCCAGTCATTTGCTTCATTTTTTTCATTCTTTACATTCAAAAGATTAGATTTTGATTTTTTTAATTTATGTTGGAATGTTGTTTTTCCTTAATTTGAAATGTGTCTTCAAATATGTTTTATTCCCTTTTCAGGAATTTGCTGCACTGACAAAAGAATTAAATGCATGTAGGGAACAACTTCTAGAAAAGGAAGAAGAAATTTCTGAACTTAAAGCTGAAAGAAATAACACAAGAGTAAGTATAAAACTGCCTCTGCTTGAAATTGACTCCATATTTAATTCAGTGCCTTATCTCTTATATGGGCATAAAAATAAATATTTAAAAACTTCAGGGAGACTTTAAGCAGACATCACTTACAGTCGGTTACTTAAAGTAAAGGACAATATACTACAAAACTCAAAACAGGAAGACAGGAAACCTAAATTAGAGTTTCGGGTACTAAATTACTATGTTGCCTTAAAAAATGTCCTTTTCCCCTGTCCTTTTCTCTTTTTCCAATTTTAAAAAGAAAGGCTGGGTTTCAATACAGAATTTCAAACTTTCAAAGTGTTATACTGGAGTGGGAGACCAATACCTCAGAGGCCGGAGATAGGCACAGGGGAGAGGTTTGAGGGGGGAGCGTGAGTTTCGATTATGAGGTAATATGAGGGACTGTTGTAGCAAAATATTTATTTATAAAAAATTTTAAAAGTTTTAAAATGCAAAACCACTAGAACAGAAATTTCCAAGTTAAAAGAGACCTACTTTTTCTGTTTTAGAAGATTGTCATGGAGACTTTCATTTCTGATTTCTGAGTTTAGGAAACTGATGGAATATACTATATTCTCCTCTTGGAAGCCCATGTATTGTTTCAATCTCATGACATTTAACATTCAAGTTCAAAATGTGATTGAAGATGCCATCTTTTCTAGCTATGAAGTCACTAAATTTAATAAAATATATAAATTACCATAATGCCCAGAAATGAGAGCAGCTATTCTACTAATGAACGTAGAGAAAAAATACTTTTGTGTGTAGTTCAACTTTATATAAAGTAGGTGAAAAATATTTTAAATGTTAGAGTTCTAACAGATTAATGCTGAGAAAACAAGTTATAGTTAATGTACTTGTTCATTTTATGCTTGGTCTTAGAGAGTAATATAAAAATTATACCTTCATAAACACTGAGCTAGTGCGCTAATGAGAGATACCGCTATATGAACAATGGTTATATCATCTGATTCAGTTTATCTCCTTATTCATCAGGGGCTTGTTTTATGCGTGTGCACACAGGAACTGGTTTTTATTGTGACTTTGATGAGCCAGTCTCATGGTGCTACAAATAGGACAAAATGAGAAGTTTAGATCCTGTTATTTAGGGGTCAGGTTAATTTTTTTTCTCCCTCTATATATTGGCCCACCCTTGACTTTTGAGTTGCACTGTATTTTTTCCCACCCAAATTTAAAGTTTATTTCTGCCATGAGCCTTATTCTGCCCAGTTTCACTGCTCTCTATTTTAACACTTTTGGCTACATTTCCTGATGTAGCACAATATGCCAAATGTAAAAGTAGGAGCCAGAAGCTGAAAATGGAGGGAGATGCAAACCGCCAGGTAGCTTTCGACTATTTCTCATATTTAAAATGCACAGAAACTCTCTTATTGGTTGTGTATCTATTTCTGCTTTATGTAGCCTTTCTTTCCACATCCCTGTTACCCCTTTCCACAGCCCTATGTGGGAGATGTTATAATTATCTCCATTTTGCAGATGAGTCAGCTGAGCTCAGAAAAGGGCAGATAACTTGCCAGAAGTCATGCAGTGATAAATAGCACATAAGGGATTTAAAAACTAAGGCAGAATAACTCCAGAGCCTGTACCCTTAGCCATAAGGCCTTCAGCACAATTATTCAATTTAAATCCATGAAAAAACGCCTAGATTTACTACAGCTTATATGAGACATTGCCTAAGAATTAATAGCTACCATATAGAGTATGTCCGTTCTCCTTAATTGTGACTAATTTCAGAGAACAGGGAGATTGGGGGACATCATCCACACGGTTTTCACCATATTATACCACAAGAGGTCCAAAGTACCTTTGACTATTGTACCTGCAAAGGATCTTGGGTAATAAAAGAACAAAGGCAAGCTATATTTGCAATACCTATTCAGGAGTCAATGTGAGCAAAATACAAGTATTAAGTTTCATTAGGACAGTAGAAATTGAAGCCATTGATTTTAAACATGAATAATAGTTACTTTGAAAACATGGATAAACCTGGAGAATGTTTTTCTTTCCTTTCTTTTAAAATTCATTTAAAATTATTTTTGACATACAATACTATATTACTTTCAGGTGTACAAATTGGTGATTAGACATATATGTACCTTATGAAGTCATCACCGAAATCTGTCTAGTACTCATCTGCCACCATTCATAGTTATTACAGTATTATTGACTATACTAGAAGCCTGGTGCATGAAATTCGTGCACGGGAGAGGGGGAGGTCCCTCAGCCTGGCCTGCACTCTCTCCAATCCAGGACCCCTCAGGGATGTCCGACTGCCAGTTTAGACAGTCGGACATCCCTCTCGCAATCTGGAACCGCTGGCTCCTAACTGCTCGCCTGCCTTCCTGCCTGATCACCTCTAACCTCTCTGCCTGCCTGCCTGATCAACCCTAATCACTTCTGCCTACCTATCTGATGCCCCTAACTGTTCCCCTGCCGGCCTGATTGCTCCCTAACTGCTCCCCTGCCAGCCTGATCGCTCCCTAACTGCTCCCCTACTGGCATGATCGCCCCTAACTGCTCCACTGCCTGCCTCATCACCCCTAACCACCTCTGCCTTGGCCTCTGCCACCTCGGCTTTGTCCAGAAGGACATCCAGAAGATCATATGGCTGTCCGGTCTAATTAGCATATTGCTCTTTTATTAGTATAGATTCCCTACAGCCCTGTGACTATTTTTATAATTGGTGATTTGTACTTCTTAATCCCCTTTACTTTTTCCACCTGTCCTCCACCTAGAAAACATTTCTCTACTTTCCTTAAAATCAGTTATATGGAGGATTTTTTTGTTGATTATGTCAAAGGAAAATGAATTTATGAAGTCTTCCTTGTGCAAAGTATTGACTATATGACAACTACCTAAGTTACATAATCACCTCTGACCTTCTCCACCACACAAAAAATATAAAGGGCTGAAAACTAGCCATACCTGTCTCTTCCTCCATAATGCCCTATTAAATGTTGCTAAATTTAACAGTTTCATAGATTTTATATAGTCATTTTTCTTCTACATATTGTGTTTTCCCCTTGCTATAAACACCTACTTATTGGCCATTTAGAGAAAGTAACAAGCTAGTATTTTCTTCTCACACCTGCAAAAATTTTTTATTGGTATTAGATTGTGAGAAAGTTTAAAGTAGAATTGCATGTTTTAATTTTCACGGTTCTCATAAACTTGTCCTTTTATCTTGAGTAGTTAACATATGGGTTGAAATAACACAAAAAAAGACAATCACAAAGAGAACTCATAAATGGATAGAGGTATTTGTGTTAATTTTGAGTATCATAAAAAATAGATCAGAAGGGCCCTCCTGTTTGATATTTGGATGAATTATACCTTCTTTGAAATAGAAAATGGAAGTTTTCAATGGAGTTGAATGAATAAAGTTTATTTAATATATCAAGTAATAAAAATAATATAATAGCTAAATTAATTAAGTACAAAATGTTTTTCTAAGGGTTTCACAAGTTTAACCCACTTTATCCTTGTGGCACTCCCACTTTCCCCACTTGACTGATGGGAAAACTAACATAATAAGTAACTTGCATCAGGTCACATGACTGGTAAGTGACACACCCAGGGAACCCATTGCTCAGCTTAACCACAGGTGATGTATCTAAGAAATCATATTCCTATGTAATTCACAAATCACATCTGCTATGACAAAATTGTGTTTAAGGAAGAGCAGAGCTCTCTTTTTTTTTGTAATTCATTTCTAATCTGTTCAATAATTTATTTTTGCCTCAATTGTGTGGAAAATAATGTACTAGGTATTTATTGTGATGTCCAAGCTGAAAGTTGTGGCTATGTATCACGTTGTCACTACAGAAACAATTGGTCCCCTGCCCCGAAATATGAGTGAATGAAAATCTAACTGCCTCAAGTAATTAAATTGAGGACATCCAAATAAAAGCATTCTAATGTTATACTTGATTGTACAAATATTATAGCAAGTATTTACAGAAACTATTAAACAAGCCTTATTGTTTAATATTTCCACACTAATAAAATATAGAAAAAGGTGATTAAACAAAACTTGTCATTCTTAAAACTCTGATCACACTTAGACAAAGTTATACTTAGAGAAAATAACTTATTCCTGATGTTATTTCAACTTATTCAATTTGATTGCTAAAATTTACATGGCTTTTTCTTCAGAATTCTCTGAATTAATGAAGAGATAAAGGAAAACCAAAAATGTTGATATAGTTACTATCTCTTAATATCAGAGTGGAGAATTTTTTAATATGTTTTTATTGATTTCAGAGAGGAAGGGAGAGGGAGAGAGAGATATAGAAACATCAATGAAGAGAGAGAATCATTGATCGGCTGCCTCCTGCACACCCCACACTGGGGATCCAGCCTGCAGCCTGGGCATGTGCCCTAATTGAGAATCGAACCTTGATCTCCTGGTTCATAGGTCGACGCTCAACCACTGAGCCATGCCAGCTGGACTCAGAGTACATAATTTTTGTTGTTGTTTTGGAATTGTTTCAACTGTTTTTGTGGCTGACGATCTCAAAGGATGGTTGTAACGATTGCATAACTTTGAAAAGAAAGCTTTGATTTCAAAAGTCAGAAATAACAAAGCTGAAATCTCATAGCATGGGTCATAAACTAAAACTAAGACCTAATTGTCCTTGATTCAAATTAAAGACCTAATTTAAATCAATTCTTACTATGCCCTCTTATTTTTATCTAAAGGAATTATATAAATGTTCAAATACAGAAACTTGCCACTACCAAAGAAAAGCTTCCCATTCCTGACAAACCTTTCTACACAAATTAATAAACTTCCTCCAAAGACATTTCCTCAATGATTATAAAATACAATCCAATTGAGGAAAAAGAAGACCCGAGCAGTGAAAAGCAGGTGAAGATACATGTGTATGCATATATGGGTGCTTTCTATTTCAATGCCACTTGTGATTGTAAATAATTGTGCACAGTGTTATGTCAAATTCAGATGCTAATATAAAGATGTATAGTTTTAGAAATTTAGTTAAAAAATATCCAATGGTGCCATATGTGTGCATGCATATATGACATGTTTCTTTGTATATCTATATATGCTGTGGTCATTTAAAGTGAATTCCAACATAGGATTAATGGCCATTCATATAGTCCCTGAATTTTTTTTTAGTATACCTCTGCAAGCTTTATTAAATATTATACTAAAGTGTGGCTTCCAGAAAAGGTACAATTAGCAGATATTTAGTGTTATCTTATATTAGT
The DNA here is from genome assembly GCF_000147115.1 of Myotis lucifugus. Lineage (NCBI taxonomy): Eukaryota > Metazoa > Chordata > Mammalia > Chiroptera > Vespertilionidae > Myotis > Myotis lucifugus. Next base: position 5,169,854 of record NW_005871057.1, on the reverse strand, counting down.
TCTTTTTATTTTTAATTTATTTTAATTTGTAAGCTTAAAAGCCATAGATACACCCTACATTAGAATATCTGTAGGCACATTATCCAGGCTAGATAATTTATATTTATCATTAATTTAAATCGTCAAGTACTAAGCATATGTTATGTAGAATATTTTCCTAGGTATTGAAGAGTATTCAGATAAGTTAATTTAAGCTCTTAAGGAGTCTGTTTTATATTAATAAAAATACATTTGGTTTTATTATTATATAGATGAGAGTTCCTAGTTGCACATAAGAGTACAGCTTAGCTGTTTTAATCAAGAAAACATTAATTAAGGTATATAAAAATCTCTAAACTGAGCTTCCAGGCACAATTTCTAGGACCACATTTCTTAGTCTTGTAAATTTTTCTCACACCCCCCCGTCCCAGTAACATGCACCCTCTGCTGCTACCTGTGCCAGCAAAACAGATGCCCTGCCCATCACGTTTCCTCATCTCACCCCTCAGAATCTGTCCTGTGCATGTGGCTCTGATGAGCTGACTCTAAAGTCACATATCTGCCACCTAGTGGTAGCCATGACTGAGAAATGTTTCTTGGATCCTATGTTACTGAGACAATAGCATTCGGAATGTGGGGAACTATTAAATATGGAGGTTTTTTTCATAAGATTTGGGGCAACCACGACTGTCAAGTCTACAGTACAATCTCACTTTTATCAGCTCCTTTTCCATATTAAAATTCTAAACAACAGTATTACCGACATGTATCCACTCAACAAATACTTATTGTGTATCTATAGATGTCAGGAACTAAGCCAATATTCAAATACCCAAATCATTTAAATCAAGATAAACATAGTACCTACCCTTGTGGAGTCTATATTTTAATGAGGAAACAGAATAAAATTTAGTGAAACTGTTCATGAGAAATAACACAGCATGATATGTTGTGAAGAAAATAAGCAAGAGATTCAAGTAGAGGATTATGGAGGCTGGGAAGAGGAGAGACCTACCTTATATAGAGTATCAAGCAAGTGTTTCTTTGAGAGGGCGATGTTTAAACTAAGACTAAAGAACGAGAAAGAGCTGGTCACATGAAGAGCCAAAGGAAGAGTATTCCAGTCAGAAATTTCAACATATGCAAAGGCTCAGCATATTGAGGGTCCAAAAGTAGGCATATGTGGTTAGAGCATGCTTTGCCAGGGAAAGACTAACACCAGGTGATGTTGGAGAAATAGGCAGGGTTAAGTGCATAAAATGCTATATAGCCTACCTGAAACTGATTAGATTTAATGAATTCTGGCATGTATCTATAGAATTCAGGAGTAGAATATCATGAATATAATCAGAAGTTGATAAATAAAAGGAAAACTCCTTAAAATATCAATATTTATGTCATCTTCATACAGAATTTCTATTACAATTATTTTGACCCTTAAACATGACCTCTACCTACTGATTTGTATATGTTTAGAATCTCAGGTTTCTTTATGCCAGTGGCATGGAAAAGTTTTCTGACACTGACCCATAATTAGAAACAGTAAGTGTAGAGAACTCATTAACTTAATAAACATTAAGAAATATGATACTAATATGTGACATTGAATCTAGCAATGACATTATGAAAATCAAAAATTTTCATTACTGTGTAAGCTTTAGGAAAAAATCTTGGGGAAAAAACTAAATTGTGTTTTTTTTATTTCCACCCCAGTATCTTCTATTTGGTTTTTTCTCTTGTTTGAGTAACTTCTGCTTTATTTTGTACAGACACCATTTGTTAGCCTACGCTTCCACCATCCTCCTGAAAAGCTCTCCTACAAAACCAACTGGTCATGTGTTATTCTTCAATAGCAACATTTTAATAACTGATAACCCAGTAGTTTTTTTTTAATTTTTCTTCTCATGTATCTTTGCTTTTAGTGGCAGAACTCCCTCATAAAATAAAATAAAGGTGATATTCTAAGTCACGAAACATTTAAAAACAAACTTTGTCTGGAAAAAGTCAAAGCATAGAGTCTGTAACATACTGAAACCACTGGACTTCTATCTATCCTGGGCTTCTATCATGGCTCCAGTGGCCACTCTGGGTAAATGAAGGTTCTAGACTACTCAGTTTAAAAAGTATTTATACCTGAAATTAATATATATATAACATGTCAATTGTAATTAAAAAATAAAAAATGATTTAAAATAAAATTACGTCCTTTAACCTTTTTTTCCAAAATGACTATTGCTAATTTCAGTTACTCTATTCCATTTGACTGCATACATTTTTATGATATAATTTAAGAATTAATTGTACATAAAATTATTAGCGATTATCACTAATAATTACTATAGCAACTGGTAATTGTGATTATTACTGTAATCACTATACAACATGTGATTATCATTACAATCACATTTAAAGCCATGTGATTATTATGTACATTTCCTTCAAATAAAAAAATTTAAATAACCAAATATAAATGGAATTAATTTTGACTTTAAACATTATTAACAAAACCATCATGCATTGTGCAATGTTCTTTAATAATTTTCATATTGGGTCACACATATTACGTTGTGTTCTACTGAATCCATACTCAAATGGTTAAATTTTCCAAAAGAATGTATACAATTTACATTATATTTTTAAATTCAGTAATTTTTCATATAATAGACCTGCAATTTATTATTATTTTTTTTTTCGATGTCAGCACTTTATTATCTTCAGCCCCGATCTGAGCGCCCGCCTGGGCATCCAAAGGAACAAGAGCCTTGGAGGCAGGGTAGTGACTGATGTTCACTTAAAAGAACAGAAATGCGGGAATGCTGGGCCGCCCTGGGCCCTTCCCATCAGCCCTCAACATCCCCCCTCGGCCCGCCATGTGGGGGCACCAAGACAGCCAGGGGTCTGCCCAAGGTCACACCCAGAAGGGATGCTGAATTTAGTGCCGTTCCATCTGACCAAACTCCTTTTCCCGAAGTTCACTCCTTTTGATCTTGCCAGGGACAAACTCCACCTTCCTCGGGGACTTGTACGGGGCTGTCACTGCCTTCACGTGCTTCTGCAGCTCTTTGGTGAGCTGGTCCGGGTCATGGGACAGAAACTGTGGGGTCAGGACAATGAAGGCCTTCACCACCTGCCCTCGCATCGGGTCTGGGCTGCTCACCACAGCTGACTCAGCCACCGCCGGATGCTTGGCCAGGGCGCTCTCCACCTCTGCCGGCCCAATGCGGTACCCCAAGGAGTTGATGATGTCATCGTCCCTCCCCAGGAACCAGATGTAGCCCTCTTCGTCAATAGTTGCTTTGTCCCCAGTGTTGTAAAAGTCCCCACACTCCACTTTGGCTGTCTTCACTGGGTCATTCTCATACAACATGAACAGGCCGATGGGCTTGGTGGGCTTGATACTGATGCCAAGGTTGCCCTCAGTGTTGGGCGGCAGGATGTTGCCCTCGTCGTCGATGACCTGTAATTTAGTTGATTTCCCCCATCACCTTTATCCCCTCTATGCCCTCTTGCAATGCTATTTAGTTTTAATGTATTTTATGAAGCCTGGTTTGGACACAGGTTTGCACTTTTTGCCACTTACCTGTATTATAATCTGAGGTTATCATTAGATATTATGTAAACCTACAATATTTTAAGGAAGCCATTTTTAAGAATTAATGATTCAAATCTATAAGATAATTCTATTTTCTGTTAAACTCAACAGCTGTTACTGGAGCATTTGGAGTGCCTTGTGTCACGACACGAAAGGTCACTGAGAATGACGGTGGTAAAACGGCAAGCCCAGTCCCCCTCGGGAGTTTCCAGTGAAGTTGAGGTTCTCAAGGCACTGAAATCTTTGTTTGAGCACCACAAGGCCTTGGATGAAAAGGTACAGTATTGTTAAAGGGATGCTTACAATCTTACATGTCAACTTTACTTCAAAAAAGCTATATTTAAAAAAAAAAACTTTACTAAAAATAAAAACTATAGTAATGGCAAAAGATTTCAGCCTCACTGTGCTTTTGCTGAGGATTGCAGCAACTGTGCTCCTTGTCTTCATCCATGAGACTCCTGACTCCTGAACACTCAGTTCAGAGGAACACCTTTGAGTTATAAGAAAATTATTTTTAATAAATGCAACAGGATTACTGTGTGTATATTGGTAATATTCATCACTATGTGAATGTTTTTAATGCCACTGGATAAATGGCTTCTCAAGTGAGACTTCTGTTATGGTACATTATGGTCCAACTCCCTATTGCCAGTTGAAATTTAATATTATCATTCAGCTTTTCTCTCTCTCTCTCTTTCATTTTCTCTTGCCCCACCTCTCTTTGAAATGCATGTATGTAGATGCCAACATTAGAGACAACTAATTGGCAAGTAAGCATATCTTGAGGTATATATTATAACCATACAGTATTTATAGGTCTCTAATATCATAGTTTTGAATATACATTTTTAAGCCTCTGAAGATAATAGCATAAGGTATTAGTAGAAAAACATACTTTAGGTCTTTTTTAAAGTAGCCATAAATTTCTTTCAGCTGGTCCTCAGATGGATTCTACTGACATAAGCCAATATGATGATAATATTCTTTGCAGGTTAGTAAGGTTTATGACATAATTTCCATTTTGTAAGTTTTAAAGAATGAACATTTAAAAATGAATAAAGTTTTAGGATTTTGTAAAGTGGAAATTGGGTCACTTCATTGTAAACTATCAGAAAAGTTCTGAGCATTAAAATCCAAACTAGGGATTCTTACCCAGTTATATCTAGGTTTTGACATGCAGGCACTCTTGCTCTATTTAATATTTATATACATATGTATTTTTATCATTGGTCTTTCAGATGTTCTTTGAGCTGGGGATTATGTGGAATATATACATAATGATAACTATAGTTCTGTTTTCCAGATGATTAGGAATAAATTATTTTATTTTTTATTTTAGCTCTGTGAGGTGACTTATTTATGAATATTGAATAAAACAAAATGAAAATTATATAATGATTCCTGATAAACATAATATCAACAAATATTGCTTATCAAATCATCATTTAATATATTTAATGTTGTTTCGTATTATATCCCCTTTCTTATTACAAAAGTATATTGTTAAGACTCTGCAAGACTTTATAGAATATCTATTATGTGTCAGACTCCTTGGCAGATATTTGGCACAATAAGATAAATAATATATTCTTCTTACAACTGCAGATTCACATGTCAATAACAGGCACTACTAAGAAGACATGTATAATGTGATATGGAGTCACAGAAAGAATTGTGACTTATTCTGCTTGAGAAAGTGACAAGGAAGTCATGAATGTATTCATAGAGGGGGTGATTTGACCTGGGTATTAAAAATGTATCAGGGTTTTTTAAGCGGAGAAATAAAGATACTTTAAACACTGCAGCCAATATATAATATAACCCAGAGGTATATGAAGAACATGGCCTGTTCAGAGAAAATTTAACATAACTTGAATGAAGGAACTTGAGAATGTGTGGTTTGGGATGCTCCCTGGAAGCACCCCACATCATTTAAGTGAGGAATACTTTCATGCAGGAATGAATAGAAAGCAATAAACAGCATTTAAGACAAGCAAAGCTCTTAGCTCATGCTCAGCATGTGTCAAATGCTCAGTGAATATTAAATGAATATTACTATTAACATGAGTACCAAGTTTCAGCATATGACAAAACTTTAGAACTATGTAAAGATATTATCACTGTTGACCTTCATGCTTGTTTTAAATAGTATTTCAGCCCTAACCGGTTTGGCTCAGTGGATAGAGTGCTGGTCCATGGACTGAAGGGTCATGGGTTTGATTCTGGTCAAGGGCATGTACCTTGGTTGCAGGCTAGATCCCCAATAGGGGGCGTGCAGGAAGCTGGCTGATGTTTCTCTCTCATTGATGCTTCTATCTCTCTATCCCTCTCCCTTCCTTTCTCTAAAATCAGTAAAATATATTTTAAAAAATAAATAAATATTTCATTTATTTATCGAGGAATTAATATGTGCCTAAGGACCTTCTTAGACAATTTATCTAACTAAGAATAGCTCACAGCTCATGATGATAGGAATGTGTGAGGAAACAGACATAAAACAAGTAATTAAAATATTCTAATTTAATTTATGGACATTATATTAAAATATAGATAGAAGATCAAATGAATATGCAATTAACTATATCTTGAGAGCAAGAAACTACCAACTTTATCATAGAACTCCTGAAGAGCTAAATGCAGCATAAAAGCTTGAGCATGCTATGGACAATTACAATGACTGGCAGTCTTCATTACTGATGCCCTTATTCATATATCCACTAAGTTGTAAGGTAGGATTTTTGCAATTAGCTAAGACCAACAGTAATTTTGACATCCCTCTCTAATATATTCATTAATTCTATAGGCTGGAGGAAATAAAATTATATGTGTGTTTTGTATTGACTATTTTTAAAAAAACATATAGGAGATATATGGCAACTATAGCAAAAATATCAGATATTTATGCACTCCCCATTAATTCCTGTGATCTAATATAACAGTACCAAAACTGGATTTGAACTTTTGCTATTTGAAGATTTCCTCGCAATGGTGTTGTTACAAGATAGATAATTCCAAAATGAAATCCTGCCATGACTTAATACTTATTTAAAATGTATGCTTATTCCACCAAAATTTCTTTTCATTCTGAAACACATTTGTTGTATTTAGGGATTTATTTTATTTTAATTCCTAGGGATACAATTTCTGTGGCTTTGAAACATCCTTTGGGAAGAAAAAACCCACATAATTATTTTATAGCATTTTGAGGAATATAGATGTCACAAATGAAATTATATATCAAATATGCTATACATACATAAAATATATATTTTGGGGGTTATACTATAGCTCTCTAAACAAGCAAGCAATATATCTTAACGTAAAGACTATGCAGGAATTGATGAATTGAACATAGTCAAATAAAAAAAATTAATAAAGTTAAGCTTAGAGCCAAGGCTATAAATTGTGTACTTATATTTAGGGGAAAAAAGAACACCAAATCCTACAAGAAGAATTGAGGTAATTATGGCATCCTGCTGATGCTATGCTCAGAGCAGAGCAAAAAAGGTGAAAGGCTTGTCAGATGTACTATTTTTTTTCCTATCAATGGAGTTCCACCTATGTGCACAAGGTAAAATGTTAGTGTTCTTTACTAGTACACCCTGGAAAAGTTACCCTTTTGTCCCACCTATTGTTTCTTTACTAACTTTAACATGGTGAATTATATAGAGAGAACAATTTCATCTTAACCCTTTTTCAGTTGACAGACCAGGTGCTAGGAGCAGGTCCAACATCGAGGCTGAGGTCAACACTGCAAACTGGTTCAACATTCAATCCCGTCAATAAATTTGGACTAGACTGTTTGAATTCCAAAAATAAAATTGGACCGCAAAGGGTTAATATAAATGTGAATAAAAATTAACCTAATGTATTGATATTTATATCAGCAGTGTTTACATTTAGAACATTAATTCAAAATATATTCAGAAATTATTTTTATTTTCTTGTAAAGACAGCTTCACATTCATTACTTTGTGGATAATATAATATCAAGTTTTTAATGCTGTTCTAAATTTATTGAGGGGTGATGCTGTTTCCTTGAAGGCTCAGTATAATGGGAATATAAATGTTTAACCTACAAGATAGCCTGGTTTCAGCCACTCTTATATGACTTGGATAACTATTAGAATCATTCCAATGTATTAATATATCTTTTAAAATATGGTACCTTAACCTCTTCACAGCAGTCTAAATGAGATCCAATCAATGTTACATATAGTGAAATCATCTAATCTAATAAAAGAGAAACATGCAAATTGACCGCACCTCCACTATGTCCCAAGCCAGCCCACCAGCCAATCAGAGTGACTATACGCAAATTAACCCAACCAAGATGGCGGCCGGCAGCCATGGAGCTGGAGCAAGCAGGAGGCTTGGTTGCCCCAGCGATGGAGGAAGAAGCCAAGCTTCCCGCCTGCCCTGGCCAGCTGTGGCCTCCACTCAAGGCAA